>NC_044383.1:34285186-34596644 GCF_006542625.1 Nomascus leucogenys | reverse complement strand
AGAAGAATCAAATAGATGCAATAAAAAATGAAAAAGGGGATATCACCACCGATCCCACAGAAATACAATCTACCATCAGAGAATACTACAAACACCTCTATGCAAATAAACTAGAAAATCTAGAAGAAATGGATAAATTACTCGACAAATACACCCGCCCAAGACTAAATCAGGAAGAAGTTCAATCTCTGAATAGACCAATAACAGGCTCTGAAATTGTGGCAATAATCAATAGCTTACCAACCAAAAAGAGTCCAGGACCTGATGGATTCACAGCTGAATTCTACCAGAGGTACGAGGAGGAACTGGTACCATTCCTTCTGAAACTATTCCAATCGATAGAAAAAGAGGGAATCCTCCCTAACACATTTTATGAAGCCAGCATCGTCCTGATACCAAAGCCTGGCAGAGACATAACCAAAAAAGAGAATTTCAGACCAATATCCTTGATGAACATTGATGCAAAAATCCTCAATAAAATACTGGCAAACCGAATCCAGCAGCACATCAAAAAGCTTATACACCATAATCAAGTGGGCTTCATCCCTGGGATGCAAGGCTAGTTCAACATACGCAAATCAATAAATGTAATCCAGCATATAAACAGAACCAAAGACAAAAACCACATGATTATCTCAATAGATGCAGAAAAGGCCTTTGACAAAATTCAACAACACTTCATGCTAAAAACTCTCAATAAATTAGGTATTGATGGGACGTATCTCAAAATAATAAGAGCTATCTACGACAAACCCACAGCCAATATCATACTGAATGGGCAAAAACTGGAAGCATTCCCTCTGAAAACTGGCACAAGACAGGGACGCCCTCTCTCACCACTCCTATTCAACATAGTGCTGGAAGTTCTGGCCAGAGCAATCAGGCAGGAGAAGGAAATAAAGGGTATTCAATTAGGAAAAGAGGAAGTCAAATTGTCCCTGTTTGCAGATGACATGATTGTATATCTAAAAAACCCCATTGTGTCAGCCCAAAATCTCCTTAAGCTGATTAGCAACTTCAGCAAAGTCTCAGGATACAAAATCAATGTACAAAAATCACAAGCATTCTTGTACACCAATAACAGACAAACAGAGAGCCAAATCATGAGTGAACTCCCATTCAAAATTGCTTCAAAGAGAATAAAATACCTAGGAATCCAACTCACAAGGGATGTGAAGGACCTCTTCAAGGAGAACTACAAACCACTGCTCAATGAAATAAAAGAGGATACAAACAAATGGAAGAACATTCCATGCTCATGGGTTGGAAGAATCAATATGGTGAAAATGGCCATACTGCCCAAGGTAATTTATAGATTCAATGCCATCCCCATCAAGTTACCAATGACTTTCTTCACAGAATTGGAAAACACTACTTTAAAGTTCATATGGAACCAAAAAAGAGCCCGCACCGCCAAGTCAATCCTAAGCCAAAAGAACAAAGCTGGAGGCATCATGCTACCTGACTTCAAACTATACTACAAGGCTACAGTAACCCAAACAGCATGGTACTGGTACCACAACAGAGACATAGATCAATGGAACAGAACAGAGCCCTCAGAAATGATGCCACATATCTACAACTATCTGATCTTTGACAAACCTGACAAAAACAAGAAATGGGGAAAGGATTCCCTATTTAATAAATGGTGCTGGCAAAACTGGCTAGCCATATGTAGAAAGCTGAAACTGGATCCCTTCATTACACCTTATACAAAAATTAATTCAAGATGGATTAAAGACTTAAATGTTAGACCCAAAACCATTAAAATCCTACAAGAAAACCTAGGCAATACCATTCAGGACATAGGCATGGGCAAGGACTTCATGTCTAAAACACCAAAAGCAATGGCAACAAAAGCCAAAATTGACAAATGGGATCTAATTAAACTAAAGAGCTTCTGCACAGCAAAAGAAACTACCATCAGAGTGAACAGGCAACCTACAGAATGGGAGAAAATTTTTGCAACCTACTCATCTGACAAAGGGCTAATATCCAGAATCTACAATGAACTCAAACAGATTTACAAGAAAAAAACAACCCCATCAAAAAGTGGGCAAAGGACATGAACAGACACTTCTCAAAAGGAGACATTTATGCAGCCAAAAAACACATGAAGAAATGCTCATCATCACTGGCCATCAGAGAAATGCAAATCAAAACCACAATGAGATACCATCTCATACCAGTTAGAATGGCCATCACTAAAAAAGCAGGAAACAAGAGGTGCTGGAGAGGATGTGGAGAAATAGGAACACTTTTACACTGTTGGTGGGACTTAAACTAGTTCAACCATTGTGGAAGTCAGTGTGGCGATTCCTCAGGGATCTAGAACTAGAAATACCATTTGACCCAGCCATCCCATTACTGGGTATATACCCAAAGGACTATAAATCATGCTGCTATAAAGACACATGCACACGTATGTTTATTGCGGCACTATTCACAATAGCAAAGAGTTGGAACCAACCCAAATGTCCAACAACGATAGACTGGATTAAGAAAATGTGGCACATATACACCATGGAATACTATGCAGCCATAAAAAATGATGAGTTCATGTCCTTTGTAGGGACATGGATGAAACTGGAAAACATCATTCTCAGTAAACTATCGCAAGGACAAAAAACCAAACACCGCATGTTCTCACTCATAGGTGGGAATTGAACAATGAGAACTCATGGACACAGGAAGGGGAACATCACACTCCAGGGACTGTTGTAGGGTGGGGGGAGGGGGGAGGGATAGCATTAGGAGATATACCTAATGCTAAATGACGAGTTAATGGGTACAGGAAATCAACATGGCACATGGATCCATATGTAACAAACCTGCACATTGTGCACATGTACCCTAAAACCTAAATTATAATTAAAAACAAAAAGAAAAGTGTAAAATAAAGCCTACACTAGTTTAAGGTGATCAGCCAATAACTACGCTGTCTGCTTGAAATTAAAAAAAATAAAATCACTCTTCAGGGAAGAAGAACAAAATCCAGATTCTCCAGGGTATATCACATATAATTTCCAGTTACAATAAAAATTACTCTACAGGGTAATAAAAATGCGACCCATAATTAAAAGAAAAAGCAGTCAATAGAAAGAAACCCCAAACTGACACAAATGTTACAAATAGTAGACAAGAACTTTAAAGATGATATTATAAATACAATCAAGGACTATAGGAAAGAATGGTCATGATGAATGAAAAGATGGAAAACCTAAGTAAAAAAAGATTATAAAAAAACAACCAAGTGGAAACTCTAGAAATGAAAAGTACAACATGTGAAATAAAAAATTAAATAGATGAGATTAACAGAAGACTGAAGCCATCCCAAGAAAAGGTCACAAACTTGAAAACAGAACAACAGAACAACCTTAAAGATCAGAGTAAAAAAGACAGGACAAAATGAATAGAGTTTCAGGGTTTGTAGAACAATATCAAATAGTTGGCCATATGTGTAATTAGAATCTCAAAAAGAGAAAAGCATGAAATTGTGGGGGAAAATTATGAAAAAAAATGGATGAAAATTTTCCAAATTTGATTTAAAAACATTGACTTTTAGATCCAAGAAGCTCAATAAACCAAATCAGGAAAAACATAAAGAGAACCACACGCAGCACACAGTAAAATAGCCAAACCAAAGGTAATAAGAAAATCTTGACAGCAGCCAGAGCAAAATGACACATCACATATAAAGGAGGAATGATGAAATGAAAACTGACTCCTCACTGTAAAGAAGAAAAGGCCAAGAGGAAAGTAAGACATTTAAAAAATAAAAAGCAAAAACTATCAACTTAGAATTCTATAGCTTGGTAAGATATCCTTCAAAAATGAAGGCGAAATAAAGACATCTTCATATGAACAAATGCAGAGAGGATTTATCTTGAAAAAACACACACTTCATGCCAAAGAAGTTATCTGGTGAAGAGAAATAATACCAGATGGAAATTCAAACATATATAAGAGAAATAAAGGAGACTGGAAATGATAAATATATAGATAATTTTAACAGATGGTATTTTCCATCTTTTATTAATTTCTTGAAAAAAAACAAACTGCCTATATATACTTAACACTACTAAACTGTACACTTAAAAATGGTTATGATCATAAATTTTATAATATATTTTTACCACAATAAAAATTGGTAGTTTAATGAAAAAATTATAATATTATATTGCGGGGATTATAATATATGTAAATGTAAAATATATGACAACAGTATCAAAAAGGATGGGTAAGAAGTTAAATAAAATTATACCGTTACAATACTTTTCCATTTTATGGAAGTAGTATAATATTAACTCTAAGTAGAATGTGATAAGTTAAAGACCCATATTGTAATCTCTAGAGCAACCACTAAAAAACAGTACAAAAAGTTATAGCTAAAAAGACATTAGAAGAATTAAAATAAAACATTTAAAGATTTGATTAGCCCAAAATAAAGCAGGAATTTAAAAAATAGAAGAAAAACAAAACAGACAGGACAAAGGAAACAACAAAACGACAGACCTAGAATCCCACTTCCAATCATGTTGGTACTACACCAGCCCTCCTGACATAAGCAACTATAAACTTGAACAAACTTTGTCAAAACCATTTTCAGGGAGTGGGCAATAGATAGGACATGATTACAACCCTTGAAAGAAAGGAAACTAATGATGTGAACATCTAGCTCTCACTGGACACAATTTCCTGAAAATTAAGTAGAGAGAGTTACAGTCTTTTTTTTTTTTTTTGGAGACAAAGTCACGCTCTGTCATCAGGCTAGAGTGCAGTAGCACAATCTTGTGCTCACTGCAACCTCTACCTCCCAGGTTCAAGCAATTCTCTTGCCTCAGCTTCCCGAATAGCTGGGACTACAGGTGCACGCTGCCACGCCCAGCTAATTTTTTCTTTTTTTTTTTTTCTGTATTTTAGTAGAGATGGGGTTTCACCATGTTGCCCAGGCTGGTCTCAAACTCCTGAGCTCAGGCAATCCGCCCGCTCGGCCTCCCAAAGTGCTAGGATTATAGGCATGAGCCACTGCGCCTGGTCAAGAGTTGCAGTCTTAGCAGATCAAAGTGATCCCACTGACCTGAGGCAGCAGAAATTAGAGTTCAGGCTGGTGAAAGTCACTGTAATCTACGAGACAAGACATCAGAGAAAAGGTGGCTATGAAGAGAAGGGAGACCCAGGAGTTTGCATGGAAAATTGCATGTGATTCCTAACTTAATTCACAGTTAGATAGTGCTAGGTTTATCAGATAGCAGATATTACAGAGTTGAGAAGGGAACCGAGATATTAGAAGAAAAGCAATGTTAGAGTAAAAGCAGAGTTCCTGGCCCTATCAGAACAGAGAGATCTTGTTAATAACTTTAACAACACTGCTGGCATTCAGTTGAGACATCAAAATGCTACACTATAGAAGTAAAAACCAAGCTCTAGTTTAGATCTCCCCTAAATCCACACTAACAAGGTCTGAAACCAAGTCCGATGAGATCCACAACAGAGACAGAGTTTGCAAGTTAAGTCCTATTAAAATAGAGGGACCTGAAGAAACACCTCAAGATCACAGATCTTCCACAGATCTATACTAACAAAGCATAAAACCAAGCCTACAATAGTTTAAGGTGACCAGCCAGTAACTGAATTGCCTGTTAAATTAAGAATCAATACTATTCAGAGGAAGATAATGGAATCCAACTACTCTACAATATTTATTGTTGTTTGTTTGTTTTTAAGATGGAGTCTCACACTGTCGCCCAGGCTGGAGTGCAGTTGTGTGATCTTGGCTCACTGCAACCTCCGCCTCCTGGGTTCAAACGATTCTCCTGCCTCAGCCTCTTGAGTAGCTGGGATTACAGGTGCCCAGCACCATGCCCAGCTAATTTTTTGAATTTTTTAGTAGAGACAGGGTTTCACTATGTTGGCCAGGCTGGTCTCAAACTCCTGACCTTGTGATCTGCCTGCCTCGGCCTCTCAAAATGCTGGAGGTGTGAGCCACTGCACCCAGCCTACTCTACAATATTTTTAATTGTAATGTCAGTATTCAATTAAAAATTCATCAGATACATAAGAAACATATAGCAGCTATATATGGAAAATGTTATCCATAGTCAAAAATAAATAAATAAATCAAAACAAGCATTTTAATTGGTCAACAGAAACCAAATCAGAAATGGCCCAGATGTTGGACTTAGCAGACAAAGACATTCGAGCAGCTATTGTAAATATGTAAAGAATTAAAAGAAAATGTAGTTTTAGTAAGTTAAGAGATTAACATTGGAGAAATGGAAACTAAACACACATACAAGGGACCAAATAAAATACTAGAACTGGAATTAAAAACTCACTAGATGGGCTTAAAAGCAGGTTGTAGAAGAAAGAGAAGTGAACTTGAGGACAAGTCAATAAAAATAATATGAGTTGAAGAAGAGAGGGAAGAAATTATTGAAAAATATAAAAGCCTCATGGATATTTGGAACAATATAAAATGACCTAATATAATTGAGTCCTGAAGGAAACTGGAGCTGATAAAATATTGGAAAAAATAATGGCCAAAAGTTTCCCAATTTTGATGAAAAACACCCACTGCAAACCTTAAAACCCAAAGACTGAAACAGGTATGTTATCTTACCACAAAATTAAATTGAAAATCAATACTGAGGTATCTAGATAATCTCCTAGTAGTTACAAATTAAATAACATATTTCTAAATAACCCATGGGTTAGGGAAGAAATCAGAAGAAAAATTAGAATGTATTTCTAACTGAATAATAATAACATATCAAAACTTGTAGGTCGCAGCCAGAACAGCATTTGAAGAAGGGAACTTACAGCTTTAAGTGCCTATATTAGAGACAAGAAAAATATTTAAAATCAATTATCTAAATCTCCATCTTAACAAGCTAGAGAAGCAAGGGCAAATTAAATCCAAAGTAAGTAGTAAGACAGGAATAATAAAAATCAGAGTTGAAATCAGCAAACAATAGAAGAAATTAATAAAATCCAAAGTTTTTCTTTTAAAGGATTAATCAAACTAATAAGCACCTAGCAAGAATAAGGAAAAAGACTTTAAGAACACAAATTAACAATATCGGGAATAAAAGCAGACATCACTACAGATCCTATAGACATTAAAAGAACAATATGGGACTATTATAAACAACTTTATGGCAAAACATTTGGTAACTTAAATGAAATGAACAAATTCCTTTTTAAAAAAACTACAACTTAACAAAATTAACTCATGAAAAAACAGAAGATCTGAATATTCTCATACATATTAGAGAAACTAAATATATAATAAAAATTTCCCAAAAAGAAAACTTCAGGTGCAATTGGGTTCACTGGTAAATTCAACCTTGAAGGAAGGCTTAACATCGATAGTACACAAATGCTTTCTGAAAATAAAGGAGAAAAGAATGCTTTCACCTCATTTTATGAGACAGCTTAAGCCTGATGCAAAAATCTGACAGGCTGTTAATCTGAGAAGAAAAAAAGGTTATAAACCAATAGCCCAAATCCTCAACTAAGTTCTGGGAAGGGTGGTCTTTATTGAATAAACATTTGGGAAAAGTGAATATTAATCTCCCTAAAAATTAATTAATGTGAAATGGATCATAAACTTCATTGTAAGAGCTAAAGCTATAACATGTGTAGAAGAAAACAAAGGAGAAAAAATGTTATGCCCTTGGGAGTAGACAACAATTTCTTAAATGGGACACAGAGAGCATTAACCATAAAATAAAATTTTGATAAACTGGATTTTATCATAATCAAAACTTTCTACTCTATAAAACTGAAAACAAGTTAGAAGTTAACATGAGAAATCATATATCAATTGTAGCATATTCATACAATGGAAAACAACTCAAATTTTTTAAGTGAACTACTGATACATACAACAAAGTGGATGAGTATTGAGAACGTTATGTTAAGCTTAAACAAGAAATAAATGAGTACATATGAAGTATATGAACAGGTGAAATAATCTATAGTGACAGGTTGCCTTTAGGAGGTGAGGATTTGCTGGAAAGAAATGATAAGGGGACTTTCTGGGTGATGAAAATGTTTTAGATCTTGACTGAGGTGGTGGTTACATAGGTGTATAATTTTATCAAAACTAATCAAATTGTACATGGAAGATGTTTGCATTTTACCACATATAAATTTTACTTCAATTTTTTAAAGTTACAATATGGGAAAAACTTTCAGTTTCTACCAATTTACGTAATTTTGTATCTAGATTTCAGTAAGTACCAAGTACTAAATAAAATAAAAGCAAGTGACTCATGTGCCTTACCTGAACCAAACTATAGACGATAACATAGCTAAAACGAAAGATTCTAAAATCCTCCCATTTAATACTCTACAGATTAGGAAAGGTATATTCAAAATTTTTTTGTGAACATACACGAAAGGAGGGTAGACAACAGCATGGGATTTGATCTGTCATCTGCTTCTTCCCTTAACCACGGCCCAACAATGCTAAACTTCCAAGAAAAACCCACCTGACCCCTCTGGAGATAAAAAAATGCCTATAAGCTTTCAGACATTGCCACCATAAGTTGGGGATAACTCCACACTCAGTTTGTCAAAAAGAGAACAACCAGGTCCAATCCAGAAGCAGTTGCTTCCTCAGTAGCCCCATCAAGTTCATTCAAGTCAGGAAGACTGACCTTTCCCAACATTAACCCAGGATTCTAATCAAACTGACATGGTGATGAACTTACTTTGTCCAGCTGGCTGCAAAAATACATGCAAGAATTCTTTCTTGCTCACTCTCATGCTATCCTTTCCCTCCCCTCTTCCTGTTTCTTTTCTTTTCACATATGCACAAACAGTCACATTGTCTTACAAGACAAGTGAACGCTGAATCTTATGGGTTAAAAAAAACAGATGTCTTCCAATTTTCCTTCACAAAACCATATTTTATATTGGGTTCTTCTATGGATTTATAGCCAATGAAGGGATGTTACTACATTAGCTCATGGAGGGGAATGATGAAAACTGGAAAGGAAGAGTCAGACAAGGCAAAGAGAAGCTATCCAGAAGGCTGCAATTGGAGAAGCATGACAAATGGGCAGCACAGTTTTAGAGGGTTTCAGCAGAAAGGCAGATTGCCTGACTGGGAGAGATTCTCCACAGCTGGAGCATCACACACACCATCTGGAATTTTTTAAATCTGCTTTCCCCAGGTGATCTGATTCTCAGAGTGCCAGTAGAGATGAGAAAGGGGGGAATTGTATAGCTCAAAACAGCTTCAAATGTTCCCCAAATTAATGAAATCTTGTTTGAATCAGTTCCAGCTTCTCCTCCAAACTGAGCCTCTAGTTTTGTGTTGTCATTTCCATTTCCTCACAAAGACCTGAATGTTTGGAGTCTCACCCCTAAACGTTTCCTGTACCAAGGAGCAAAACAGGATTCCCAGAATGGTAGTCAAAAATGGCACTCAAACTGTTGGATCTGATCCAAATTTCCCAATACAAGCCAACAAAGTTTCATTTTCAGTTTCACTCCTCTTGACTAGTCTTAGCACTTCATTTAGGTATTGCCAAATGGAGAGCCTACATACTGAGATGCTCAGCTCTTTCCAAGATGATCCAAACTCTATATTTTAAGCAATAAAAGAAAATATAATTTTAAAAACTAAGAGCAACCACTAACTCTCATTAATAATTAAAGACTTTGATTTTTCTTTTTTTCACAAACATATATGTGTTTGTGAATTTGAAGGTGGAGTTGGGTGGGGATGTGTGAAAGAGAAAGAAGAATAGAGCTTACTTGGAAATGGGGGGCAAGGGAAGCAATAAAAGGTAACAGGAAAGAAATTCTGCCTCAGTCTGCTACCCACCTTTTTGGAGGGGAGATAGTAATTATTTTAGGCTTTGTGAGACATATGGGCTCTGTTACAACTACTCAACTCTGCTGTTGTAGCATAAAAGCAACCATAGACAATATGTAAATGAATGAGCATGGCTGTGTTCCAATTTATGAATATTGAAATTTGGATTTCATATACTTTTCACATGTCATGAAATATTATCCTTCCTTTGATTTTTTTCAATCATTTAAAAATGTTAAAACCATTCTTAGTTTGCAGACCATACTAAAACAGGAAGCAGGCCAGATTTGGCCCATGGGCCATAGTTTACCAATCCTTGTAACATACCAGTAAAGGCCATTATACAAGTTTCAGCTTTAGAATTCCACAATGGTTGCAGTAAGAGTCTCACATGGTGTCTTACCCAGAATAGATTTTTTTAAGTGTTCAATTCTACTATGAAGAACTGTGAATTTTTCACTCTCAGGATCAGCAGATGTCTGGAGGTCTAAATAAATATATATCTGAAATAAATTTCTTCACTACTTTCAAACTTTCAAAAATTCTCTACTTGCCCATTCTTTTTATATATTTTCTTTCATTCTCATTGGCATAAAGAAAAAGTAGTCTCTTGGTGATCATGAGCATTTTCAAGTGTTTACTAATGTTTTATTTTGGTATTAATAAAGGCTAATACAGGTACCAGTACCTTTTTTTCTCTCTCCTTTTTTAAATAAAAATATTAATATGTTCCCCCAAATAAATCAGCATATCTATCTTAATAGATTTATTTTCTGGGAACAACAAATGCATGTCATTTTAAAAGAGAAAAACAGTTGGGCACAAAAAAAATACACAAGAGCAGCACAAAATTCATAACTGTTAAGTGTTTGCAAATACTCTTCACAGTTCCCACTAAAGGGACTACACATAGATAAAGATACCAGGACATAAGCTGATAGAGCTAACAAATATGGTCTTGCTCTTAAAAAAATGTATAGTCTAGTTGTAGAAGTATAAAAGACATACAAAAGAGTAATATAATAACTGCAAATACTTCACATAATTCAACATATATGAAAATTTATAACAATATAAAATTCTATATTGACATAATAAAAATAAAAACCTACAGAAATTGTAATTAGAAATGTGCCATAAAAAGCAATAATATAATACAACATCTCCCCACACACACACACAAAAATAAACCTATGGATATAAAAGAATAATTATTCAAAAAGAAAAAGAGGATAATTATTTAAAATATAGTAAAATATGGGAAATAAATAACAAGACATAAGAAAAGGATAATATGGGCATAAAAGAATGTCCTTGAGGCATATATTTGGGGACATATTTTTATGTGTAATGTCAACTACGTATTAAACAATTTAAGCTTAGAAGAGGTGGAGCAAGATGGCCAAATAGAATCTTTCACTGATCGTCCTCCACACAAGAACACTAAATTTAACAACTATCTACCCAAAAAAACACCTTCATAAAAAACAAAAATCACCGGGTGCGGTGGCTCACGCTTGTAATCTCAGCACTTTGGGAGGCCAAGGCGGGCGGATCATGAGATCAGGAGATCGAGACCATGGTGAAACCCCATCTCTATTAAAAATACAAAAAAATTAGCCGGGCGTGTGGCGGGTGCCTGTAGTCCCAGCTACTCGGAGAGGCTGAGGCAGGAGAATGGCGGGCGTGAACCCTGGAGGCGGAGCTTGCAGTGAGCCGAGATCGCGCCACTGCACTCCAGCCTGGGTGACAGAGCAAGACACCGTCTCAAAAAAAAAAAAAAAAAAAAAAAAAAGAAAGAAAGAAAAACAAAAATCAGACTGGGCACAGTGGTTCATGCCTGTAATCCTGGCACTTTGGGAGGCCGAGGTAGGAGGATCACCTGAAGTCAGGAGGTCGGCACCAGCCTGACCAACATGGAGAAACCCTGTCTCTACTAAAAATACAAAATTAGCCAGGTGTGGTGGTGCATGCCTGTAATCCCAGCTACTCAGGAGGCTGAGGCAGGATAATCACTTGAACCAGGGAAGCAGAGGTTGGGGTAAGCCGAGATTGGGCCATTGCACTCCAGCATGGGCAATAAGAGCAAAACTCCATCTCAAAAAAAAAAAAAAAAAAAAAAAAAAAAGGGGTGAGCAATCTAAGTGTCCATCAACAGACTAATGGATAAAGAAAATGTGGTACATATATACAATAGAGTACTATTCAGCCATAAAAAGAATGAGATCCTGTCATTTGCAAAAACACAAATGGAACTGGAGGTCATTCGGTGAAATAAACCAGGAACAGAAAAATGAACTTTGCATGTTCTCACTTATTTGTGCGAACTAAAAATTAAAACAAATAAATTCATGGAGATAGAGAGTAGAATGATGGTTATCAGAGACTGGGAATGACAGTTGTTGGGGGTAAGAGAGTCAGGATGGTTAATACAAATTTAAATTTTTTTTAATTTAAAAAAGTTTAAGCTCATAGTGTTTAAAATTTTACAGAAAAATGGGTGAGGGAGACAACAATAAAGAATTCAAGGTAATTAATTATATGCTGACAGGTACACATGATAATTAATCCAGGAATCCAAAGAAGGCTGTGGACTAGGGTGGTGGTTTACAGAGGACCATGGTCCTGCATAGAGCTCTGCAGAAAAGAAATCCAGATGTTGAGAGGAAGATGTGGTGCACCAGATCTAGGACTCCAACTCTAGTGTCCCGTGTCCCAGATGACCCAGTATGCATCCACTGTAACACACCTCCCCTACACCAAGTCCTCAAGTGATGTGTGTTCATTTCTGTTACTCTCTCAAAATTTTCCAAAAGTTGCCTTTCAATATCTGAATTTATAATTTTAGGTTTACTTAGAAGACTAAACGTAGCTGGGGTTTGTTTTCATTTGTTTTTTTATCAGTAGAGCAAGACAGTTAATACAGTTTCTAGCATAAGACAAATCTATGCTTAAATTCCACCACTGCCATTATTGATTCTATGGCTTTAAGTAACATTTTACCTGTAAAGTATGTAGTAGATGTCCTGGAATATAATAAAAACTCAATAAATATTAGCTATTGTTAAAGAACACATTCACCCTCTCCCATATTTTCACCTAAGTTGGGCAATACAGCATAGTAGTTAAGATGGTTAGGAGCACAGACTATGGAGCCCTTTGCTCTGCCAATTACTAGCTGTTTGAGCTTGGGCAAATTACTTCCTCTCTATGTCTCATATTCCCTACTGCAAATACACTTGTTGTGAGGATTAAATGAGATATCGTACATAAAGTACTTTTGTTAATAAAAATAAATTCATAAGGTGGGAATTTCCATCTACTGAGAAGTATTGGGGAGATAATTTTGGTTTTTTCCCCATGGATGGGAATGGGACAGTGACTGCATATGACTATAGTAAGGTCATGGTGGTGGTGAGGAGAGTAGAGAGGGCATAGAGGAGGGAGAAATGGGCATGCAAAGGAACTGCCCCAAGTCTTTTATCAATTTGCTTCCAAAATCCCTACCAAGAGGTTCTGCTTCAACTGGCCAGTAACTCATACTGCTTATGAGTTAGAATCCTAACCAATATTACATCCTAGGGCAGTGTTCTATTTTACAACGAGATTAAACTATGCACAGTGTTCTGTATCTTGATTTCTTTATTTGATGACAACTCCCTCACACAAGTCTTACCTTGCTTTCTAGATTTCAGATTGGCTAGGAGGTGCGTGCCAGTTTCTCCTAGTGTCCCTGCTCCCTTCCAACTCCAGGTGACAGAATGTTTAAGAAGAATTTCTATGATTTAATCCATGCTAGGAGAGTAAACTGCCCACAACTAGTTCTCAGTTAGACAGAAGAATGAAATGTACCATTCTTCCAACATTCTTCCAGCCATTCTTCTTATTCACAGACATTTGGTATCCAGTAGCCAAATCTTCCCATTAAATATTTTGAGAGCATTTTAAATAGCATTTTTTTCTGTTGCATTTTTCTCTACTTGCCATCTCTCTGTTATCTACTGATACAAGGCCTAAGAGACCAGTATCAGCACCATTACCTTCAATCAGAGCCAAAACCTTATATCTGGAATCAAGGGAACCACTAAGATTTCAGCCAGTAATCTGTCCATAGGCACAGCCAATGATCAGAGCCAGAAATCATGAAGTAAGCAAAGTTAATATCTAAGATGTGAGCCAAGAGCCATAAAACAACATTGGCAGAGGAGAGGTGAGGAAGGGAAATGGGTGTCAAATGTAAGCCAAAAAAGTTACAAACACCTCATATCACCAGAACCACCCAGAGACCATTGCAAAACTAAACTATTAGTCCTGCTTTAGGCACACCCTCCTTAAACACTGTTGACCAATGGCTGGTCCCTGAGAAGCAGTTAGTCTGAAAGAAAACAAGGATGGTACTAAAGCCTTCTTTGTTCTGTGGCTCCCATTCACCTATTTTCTAGTTTCCCTTGTCATGGTGTGCATTTCTGCTGTGAGCCTAGATGTGAGCCCTTCCTTCTGGAGTAAGTCACTGAAGCCCTATGAACCTCAGTTAGTTCATCTATATGATGATGATAGTAATTCTTACCTTCATAAGTTTGTTTTAGGAGTTGTATGAGAATATATGTGAAAAATCTTGAAGATTTCACAAAATAAAAATAAATTTTTTGGAAGAAAAGTTAAATAAGATAAACATAAGACTGAAGAAAATATTTATGACAAATATTTAACAAAATGTTAGTACCCCAATAATCCAAAAATGCTCCCAAATCAATATGAAAAATACAAACAACATACACATAGAAAAAAAAACCAGCAAGGGTATACATAGGCAATTTGCAGAAGAAATGCCAGAGGCTCCATCTCATTAGGGATAAGGAAATTGCAAACAGGAAGATACCACTTTTCAGCTTGGCAAAAATTAAAAAGATCGGTAATACCCATGTTGGCAAGGGTGTGGAGAAAAAGGATACTCACATTCACAGTTGAAAAGAGTGTAAACCATTTAGGTGGGCAATTTCCCTGTACTATTTAAAATGTGAATAACCTTTAGTCTATCAGTTCTACTTCTAGTAAATTGTCAGTCAGAAATACTATCACAAGTTCATAAAAATACACATAAAAGGATGTAGATTAAAATAACTAAATTAATGGTAAATAAATGCCTATACACAGATATTTTATATTTAAGCATTTGTTACATATGTTTATATAAATGTGCTTGTATGTGCATAGAAATATAAATATATGTTCATATGTGCATATAAAAAGGTCTGGAAGGCCGGGCGCAGTGGCTCATGCCTGTAATCCCAGCACTTTCAGAGACCGAGGCATGTGGATCACCTGAGGTCAGGAGATTGAGATCATCCTGGCCAACATGGTGAAACCCCATCTCTACTAAAAATACAAAAATTATCTGGGCATGGTGGCATGTGCCTGTAATCCCAGCTACTCAGGAAGCTGGGGCAGGAGAATTGCTTGAACCAGGGAGTCGGAGGTTGCAGTGAGCTGAGATCACGCCACTGCACTCCAGCCTGGTGACAGAGTGAGACTCCGTCTCAAAAAAAAAAAAAAAAAGAAACAGAAAAAGGTCTGGAAGTTTATACAGCTGCTAATGATATCTATTCCAGGGAAACAGGGTTAGATAACAAGAGTTGGGGTAGGAGGAACTTGTACTTTATATATTTTATTTAAATATATAAACTGCCATGTACCTCCTAGCCAATCTGAAATCTAACAAAGAAGTAAGATTTGTGTGAGGGAGTAATCATCAAATAAAGAAAGCAAGATACAGAACACTATGCATAGTTTAATCCTCTTATAAAATAAAACACTACCCTATAATGTAATATTGGTTAGGATTCTAACTCATAAGCAGTGTAAGTTACTGGCCAGTTGAAGCAGAAACCTCTTGATAGGGATTTTGGAAGCAAACTGATAAAAGACTTGGCGCAGTTGCTTTCCATGCCCATTTCTCCCTCCTCTATGCCCTCTCTCCTCACCACCACCATGACCTTACTATAGTTATATGCAATCACTGTCCCATTCTCAATTATGGGGAAAATATATACTTAAATACATATATATATATATGTATTTATATATATATATATATATCCCGTAATTTTCCCCAACCAACATGAACTTCCTTCTTAACATGTAAAAAAAGTTTTGCCAATTGTTAAAAAAAAGCATAATATTATTCTAAAATACATCTTATCAACCAAAAAAAAAATTAAGGTGATACACAGTATGAAGTGTTACTATTTCTTGTCAGAATTTCTTATTTAAAATTATTTTAGAGTCAAGAAAAATTTTTTAAAAGTTGTTTCAAGCTTCCTATGCTTGACATAAGGAAATGTGGTAATTCTAGATTTAAAATGCAGAATTATAACACTATTTAGAAACAATATAATCAGAAAAAAATTCCTGTAAATTTTTTCCTCCTCTACTATTATTCTCATGTTTAAAGCTTATTACAGACATTAATATTATTCCTAGAACATGAAGCTTTCCCTGACCTACTTGTCTTCTAAAATAATTACACCAAACTTAAATTTCCTTCTTTTTATATCTTCCCATTTTCTCAGTTTGTCAGATAATTTTAAATTTGAACATATTTCTCTCTGGTACAAGACCACCAGCTCAATTTTGTGATATTCTTTCCATTTTCAGTGAAGACAATATAAACATGTTATGATGCTATCAAAAAATATGAATCATGAAAAACTGTGTTAAACTCAGAGGCAAATGGAGCAGCAGTATCCAAAACTATTAGGTCAGTGCAGTCTGCCTTTGGTGTGCCCATTTTCCTTCTGCACCCAGTTTGCCTTTGGTGCTGCTTTCCAAGATATACATCTCCCTCCCAACAAAGCCTACTTTCTGGAAAGGATGTGAAAAACAAATTTACATTGATTAGTTAAAAAAAAAAAAAAAGGAATACAGCTGTAACTGCTAAATTTTAAAAATCAATTATTTTTATTCAACATGAAATTCCCAGGTATTTGATATGAGTTGAACCAAATTGATGGGCCCTGTCCTCAGAGAACATGGACAACAGATAAACAGGCATACAATTACATAAAATTGTAATAATCACTATGATAGGGTTAAGACAGAGTGTTATGAAACAGGGGGTCTAATCAAGTACAAACACTCAGAGAATTCTAGAAGAAGAAATATCTAAGCCAAGTCTTGAAGAGTGAATAGGCATTAACCAGACAAAAGTGGGTGGGAGGAAGGAAGTATGAAAAATGATTTATTGATACCTCTGAAATCACATCACCCGTTTTATCCAAAATACATGTCTGACCCTGATGAGCAATGATGTTGGGAACAAAATCCAACCCTTCTAACTTCCTGTTTCTTTCATCATTTGGAATACTATTTCCCTCCCTTCTTCACCTCTCTTCAGCTTTAAGGGATCATGGAAAACAATTGAACAAGTAAAATGAGAAGTCACAGAAATCTGTAAGTACAAGGCAGAAAGGGAGTAAGTATAGGCAGGCAGCTGGGAAAATTGTTTTCTAAAGCTTTCTCTAGAGGACTAATGTTTGGGACAAAACAGAATTCCCAGCAACAGTGTATATGCCCCTAAAGATTATAGCTTTGGCAGGGCAGTAAATATTCAACCCCAATATCCAAACAGAACAAATATCTAGATAGTCTCTGCCAAACCAAGATTACAAACTGTTACTACATCTTCTGAAGTAAAAATAATCAGCAATAAATTTATCCATTTTCAGTTAAGCAATACTTAGAGGGAAATTTATAGTTTTAAATGGCTCTATTAGAAAAGGAAAAAGATCTCTCAAACAAGTGACCTAGGTTTCTACCTTAAGAACCTAGAAAAGGAAGAGTAAACTCAACCCCAAGCAAAGAAAAGAGAGGAAAAAAAATAAAGATTAGAGTTGTATTAGTCTGTTCTCATGATGCTAATAAAGACATATCCGAGACTGGGTAACTCCAACTCACAGTACCACATGGCTGGGGAGGCCTCACAATCACGGCAGAAGGCAAATGAGGAGCAAAGTCATGTTTTACATGGTAGCAGGCAAGATAACTTGTTCAGGGGAACTCCCATTTATAAAACTATTAGATCTTGTCAGACTTATTCACTACCATGAGAACAGTATGGGGGAAACTGCCCACATGATTCCATTATCTCCACCTGGCCCCACCCTTGACACATGGGGATTATTACAGTTCAAGGTGAGATTTGGGTGGGGTCACAGCTAAACCATATCATTCTGCCTCTGCCCACCACCCCCCCCAAAATCTCATGTCCTCACATTTCAAAACCAATCATGCCTTCCCAACAGTCCTCCAAAGTCTTAACTCATTTCAGCATTAACTTAAAAGTCCACAGTCCAAAGTCTCAACTGAGACAAGGCAAGTCCTTTCCACCTATGAGTCTGTAAAATCAAAAGCAAGTTAGTTACTTCCTAGATACAATGAGGGTACAGGCATTGGGTAAATACACCCATTACAAATGGGAGAAACTGGCCAAAACGAAGGAGCTATAGACCCTATGCAAATCCAAAATTCAATGGGGCAGTCAAATCTTAAAGCTCCAAACTGATCTCCTTTGACTCCATGTCTCACATACAGGTCATGCTGATTCAAGAGGTGGGCTCCCACAGCCTTGAGCAGCTCCGCCCCTGTGGCTTTGCATGGTACACCCCACTGCCTGGCTACTTTCACAGGTTGGCGTGGAGTGTCTGTGGCTTTTCCAGGTGCATGGTGCAAGCTGTCAGTGGATCTACCATTCTGGGGTCTGGAGGATGGTGGCCCTCTTCTCACAGCTGCCCTACGCAGTGCCCCAGTGGAGACTCTGTGTGGGGGCTCTGACCCCACATTTCCCTTCCACACTGCTCTAGCAGAGGTTCTCCATGATGGTTCCACCCCTGCAGCAAAATTCTGCCTGGACATCCAGGCCTTTCCATACATCCTCTGAAATCTAGGTGGAGGTTCCCAAACCTCAATTCTTGACTTCTCTGCATCTGTGGGCCCAGTGCCATGTGGAAGCTGCCAAGGCTTAGGGCTTGCAACCTCTGAAGTAATAGCCTGAGCTGTATGTTGGCTCCTTTTAACCACAGCTGGAGCAGCTAGGACACAGGGCATCAAGTTCTAAGGCTGCACACAGCAAAAGGGGCCCTGGGCCTAGCCCACAAAACCTGTTTTCTCTCCTAGGCCTCTGGGCCTGTGATGGGAGGGGCTACTGTGAAGGTCTCTGACTGGCCCTGGAGACATTTTCCCCATTGTCTTGGTGATTAACATTTGGCTTCTTGTTAATTATGCAAATTTCTGCAGCAGGCTTGAATTTCTCCTCAGAAAACGGGTTTTTCTTTTCTATTGCATTGTCAGGCTACAAATTTTCCAAACTTTTATGCTCTGCTTCCTCTTGAATACTTTTAGAAATTTATTTTGCCAGATACTCTAAATCGTAACTCTCAAGTTCAAAGTTCCACAGATCTCTAAGGCAGGAGGAAAATGCCACCAGTCTCTTTGCATAGCAAAGTGACCTTTACTCCAGTTCCCAACAAGTTCCTCATCTCCATCTGAGACCACCTCAGCCTGAACCTTCTTGTCCACATCACTATCAGCATTTTGCTCAAAGCCATTCAACAAGTTTCTAGGAAGTTCCAAACCTGCCCGCATCTTCCTGTCTTCTGAGTACTCTAAACTGTTCCAGTCTCTGCCTGTTACCCAGTTCCAAAGTCACTTCCACATTTTCAGGTATTTTTGCAGCAGCGCCCCACTACTCGGTACCAATTTACTGTATAAGTCTGTTCTCATGCTGCTAATAAACACATGTGGTAATTTGCAAAGGAAGGAGGTTTAATTGACTCACAGTTCCACGTGGCTGGGGAGGCCTCACAATCATGGCAGAAGGCAAATGAGGAGCAAAGTCACATCTTACGTGGCAGCAGGTAAGAGAGCTTGTACAGAAGAAGTTCCATTTATAAAGCCATCAGATCTTGTGAGACTTATTCACTACCATGAGCACAATGTGGAAGAAACTGCCCCCATGATTCAATTATCTCTACCTGGCCCCACATGTGGATTATTACAATTCAAGGTCAGATTTGTGTAGGGATACAGCTGAACCATATCGAGTGCAAATCAATTAAATGGACAATAGAAAAGCAACAGAAAAATAAAATGTTAAAAGCTTCTCTAAAATGTTCAAAAAATTGTCAAACTTTTAACAAGATCCACTATGAAAAAAAAGAGAGGACAGATCATCAAAATCATGAATGAAAGAGGGCACATCACCATTGATACTACAGAAAATTTTTAAAATGTAAATGAGTATTATGAACAAATTTATGCCAATAAATTAGACAACTTCGGTGAAATGAACAAATTCCTAGAAAGAAAAATTACCAAAACAGGCTCAAGGAAACAGAAAAATTGAACAGACCTATAATGAGTAAAGATTAAATTAGTAATTAAAAATCTTCACTCCAAGAAAAGCCAAGTCCCAGTTGTCTTTACTGGTGAATTCTATTAAACATTTAGGAAGAAATAATGCCAATCCTTCACAAACTCTTCCGGTAACTGAAGATGCAGGGAATACTTCCCAACTCATTCTGTAAGTTCAGTATTTCCCTGAGAGTACTTCTAAACCCAGTTGAAACAAAACCCAGAAAAGTAGAACTCAGTTGGTTCTCATAAGTCTGAGTTTCTTAAGGCTATCTGGGAAGCTAGAAATTTTGTCCAACTACAGGTTAAGAAAGCTCTAGAACCAACCTGAATCTCAAAAGTCCTTGAAATATTTAAGTCCATTATCATGGGGAAATTGAGAATAGCTACCTTCAAAGTCCATAAGGTAACACAGTAGGACGTTTTGGCTTGCAGTGCAATACTGGAATCAAATCATGAGAGCTAGACCTCGCAGTTCTTAAATTACTGTATAGATTTTGGATGTGCTTATTTGTTTAGGTGATATCTCATATTTCAGGTTATTACATCTATGGAAAAGAAGTGATTTTCCAATTTAAATAAAATATTAAAGAATATAATACAAAAATACTTTTTCTTCCCTCTCTCCTTCCCTCTTATGTGTCTACATTTGTTACATGCTCACTACAGTTACAGCTATACAGTACTAATACTCAATTTTCTTCACAGTTGTGAGTGATGTTAAGAAAAGTATTTAGCTAAAAATCAGCAAAAAATTGCAATGATAATAGTCACATCTAGTATTTACTTAGTACTCAGTGTTTTCATGTATCATCTCATCTAATGCTCACATTGTTCATGTTTGTTCTTATCTAAAGAGGGTTACACAGACAACCACTGTAAGAGTAGCAGCTTCTCATATGGTAACACGAAAAAAAAAAAGCTATACTTACTTGAACAAATAAAATTGGGATAATTTGTCCACAACAAGGAGAGGGAAAGTGGGATACAGGCAGTGAAACAAAAAGAGTCTGCATATCTAGGCATTGAGGAAATTTGAGGAAAGTGTAAAGCAAGGTTTTTCAGCACTGTTGTCCAGAGCAATTTAGAGAGAGATGTCTAAAAGCGTTTTAAAAAGGTTTTCTGTGCATTCAGAATGTAATAGCACCAAAAGCATTATCCACAAAAGAAAGAAAAACTGATAAGCTAGACTTCATCGAAATTAAGAACTTCTGCTGCTTGAAGGACATTCGCAGAATGAAAAGACAAGCCAAACTGGGAGAAATTATTCGCAAATCACATATCTGACAAATGACTTGGATCTACAATATGAAGAACTCTCAAAACTCAATAATTAGTAAACAACCAAATTTTTTAAATGGACAAAATATTTGAACATACACTTCTGCAAAGAAGATATATTGATGGCAAATAATACATGATATGATGCTCAACACTGTTATTCATTAGTAAAATGCAAATTAAAACTGCAGTGACATACTACTACCTATGATCTAAAAAGGGCAAAAATTAAAATACTTGTAAAATACTTTGGCTATTGAGATAAAAGATAATTCTTTTTTATTGTAGTAAGAACATTTAGCATGACATCTACCATTTTAAAAAATCAAGTATATAATTCAGTATTGTTAACTGTAGGTACAATGTTGTACAGCAGATGCCTACAACTTATTCATCTTGTGTAACTGAAATTTTATACCCATTGGATAGCAAATCCCCATTTACCACCCCAGGCCCCCAGCCTTTGTCAACCACCATTCTATTTTCTGATTCTATTGGTTTGGCTATTTTAGATAATTTGTATATGTGGAATAAATACAGTATTCATCTTTCTGGGACTGGTTTATTTGACTTAGCATAATGTCCTCCAGTTTCATCCATGTTGCTGTATATTTCAAGATTTCCTTATTTTGTAAGGCTGAATAATATTTCGTTGTACATGTTTACTACATATTCTTTGTCCATTCATCTGCCCATCAATGGACATTTAGAGTGTTTCCACATCTGTTGTTGTGAATAATGCTGCAACAAACGTGGGAGTGAAAATATCTCTTCAATATCCTGTTCTCAATTATTTTGTATAGGTATGCAGAAGTGGGATTGCTAGATAATATGGTATTTCTATTTTTAATTCTTTTTTTGTTTTGTTTTTGAGATGGAGTCTCGCTCTTGTCACCCAGGCTGGAGTGCAGAGGCATGATCTCGGCTCATTGCAACCTCTGCCTCCCAGGTTCAAGCGATTCTCCTGCCTCAGCCTCCTGAGTAAATGGAATTACAGGCACGCACAACCACGCCTGGCTAATTTTTGTACTTTTAGTAGAGACGGGGTTTCGCCATGTTGGCCAGGCTGTTGTCAAACTCCTGACCTCAGGTGATCCACCCGCCTCAGCCTCCCAAACTGCTGGGATTATAGGCATAAGCCACCGTGCCTGGCCTATTTTTAATTTTTTGAGGAAATGTCATATCTTTCATAGTGGCTGCAACTATTTCACATTCCCACCAGCTGAGTACAACAGTTCCAATTTCCACACATTCTTGCCAGAATTTGTTAATCTTTTGTTTGTTTGTTTTATAATGGCCATCCTAACAGATATGAGGTGATTTCTATCTCATTGTAGTTTGACATGCATTTCCCTTATGAGTAATGTTTTTAAGCATCTTTACACTTTGTTGTCTGTGCTTTTGGTGTCATAGCCAAGAAACCATCGCTAATGCCAATGTCATGAAGGTTTCCTCCTATGTTTTATCCTAGTGGTTATGCGGTTTTAAATCTTATGTTTAAATCTTTAATCTACTTTGCATTAATTTTTGTCCACATGTAAGAAAAGGGTCCAATTTCATTGTTTTGCATGTGAATATCCAGTTTTCCCAACACCATTTATTGAAGAGACTATCTTTCCCTGGTTGCCTATTCTTGGCACAGTTGTTGAAGATAGGTTGACTGTAAATGGGTCAACTGGGTTTATTTCTGAGCTCTCAATTCTGTTCCACTGGTATATGTCCGTCTGTATGCCAGTACCATACTGATTTAATTCCAGTAGCTTTGTAATAATATATTTTGAATTCAGGAAGTGTATTGCCTCTAACTTTTTTTTTTTTTAAAGATTGTTTTGGTTATTTAGGGTCCTTTGTGGTTACATATGGATTTTAGAATTGTTTTGTCTATTTCTGTAAATAAAAAATTCCACTGGGATTTTGACAGAGATAGAATTGAATGTAGAGACTGCATTGGATAGTATGGACGTTTTAATAATATGAAATCTTCCAAAAATCTACGCAATACCATTCAGGACATATGTGCCGGCAAAGATTTCATGACAAAATTGCCAAAAACAATTTGCACCTAAAGCAAAAATTGACAAATGGGATCTAATTAAACTAAAGAGCTTTTGCACAGCAAAATAAACTATCATCAGAGCAAAACAGGCAACCTACAGAGTGGGAGAAAAATTTTCCAATCTATCTATCTGACAAAGGTCTAATATCCAGAATCAACAAGAAACCTAAACAAATTTACATGAAAAAGAACAACCAACCCCATTAAAAAGTGGGCAAGAGACATGAACAGACACTTGTCAAAAGAAGACATTCATGCAGCTGACAAACATATGAAAAAAAGCTCAACATCACTGATCATTAGAGAAATGCAAATCAAAACCATAATGAGATACCATCTCGTGCCAGTCAGAATGGCGATTATAAAAAAGTCAGCCGGGTGTGGTGGCTCATGCCTGTAATCCCAGCACTTTGGGAGGCCGAGGCAGGTGGATAACAAGGTTAAGAGATAGAGATCATCCTGGCCAACATGGTAAAGCCCTGTCTCTACTAAAAATACAAAAAAAAATTAGCTGGGCGTAGTAGTGCATGCCTATAGTCCCAGCTACTTGTGAGGCAGAGGCAGGAGAATTGCTTGAACCTGGGAGGTGGAGGTTGCAGTGAGCTGAGATTGCACCACTGCACTCCAGCCTGGCAACAGAGCCAGGATCCGCCTCAAAAAAACAAAAAAAAAAAGTCAAGAAACAACAGATGCTGGTGAGGTTGCAGAGGAATAGGAATGCTTTTACACTGTTGGTGGGAATGTAAATTAGTTCAACCATTGTTGAAGATGATGTGGCAATTCCTCAAAGATCTAGAACCAGAAATAACATTTGCCCCAGCAATCCCATTACTGGGTATATACCCAAAGGAATATTAATCATTCTATTACAAAGATGCATGCACGTGTATGTTCACTGCAGCACTATTCACAATAGTAAAGACATGGAATCAATCAAAATGCCCATCAATGACAGACTGGACAAAGAAAATGTGGTATAGATACACAATGGAATACTATGCAGCCATAAAAAGGAACAAGATCATGTCCTTTCCAGGGACATGGATGGAGCTGGAAGCCATTATCCTCAGCAAACTAACACAGGAACAGAAAATCAAGCACCACATATTCTCACTTACAGGTGGGAGTTGAACAATGAGAACACATAGACACAGGGAGGAGAACAACATACACTGGGGCCTGTTGGTGGTGGGGTGGGGGAGGGAGAGCATTAGGCAACATAGCTAATGCATGCTGGGCTTAATACATAGGTGGTGGGTTGATAGGTGCGGCAAACCACCATGGCACACGTTTACTTATATAACAAACCTGCACAATCTGCACATGAACCCTCGAACTTAAAATACAACATAAGGTTAAAAAAAAATAATATTCAGTCTTCCAATCCATAAACACGAGCTATCTCTCCATGTATGTGTGTCAAATTTGTGTCATCAATGTTTTGTCATTTTCTGTGTACAAGTTTTTCACCTCCTTAGTCAAGTTTATTACTATGTATTTTATTCTTTTTGATGCTATCATAAGTAGGATTGTTTTCTTAATACCTTTTTGGATAGTTCATTGTTAGTGTATAGAAACAAAACTGACTTTTATATGTTGAGTTTGAATCCTAAAACTTTACTCAATCCACTTATTAGTTCCGAAAGTTTTTTTTTTTTTTTTTGGTGGAATCCTTCTAATTTTCTACATGTAAGATAATGTCATCTGCCAAGAGAAATAATTTTTACTTCTTCCTTTCTGATTTGGTTTTCTTTTTCTTGCCTATTTGCTCTGGCTAGGACTTCCAGTATAATTTTGAACAGAAGCGATAAGAGTTGGCATTATGCCTTGTTCCCAATCCTAGAGGGAAAATTTTCGGTTTTTCACCATTAAATATAATGTTAAATGTGGGCTTTTCATATATGGCCATTATGTTGAGGTAATGTCCTTCTTTTCCTAGTTTATTGAGTTTTTATCATAAAAGGGTGTTGGATTTTGTCAAATGTTATTTTCTGCATCTATTGATATAATTATGAGATTTTTATTCTTCATTCTGTTTATGGGGTATATTGCATTAACTGATTTTTGTAGGCTGAATCATCCTTGCATCTCAGGGAAAAATCCCATCTAGTCATGGTGTATTATCCTATTAATGTGCTCTTTCATTCAGTTTGCTAGTATTTTGTTAAGGATTTTTGCATCTATGTTTATCTGGGATATTGACCAGTAGTTTTCTTTTCTTGTAGTGTCTTTGTATAGCTCTGGTATCAGGGTAATGCTAGCCTCATAAATGGACTTGGAAGTGTTCCCTCCTCTTCAATGTTTTTGGAAGAGTTTGAGAAGGATCAGTATTAGTTCTTCTTTAAATGTTTGGTAGAATTCACCAGTGAAGCCACCTAGCGCTAGGCTTTTTGTTGGGAGGTTTTTGATTACTGATTCAATCTCTTTACTCATTATTGGTCTGTCCAGATTTTTTAATCCTTCATGAGTGGGTCTTGGTAAACTGATACATCTAAGAATATGCCCATTTCTTCTAGGCTTTTCAATTTGTTGGCATATAATTGTTCATAGTAGTCTCTTATGATTCTTTGTATTTCTGTGGTATCAATTGTAATGTCTCCTCTATCATTTATAATTTTATTTATTTGAATCCTCTTCCCTTTCTTGGTTAATCTTGCTAAAGTTTTGTTGATTTTGTTGCTCTTTTTAAAAAAAACCCACTATTAGTTTTGTTGGTCTTTTCTATTCTCTATTACATTTACTTCTGCTCTAATCTTTATTTCCTCCCTTTCTACCTTTGGGCTTAGTTTGTTCTTTTTCTAATTCTTTGAGGTATAAAGTTAGGTTACTTGAGATCTCTTTCTTTTTTAATACAGCCATTTATCACTATCAGCTTTTCTCTTAGGATCACTTTTACTGCATCTTATAGGTTTGGTATGTTGTGTTTTCATTTTCATTTGTCTCAAGATATTTTTTAATTTCCCTTATGATTTCTTCTTTGATCCATTAGCTCTTCAGGTGTATGCTGTTTAATTTCACATATTTGTGAATTTTCCAGTTTCCCATCTACTGTTTATTTCTAGTTTCCATTCCACTGTGATCAGAAAAGATACTTGGTATGATTTTAGTATTCCTATTTGTGGCTAAACATATTATCTATCCTGGAGAATGTTTGGTACATTTGAGAAAAATGTATATTCCTCTGTTGTTGGGCTAAATAATTGATATATGTGTGTTAGGTCCATTTGGTCTATAGGGTTTTCAAGTCAGCTGTTTCCTTATTGATTTCTATCTGGATGTTCTATTGATTATTGAAAGCGGGATACTGAAGTGTCCCACTACTATAGGATTGTCAGGCACTTCTCTCTTCAATTCTGTCAACGTTTGCTTTAAATATTTAAGTGCTCTCATGTGCATATATATTTATAATTCTTATATCTTCTTGGCAAATTGACTCTTTTATTATTATATAACATCCTTTGTCTCTTGTAACAGTTTATGACTAAAAGTCTACTTTGTCTTATATAAGTATAGCCACTCTGCTGTCTTTTGGTTACCATTTACATGGAATATCTTTTTCTATCCCTTCACTTTTAGCCTATGTATGTGTTGAAATTTAAAATGAGTTTCTAATTTATAGATTCAATGCCATCCCCATCAAGCTACCAATGACTTCCTTCACAGAATTGGTAAAAACTACTTTAAAGTTCATATGGAACCAAAAAAGAGCCCGCATCGCCAAGTCAATCCTAAGCCAAAAGAACAAAGCTGGAGGCATCACGCTGCCTGACTTCAAACTATACTACAAGGCTACAGTAACCAAAACAGCATGGTACTGGTACCACAACAGAGATATAGATCAATGGAACAGAACAGAGCCCTCAGAAATAATGCTGCATATCTACAACCATCTGATCTTTGACAAACCTGACAAAAACAAGAAATGGGAAAAGGATTCCCTATTTAATAAATGGTGCTGGGAAAACTGGCTAGCCATATGTAGAAAGCTGAAACTGGATCCCTTCCTTACACCTTATACTAAAATTAATTCAAGATGGATTAAAGACTTACATGTTAGACCTAAAACCATAAAAACCCTAGAAGAAAGCCTAGGCAATACCATTCAGGACATAGGCGTGGGCAAGGACTTCATGTCTAAAACACCAAAAGCAATGGCAACAAAAGCCAAAATTGACAAATGGGATCTAATTAAACTAAAGAGCTTCTGCACAGCAAAAGAAACTACCATCAGAGTGAACAGGCAACCTACAGAATGGGAGAAAATTTTTGCAACCTGCTCATCTGACAAAGGACTAATATCCAGAATCTACAATGAACTCAAACAAATTTACAAGAAAAAAACAACCCCATCAAAAAGTGGGCAAAGGATATGAACAGACACTTCTCAAAAGAAGACATTTATGCAGCCAAAAAACACATGAGAAAATGCTCAGCATCACTGGCCATCAGAGAAATGCAAATCAAAACCACAATGAGATACCATCTCACACCAGTTAGAATGGTCATCATTAAGAAGTCAGGAAACAACAGGTGCTGGAGAGGATGTGGAGAAATAGGAACACTTTTACACTGTTGGTGGGACTGTAAACTAGTTCAACCATTGTGGAAGTCAGTGTGGTGACTCCTCAGAGATCTAGAACTAGAAATACCATTTGACCCAGCC
Organism: Nomascus leucogenys; assembly: GCF_006542625.1. NCBI lineage: Eukaryota > Metazoa > Chordata > Mammalia > Primates > Hylobatidae > Nomascus > Nomascus leucogenys. The sequence goes on along the minus strand of NC_044383.1, from coordinate 34,568,405 downwards.
ATCCCATTACTAGGTATATACCCAAAGGATTACAAATCATGCTGCTATAAAGACACATGCACACGTATGTTTATTGCGGCACGATTCACAATAGCAAAGACTTGGAACCAACCCAAATGTCCAACAACGATAGACTGGATTAAGAAAATGTGGCACATATACACCATGGAATACTATGCAGCCATAAAAAAATGATGAGTTCATGTCCTTTGTAGGGACATGGATGAAACTGGAAACCATCATTCTCAGCAAACTATCGCAAGGACAAAAACAAAAAACCAAACACCGCATGTTCTCACTCATAGGTGGGAATTGAACAATGAGAACACATGGACACAGGAAGGGGAACATCACACTCCGGGGACTGTTGTGGGGTGGGGCGGGGGGAAGGGATAGCATTAGGAGATATACCTAATGCTAAATGACGAGTTGATGGGTGCAGCACACCAACATGGCACATGTATACATAGGTAACAAACCTGCATATTGTGCACATGTACCCTAAAACTTAAAGTATAATAATAATAAAATAAAATAAAATAAAAATAAATAAATAAATAAATTTAAAATGAGTTTCTTATAGACTATATATAGTTGGATCTTGTTTTTTCATTCATTCAGCCACACTATACCTTCTGACTGGGTAGTTCAAACCACTTACATGTAATGTAACCACTGACAGGAAAGGACCATTTTTTTCATAGGTTTTTCTCATTGTTTTTTCCATTTTTTAATTGCTTTCTGTTTGTCTTGTAGTTCTTTTGTCCCTCTTTTCCTCTCTTGCCATCTTCTCTTGTTTTTCATTGATTTTTTTTGTATTGATATACTTTGGTTCTTTTTTCCTTTTGTGTATCTTCTATAGGTGTTTTCTTTGTGAGTGCCATGGAGTTTACATAAAATATCTTATAGTTATAATAATCTGTTTTAAGCTGATAATGTAACTTTGATTGCAGAAAGACCTGTACACTTTTACTTCTCCCTTCCTCACATTTTATGTTAATAATGTCACAATTTACATCTTTTTATTTTGTGTATCCATTCACATATTTTTATATTTATAGCTATTTTTCATATTTTCTTTTTGATACAGAGTTTCGCTTTCTCACCCAGGCTGGAGAGCAGTGGTGTGATCTCAGCTCACTACAACTTCTGCCTCCTGTGTTCAAGCAATTCTGGGTCCTCAGCCTCCCCAGTAGCTGGGACCACAGGCATGAGCCACCACACCCGGCTAACTTTTATATTTTTAGTAGAGACAGGTTTTGTCACATTGGTCAGGCTGGTCTTGAATTCCTGGTCTCAGGTGATCTGCCTGCCTCGGCCTCCCTCCAAAGTACTGGGATTACAGGTGTGAGCCTCCATGCCTGAGTCTATTTTTCATACTTTTGTCTTTTAGCTTTTACACTAGAATTAAAAGTGACTTACCACCATTACAATATTTCATTATTCTGTATTTGTCTATATATTTACCTTTACTAGCAAATCTTACATTTTCCTATGCTTTTGTATTACTGTTAGGTGTCCTTTTGTTTTCACTTAAAGAACTCCCTTTAATAAGTCTTTTAAGGCAGGTCTGGGTGGTAAAGAATCTCTCAGCTTTTGTTTACCTGAGAAAGTCTTTATCTCCATCATTATTGAAGGACAATTTTGCCAGGTATGCTATTCTTTGTTGGCCTTTTTTTCCTTGAGCACTTTGAATATATCATCCCATTTCCTTCTGGCCTGCAGGGTTTCTGCTGAAAAATACACTGTAGTCTTATGAGGGTTCCCTTGTAGATGACAAATTGTTCTTCTCTTATTGCTTTCAAAAGGTTCTCTTTCTCTTTGATTTTTGACAATTTGACTACATTGTGTCTTGGTGTGGATTTCTTTGGATTCATTTTATTTGAGGTCTGTTAGGGCTCCTGGATCTGGATGTGAAGTTTCTTTACCAGATTTGAAGTTTTCAGCCATCACTTCTTTGAATAAGCTTTCTTCCCCCTTTCTCCACCTCTTCTCCATCAGGAACATTCATAATATGTCTCTTGGTCTGCTTTCATGGTGTTCCATAAGTCTCTTTGCTTTCTTCATTCTTTTTCACTTGTTTTTCTTTTTGTTCATCTGACTGAATATTTACTAATCCTTTCTTCTGATTGATCTAGTCTGCTATTCAACCTCCCATTGAACCTTTTAGTTAAATTATTGTATTCTTCAGTTTCAAGATTTGTTTGGGGGTATGTGTGAGTGTGTGTATGTGTATATGTGTGTGTATCCACTTCATATATATACACACATCCATTTCATATATAGATCCATTAAATATATACAGGTATATAAAAATCCATATATATCCATTTCACTATATGTGTGTACATATATATGTGTGTGTGTGTACTACACACACACACAAATTTATGTTGAAATTTTCACTTTGCTAATACATTGTTCTCCTGATTTCATTGATCATGATATGGTTTGGATGTCTGTCACCTCCAAATCTCATGTTGAAATGAAATCCCCACTGTTGGAGGTGGGGCCTGGTAGGAGGTGTTTGGGCCATGGAGGTGGATCCCTCACGAGTGGCTTCATGCCCTCCTCACAGTAATGAGTGAATTCTTGCTCTCAGTTCACACAAGATCTGGTTATTTAAAAGAGTGTGACACTTTCCCCTCTCTCTGTCTTGCTCCCATTCCCTCTATGTGATATGGGCCTGCTCCCCTATCACCTTCCACCACGAGTGGAAAATTCCTGAGGCTCTCACCAGAAGCAGATACTAGCACCATGCTTCCTGTACAGCCCACAAAACCATGAGCCAAAATAAAACCTCTTTTCTTTATAAATTACCCAGTATCAGCTATTCCTTTATGGCAACACAAATAGACCAACACAATCGTCGTTATAATTATTATTTTGAATTATCTGTCAGAGAATTCAGGTAAGTCATATACAGTCATCCCTGGATTATCCATCAGGAGTTGACTCCAGGACCTTCCACAGATACCAAAATCCATGGATGCTCAAGTCTCTGATATAATATGGGATGGCATTTGCATATAATCTATGCATATTCTCCCATGTACTTTAAATCATCTCTAGATTACTTATAATACCTATACAATGTAAATTCTATGTAGACGGTTGTTATATTGTATTATTTAGGAAATAATAACCCCAAAAAAGTCTGCATATGTTCAATACAGATGCATTTTTTTTTTACTTTAAACATGCATATATTGCATGATGCTGAGCCCTGGGATATAAATTTTTAAAAAATATTTTTGATCTGTCATTGGTTGAATCCGTGGATGCAGGACCCACAGATATGGAGGGCCAACACTGTATCTCCAATTCATTACAGGTGGTTTCAGGAAATTTACTTTATTCCTTTGTGTGGGACATATATCCTTGTTTCTTTATTTTCCTTGATTATTTGTGATGGTATCTGTGCATTAGAGAACAGTTACCTTTCACAGACTGGCCTTGTATAGGTAAAGGCCCTCTTCAATCAGCTTAGCTAGAAAATCTGGGGACTTTTCAAACCTGTGTCCTGGTTCAACCGGCTTTCTTTGCTCTTAGCCACCCTTAGGCATCAGGATTATGCTGGGTCCAGTCAGCATGCCAAGATAAATGAGACTGAACCCAGTCTCTTAGGCAGCCTCTGGAAAAGTTGGATCTTTGGATGTTCTACCCAACTCATTCCCTCCCCAAGAAAAATCTGGGATGCAGGATTTTTTGCCCATTTGCTCTGTATTGAGTCATGGAAAGTGGCTATGAGAGGTGCTAGTTCAAACAACAGTCTTTGTCTGCACTGGTCCCCAGCCAGCAAAGTATGCTGGGTCCCTTACTTCCCCATAAGATGCAAGAAAGAAATCATTCTTTGGCAGCCCACAGAGAAGTTGGGGCATTAGATGTGTGATCCAGCTCTTTCCCTCACCAGAGAGAAGCTGGGAACTAGGGTATATTCATCTGCTTGCTCTGTGTAGAGCCAGGGGAAGGAGCTATGACAACTGCCAGCCCAAACCACCACCTCAGTTCTCACTGGCCCCAAGTGGCTAGAGTATGCCAGGTCCCATCAGCACTCTGAGACAGGCAAGACAGATGGTAGTCCTTTGGGCAGTCCACAGGCAAGTTGGGGTACTGGACACATGGTCAAACTCTATCTCATCCAAGGGAGAAGCTGGGATTTGGAGTTATTCACCTGTTCACTCTGTGCTGAGCTGGGATTGGGGGTTATGGTAAAAACCAGCCTAAACCACCATGTCTGATCTCACTGGTTCCAAGGCTGCTATAATATGCCAGGCCCTGTCAGCATCCCATAACAGGCAAAACAGGATCTAGTCTTTAGTGCACCTCCAGAGAAGTTGAGGCATTGGATGTGTGGTCCAACTCATTTTCTCACCAGGAAAAATTTGGGAGCTGGGTTTTTTCATCCATTTGCTTTTTGCTGAGTTGGGGGCATGGGCTATAGTGACAGCCAGTCCAAACTGGTGCCCAAGCAGCTAAAGTATGCCAGGTCCTGTCAGCACTCCAAGACACTCAAGACATATAGCAGTCTTCTCAGTAGTCCCCAAAAAAGTCGGAGTATTAGATACATGGTCCAACTCTTTCCATTCCCAAGAAGCTGAGAATGAGGAGGTTTCTTTCTGATAGTATGGTACTGTGCCACAGTAGCAATTCTTGTGAAAGGGTATCCTGAATTTCAATACCAGTTTTAATGTGGCTGGTTTCACACTCACCCAGGATATAGGAGCCTCACAATTAGTTTCTGGATGTCTCAAAAAAGGAACTTGTCCATGTTTTGCTGTTAAACAGACGTGTTTGTGCAGGAAAGGAGAGTCTAGAGCTTCCTATCCTTCATCCTTGCTCAATAATTTCTTATTTAAAAAAAATTCTGTTTGAGTTTAAATTGTTGGCCTAATATTCCTTGTAGGCACGACTTTAATGAGCCTAGTTTGAATTATCTTAGCCAAATAAAACCAATAATAGCAACAAAAAGTGCTCTCATTGCTTCTTAACTATCTAGTAAACAATATAAACAAGGCTATGGCATGTGGGGGAAATGGCTTTGGGGTCAAATACCATGGTACATTTCCTTCTTAAAGCCATAGGTCTTATCAGGGTGAGGGCATCTCTGGCAATGACACTGGAGTGCCTTGAACCTTGTAGTCTTAGGTATGTGAGAAAACAATATTTAGAGTTTATCGCATTGTTTTACTTGGCATTATCCTGATACTGCTCAATCATTTTGTAAATCTTAGGGATGCCAAGTCTACATGTTTCTGATTTAGTTCCACTTAGCAAATCAAAGTGCTGTTTTACAAGTGCTCTTTGAGATTTAAGACAATACTCAAATGGTATCCTTTGAAATAAGGAGACTGAGTCAGAAGCCATCATTCAAGTGACAGATGGGTTAAAGATGCTTTATATAAACCAGCTCTATCAGTTTCCACTAAAGCCGATGCTCTTGCCAAATGCATTCTCTTAGCATATACAACGAGGTTTTTTTCACATTTATAAGCCAAAATTCCTCTTACAGACACATCTTGGTTCAGTTTATTTGGAATAAGTACCTATCTCTTATATAATGCTGACTGTAGAATATTTGAAGCTATGTTTCTTGAATTCTAAAATTTTAAATTTTGTATTTTTTAGTAGAGATGGGGTTTCACCATGTTGGCCAGGCTGGTTTCAAACTCCTGGCCTTGTGATCCGCCTGCCTCGGCCTCCCAAAGTGCTGGGATTACAGGGATGAGCCACCTCACCCGGCCTCAGGCCTTCCTTATTCATGAGTAAACCAAAAGTAGAGAATGTTAGTAGAGTGTGTAAATATCCGAAGGTAAAGTAAAAAACTGTTAAATTTGCACAGCATTTCCATTGTTCTGGTAAGAAAGAAATACATATGCATGTATGAACTATAAAATCCTGTGGTTCCACACACAAGTTAAATGCTCTTTTGTTTGTATTTAAAACTTGCATTGCACAATATAAAGATGGATAGTGGCCCATCTTCTCCCATGCAATGTTTCAATCAATTCACAACATTGCCATTTATCATTTAGCCTATATGCTGAATTGAGAACTCACAAACTCTCTAAGTCTCAGGTGCCTCATCTGCAAAACAGGAATAATGATATTTTACAGGATGTGCTAAAGATTAAAAATAATGTCTTTAAAGGCCTTAGCACAGTATCTGGATATATTAGGCACTCACTAGTAGCTCAAGTAGCTACTAGAGTACTATTCTACAACTACTAAAGATGATGATGATGATGATGATGACAATATAACATAATTTCTTTTTATTTTTTTTTTAAAGACGGAATCTGGCTCTGTCACCCAGGCTAGAGTGCAGTGGCGTGATCTCGGCTCATCGCAACCTCCGCCTCCTGGGTTCACACCATCATCCTGCCTCAGCCTCCCGAGTAGCTGGGACTACAGGCCCCCGCCACCATGCCCGGCTAATTTTTTGTATTTTTAGTAGAGACAGGGTTTCACTGTGTTAGCCAGGAAGGTCTCAATCTCCTGACCTTGTGATCCGCCCACCTCGGCCTCCCAAAGTGCTGGAATTACAGGCGTGAGCCACCCCGCCCAGCCGATGATGATACAATTTCTTAAAGCTACCAATTCATTTTCAGACAGCTTTATTGCAAAGCCCTTCCACACAGTGAACTAAAATGTGTTTCCTTTTAAATTGTACCATGGTTAATCTTTCTTCCATAGCTCTTCAGATGACTAAAAGCAATGACATAATCTGTCATTTACAGTCTATAAAAGCTGCTGCACACAAATTTACAAAGGGGCAGAGATGGTAAAGAAAGGGTAGGGGCCTGCTACATGTGGTCACCAGGTCAGTGAGAAGAAAACTTCACCCTAACCCTAAATCTAAACCTATCAGAAAAAAAAAAAAATTCTAAAATACACAAATACTAGAAAGTTAAAGCGTTTGGTGTACAATCAGCTGGAAAGTTCCCAAAAGACCTCAGAGATAATTACAATGGAATAATCCATGAGCACAATAACAAACTGAGACATGGAGTGAAAAAGTTGCTGCACAGACTGTTTCATATCTTTGTTAAGGCTGAGCACCCCAGTTAAGCTTCTGAATGTTGGACAATCTGTCTGTTGCTATTGCTTTCTTAGAAGTTCACGGCTAAGGGGTCATTCATTCTATATTACAGCTGAGCAGCTACCCTACTTTCATCCACCTTATATATCCGCCTCAGCTACATTGTTAGACCATACAAATGTCAACAGAAAAAGTTAAAGAAAGAGAAATTTTTCACTAGGATGTTGGCTCCAGGAGAGCTGAGATTTTATCATCTTTGTTCATTGCTAAATTTATAATGCCTAGCACATACTAGATACACATTCTTTGTTGAATGAATGAAAAAATAAATTTACAGGGACTACAAACATCATTAATTTTGCTATTATTTCTACCCTATTTTCTAGGATCCTTGGAGTTCATATTTACCCAGACCCTAAGTTAAGGCTTAGAGCCTTAACATGCAAAATACAAAAATAACTGAATTTCAAAAATAAATTATGCCATTTAGTAGGAAAACAAATAAACATGATTTTTATATGTAGAAATACATAAAAGAAGAGAACAGCAAAGAGATACAAATTCATTTCACAGCACCGAGGAAGCCTTTATTTAGAGAGCTCTACTTTGGGCCTCTACAACTAAAACAAGATCTGGGGAATTGAGAAGATGTTTAGAGGAATAAAGTTTTAGGAAATAGACACTACATAGAAATTCAAAAGCAACCAGACATGTTTCATTTAGAGAAGCCAAGCCTTCAAGCATATAAAGGGATATTACAGCTATCCTGTTTCCACTGAGAATAGGACAAAGGAACAGCCTTACATTACTAGCAGGAGGTCTTTAGATCAAAAATCAGAATTCATATCTCAAGGGATGTGAAACACTGGCAAAAGCTGTCAAAAGAGATATGGATTATCCTACTCTATAGACTTTCATGACAGGAGTATCCATCTTTCTAACATGATTTAAGTGGATTTCTGCCCAAAGGAAAATGTGAACTAGATAATCTCAAGGTCACTATTCTACAAATTTTGTAATCAAAAGCATCTGTGAAAAATAGGGCATTTCCAAGTACCTGAAGTAAATCACATAATAGGTCTAGGAGGTCTATTTTAAATCTCTTCTTCCATTTTTTATAAGATCTTACCTTTAGATAGCAGCACAGTTTACGGTGGGCTTCCAAATATTTTACTTCTTTATTTTATATGACATGGTACCCCAGATTTACTGCCTAGGCTTGAAGGATTAAAAATCAGGGGGCAGGGGGAGATGGGTAGAGATCAGAAATCTTGGTTTTAAATAGACCAAGTTCTCTATTCCTTCTCAACTATCTTTTCACTTATTTTTCTTGGGAAGAGGTATTTGTTGAGAGGGACTCTTGAGTTTCTTTTCCTCCAACAAATATGCTTCTGATGCCAATAATAGAAAAGAAAATGTCTTCAAGGAAAAAGAACAAAAGTCAAAGAAGACAATGTGAATTTTGCAAAAGACTGGAAATACCTGAGCCAGAAGGCATTGTTCATCTGCAAGTCTGGACTAAAGGCCCAAAAAAACCATATGGGAATGTGTGAAAGTCTTTTTTTTTTTTAAGTAACTGCCCAAGGTTTTTTCCCCAAGAGTCATTTCAGACTCAGTTATCCCATTTTTGATCTGAAACAGAAAATATAGCTATTGGAAAAGGGCTGTCATTCACAGCCAACTTAGAAGTCCAAGACTTGTTTGTCTTGTGCCCTTTGCAGCAAGGACCATAAAACTCAATTCCTCCCTATCCTGAAATAAATGCTAGGCAGAGTAACGCAGAATGTCAACAGAATGCCACAGAGAAGCATTTGCTTTTCTTGGTAACCAGTGCATTTAAGGGCACTGAAGTCCATACTTTCAATTCTTGAGAACTAAGAACAAAACAGCTATTTCAGGTTCTTGTTTTTCCCCTAAGAAAAGTGCCAGGGGGAAATTAAAATGTAATGGGGACTTTCTTTTCTACGCAAATATGTGTTGGCCCCTTTCACTGACAAATCACAAGGTGCACATTTGTTCCCAGGTAGGTCAAAGTTCCTAAAAGAGGAAGGATCCAAATGTTCTCAGGGTATGGGTTTTCTTTTCCTTATACTCAGAGAGTTATTTTTAAAGTTAGAGACTTCTGCAAACAACGCCACACTGAGTTTCCCTGGGGAACCATTTTTGCTGCACAGGTTGGCTCCACTGGTTAGAAATTGATTTGCATGAGGCCATCAATTTGAACTTTACCTCTTTAAGGGACAAAACTCTAAAAGGCAAAAACAAAAAACAAAAACAAAATTCTAGTAAAGCTAGGGAGAGACAGAACTTCTTGTAAATGCTTGTCTTTGGTTGCCAGCAAACAATGCAATTGTATTTAAAGAAGTAAACAGAGTAAAATCTGTAAAAATAAGCCAATGGACCAACTTGCCTTTGTTACCACTGCCTGACACACAGAAGGTACATTAAAAAGTAACAAACTCAGCAGTGAGAAAGAACAGCTTTGCCTATTTTGTAATTCTCCCTGTCCTAAATTTACATACTTCACACCTCCAGCTCAAAGTACACCTTTGACTACCAACTTTCCCTTACCTCTAGCACTTCTCATTCTCTTCACTTCTATTACCTCTCTCCTCCATCACCCTTCATGTGGCCTGTAGGTGCAAAGCCAAGGGAGGGAGGAGTGCAAGCCAGGTGGAGGAATCTGCAAGTGCATCCAGAGTGAGATGCTAGTGTGCTTTAGCACTGCCCAGCAGCAGCAAAGACAAATCCAAGAGGGGTCTCTCTTACTAGGTGCAGCCATGACTGCTCAGTATTGAATCATGGAAGAGGAAGGGAATCCAGAGCTTGTTTAGACCAACTTCTCATTTTCATAATAAAGAAAATGAGGTCTAGAGAAGTAGGGTAATTTTCCAAGCTCCTGTATTTGTAGCTAACACCAAGACCCAGGTTTATGTCCCAGCACCATAGTTTGCCAGGCTGGGGCTAGCTGCATGCCTATGCTTTAAACCTACATCATCTCTAAGCAAAAGAAGACTCCCGTAAGAAGATAAGAACTGAAAGCTGTTTCTGCTTCATGGTGTCTCTTTTTCTCACCCAAAGATTTTCAAATCACTTCTTTTCACCTTGAGTCCCTTCTATGACATCCATCATACTGCTTCATAAACCTGTTTACTCAGCATTAAAACCTTCCTGAGCAGGTAAGGAATCATATTTATTAAAAGTATTGAGAAAGGGTTAAAAAATAAAAACTGGGTGTGTGTATGTGATATGATATCTGAGCCTATTTTTAAGTGAAATGACTAGAATTTTATCCTGTTATGGACTGAGATTAGACAAAAACAGTAAGAAATGTGTACTTTCAGGGCAAAAGCCAAATTCCTCAGCTTAGCATTCAAAGGTCAAAGGTTGGTCTCAACTATTTTATCTCCACTATCCCTATTCAATATAACTTATGTTCTAAACACATCAGATGCCTCACTGTTCCCTAATATCCACATCAAGCACTCATCTTTGTTCAGGGTTATCACTCCACCTAGAATACTGTTCTTATCGCCCCACCCACACCTCTGTCACCTGTCAAAACCATATTCATTTCCAAAGTACAACACAGATGATCAGGGCTACTTAAGGCATTTCCAAAAACAGGCAAATTTAAGCTCTTTCTCCCCCACTTCATTCTCTTCCAGAATTTTGTTTATATGCCTATTACAGAACTTACCATACTCTATCTTCTATATATAGTATAGTATGTCTGGCCCCTTCAATGGATGCTGAGTATCTAGAGAGTTAGGACTCAGTGTTTAGCCCAGAATGCTAGCCCTCAAACTAGCATAATAGAGTTACACAATAAATGTTACCTTAAGTGAATTGAAGACTTGAAGAAAAGGAATTATTATTAACCAGCATTAAACAGTCTAAAGGTGGTAATATGGAAAAGTACTTTCATCCGAAGATTTTAAATAATTACCTCTCTATATATTTGAATTGGATCTGTTATAGAAAACAAATCATCCAATCTCATCTTTCATCCAAAAAGTAAATGTGTTTTCCCATTTTGAAGACTAAATGCCATTTACTATTATGCCAAATAAAAGCATAAAACTATTTTTCTCCGAGGACTGACAAGAGCTTGACCTCCATCCAACTCCCAAATCAGATAACGCAGAGTATTATCATCCCATTTGTTCAGTCCAAAAGATCCCTAGCAATTCTTAAACTCCAGACAACTTCATTGTAGAAAATGCATCCACCAATGGATGAAATGTAGCACTAGCTTGAAGAATGTTTGGGTTTCTCCATATTATTCCAAGCTAAAATTGTAGAATGAAAGTTATTTTAAAATCTTAGGGGTTAGAATTTTAATTTCACTGCATTTAAACGCATACAGCAGGCAATGAATGAAAACTTCACTGGAGCCATCTCTTGCATGTTTGAAAAATCTTGTGTACTTTCAAAAGCACATTTGCAAATCACAATGTTCGTAAACTTAAACAGTAATGGGAGGGGCCCATATTTTGCATCCCTGAGCCATTTAAGTTTGTCAGTGTTGACATTACCACAGAAAAACTTCCCTTTCATGGTTAGTAGCTTGTCGCTCTCAGTAAATCTGTGACACTTTCTGGCGTCCCACACAGGGAATTATTTAATTTAATTTCTAAGGACCAGATCCTGCCCTTGGATACATGTGAGCAATAAGTATTGACGTCAATGGAAATTCTGGGTGTGCATCTAAGGCCAGACTATGGTCCTCTGCATATTCCTAATGTGACTGCTGAAATTCTGTTTGTTAAGACTGGTTTGATTTTGGCTCCTTTTCTCTTAAATGTGCACACAATACCAGAAATGATGCAAGAAGGCTGTGATCAAGTGAAAAGCTACGTGCGTGACCAGGTGGGATCCTGTGTGGACTTTTGACCTAAGCAAAGAATGAGATTTTACGTCCTGTAAGTCCCTGGGTCTGCTATTGTCCTGACCACTAGCCCACAGCAAAATTTTTCATTTCTGGATCTACCCCCTATTTAAAGAGAAAATAAAACTGAGATTCCAATGAATGCTGATAATTTTAAATACAGGAAGTTTTATTTAACAGTCTAAATATGGCAATACAGAAGAGTACTTTTATCTGAAGAGTTGAAATTATGACTTCTTATAGATTTCAATTGAATTTCTAACTTTAGAATTCCCAAGATCATAAGGTATCCATCCATTCCCTTCCATCCCTTAATTCCTGAACCCCCCTTCTCATTAACTCTCTAAACATATTGACCTACTAGATTACCCTTTTTCCTCCCTCTCCAGCCACACTGGGCTCCTGGAAGTCCCTGAAACACAGTCAATATGCTCATGGCTCATGGATTTTTACCCATGATATTCCATCAGCTTGGAATACTTTCCCTATTACCTTTACGACCTGCTCCCCAACTACTTTAGGTCTTCCTCAAATGTCACTTTCCCAGAGACCTCTCCCCTCAATACTTTATTTATTTCAATAAGTTTTGGGGAAACAGGTGGTATTTGGTTACATGAATAAGTTCTTTAGTAGTGATTTCTGAGATTTTTGGTGCCCCCATCACCCAAGCAGTATACATTGTAGCCAATGTGTAGTCTTTTACCCTTCACCTACCTCCTACCCTTTCCCCTGAGTCCCCAAAGTCCATTGTATCATTCTTATGCCTTTGCGTCTCATAGCTTAGCTCTCACTTATGAGTGAGAACATAACAATGTTTGGTTTTCCATTCCTTAGTTACTTCATTGAGAATAATGGTCTCCAATTCCATCCAGGTTGCTGCAATTGCCATTATTTCATTCCTTTTTATGGCTGAGTAGTATTCTACGGTGTATATATACCGCATTTTCTTTAACCACTCATTGATTGATGGGCATTTGGGCCGGTTCCATATTTTTGCAACTGTATTGCACTGCTATAAACATGCATGTGCAAGTATCTTTTTCATATAATGACTTATTTTCCTCTGGGTAGATACCCAGGAGTGGGACTGCTGGATCAAATGGTAGATCTACTTTTAGTTCTTTAAGGAATCTCCACACTGTTTTCCGTAGTGGTTGTACTAGTTTACATTCCCACCAACAGTGTAAGTGTTCCCTTTTCACCATATCCACACCAACATCTATTTTTTTTTTTATTATGGCCATTCTTGCAGGAGTAAGATGGTATCACATTGTGGTTTTGATTTGTATTTCCCTGATAATTAATGAGGTTGAACATTTTTCATATGTTTGTTGGCCATTTGTATATCTTCTTTTGAGAATTGCCTATTCTTGTCCTTAGCCCACTTTTTATGAAATTATTTGCTTTTTTTCTTGCTGATTTGTTTGAGTTCCTTGTAGATTCTGGATATTAGTCCTCTGTTGGATGTATAGATTGTGAAGATTTTCTCCCACTCTATGGGTTGTCTGTTTACTCTGCTGATTATTTCTTTTGCTGTGCAGATGCTTTTTAGTTTCATTAAGTCCCATCTATTTAGTTTTGTTTTGGTTGCATTTGCTTTTGGGTTCTTGGTCATAAACTCTTTGCATAAGCCAATGTCTAGAAGGGTTTTTCCAATGTTATCTTCTAGAATCTTTATGGTTTCACATCTTAGATTTAAGTCTTTGTTTCATCTTGAGTTTATTTTTGTATAAGGTGAGAGATGAGGATCCAGTTTCATTCTTCTACATGTGGCTTGCCAGTTATCACAGCACCATTTGTTGAACAGGGTGTCCTATACCCACTTTTATGTTTTTGTTTGCTTTGTTGAACATCAGTTGGCTGTTAAGTATTTGGCTTTATTTCTGGGTTCTCTCTTCTGTTCCATTGGTCTATGTGCCTACTTTTATACCAGTACCGTGCTGTTTTGGTGACTATGGCCTTATAATATAATTTGAAGCTGGGTAATGTAATGCTTCCAGATTTGTTCTTTTTGCTTAGTCTTGCTTTAGCTATGTGAGCTCTTTTTTTTGGCTCCATATGAATTATAGGTTTGTTTTCTCTAGTTCTGTTAAGAATGATGGTGGTATTTTGATAGGAATTGCTTTTAATTTTTAGATCGCTTTTGGCAGTATGGTGATTTTCACAATATTGATTCTACCCATCCATGAGCATGGGATGTGCTTCCATTTGTTTGTGTTATCTCTGATTTCTTTCAGCAGTCTTTAATAGTTTTCCTTGTAGAGGTCTTTCACCTCTTTGGTTAAGTATATTCCTAAGTATTTTACTTTTCTACTGCTATTGTAAAAGGGGTTAAGTTCTTGATTTGATTCTCAGCTTGATTGCTGTTGGTGTATAGCAGGGCTACTGATTTGTATACATTAATTTTGTATCCTAAAACTTTTCTGAATTCATTTACCAGTCTAGGAGCTTTTTGGATGAGTCTTTAGGGTTTTCCATATACAATCATGTCATCAGCAAACAGTGACAGTTGGGCTTCCTCTTTACTGATTTGGATGCCCTTTATTTCTTTCTCTTGTTTGATTGCTCTGGCTAGGACTCAATACTCTATTTAAAACTGAATACTCCCTAGCCCCTCTTTCCTGCTGTAATTTTTCTCCATAGCACTCATCATCATCTAGCAGAATAAACATTTTGTTCAGCTTATTTTCTCTTCTCTTCTAAAATGGTCATTATTACATTCTGCAGTAATTAAACAGTGCCTGGCACATAGTCCATCCCCAATAAATATGTTCTGAATGAAGGAAGGAACTTTTAAGAAGGGCCTAGAGCTTTTGGGAAATTCTACTGCAACAAGACCTTCCCAAAGCAGTAAACCATTACCAGAATACTTTCCTTGTGAAAATATAAAAGTAAATAAATTTAAGTATCAATAAATGCTAAATAAAATTTAAGTATACATGCATAAATGAGAAATATTTGAACAAATAAATAAATGAGTAGGATAAGAAAAACATTTCAAGGAATTTATTTTGACACAGTAATCAAATATGTGAAATATTAAATTTCCTAAAAACCATTATTTCATCTGTTACATTATTATATCATCTTCCATTATTTAATGATAGTTTTACATAGGTTGTAGCTCAATTTTTTCAAAATGTGATCAAAGATCTATCTACCTCAAAATATCTGAGGTGTTTATTGGTTAAAAAAAAGGAATGTCCTGCCTCCACTCAAGAGCCCTGAGGTTGCGGCCTGTTAATCTTCATTTTTCTAATAAGTTCCTCAGGTAATTCTTATGCTTATTTACATTTGAAAACTACTGTTTTAGTTTATCAGTCCTCAAAATCCACTGCAGCCAATTCTGTCCTGGCCTGCCTTCCACAAGGCTCTCTCCTTGAATCCAGATCCTCTTTTAATTTCAACATTTAGATTTTACCTTAACTACACATTTAAAAAAACACCAAACAAAAGACCTATATCTTCTTTTGATGATAACAAGCCTTCAGAAATATTGAAAGATCAACATTTCTATCTATGACAAAAACATTCTTTTAAACTATTAGTCCTTAGCAGTTTCTGGTAATAGCACCCCATCGAATTAAAAATGAAACAGAAGCTCTAAAATATCCCAACCTTCTTTTCCGCACTCAAAGAGACACAGAACTACAACTAAACTTATTAAATGCCTATGTAGCACAGAGAAGTGTACCCATTACCTTATTAAAACTAAACCTTGTGAAAAAGAGAGTAAATAACACTCTGTTATTTATTCAAAGCCACTTAGTTGGTACCTGCAGAGCAAAAGCTGAACCCAGGTCTCTAGACTCTATGTCCATAATTACTTCTAAAATATTCACTGCTACATCAATCTATTAACAAAGTTTTTTAAAAGCACAGCCACTACTTGCTATGATTTTGGACCCATCCTCTGTTTTCTTAAAAATGGAGTTGCTCTAACTTAAAATATAAGATAACAAAAACAACAAAAAAAGGAAGGCACAAAGTCTCCTAAATATGCTCCATTTGGCATTCTGTGCTCCACTCCTTATTTTGGTGCTTTTTGATAGCTATGCTAGCATATTCTTCTGCCCAGCTGCTTTTAATTTACCCTTTTATGGGGGCATGAATGTCATTACTATGTCCCCTATTTCAAATGTTCTTGATGTTGTAGTTCTGCCGTATCATTTTTTCTCATCCTTTTACCACATTCTGTCTCATTAAAGGACATGTCACTTCCTTCATTAACTTAAAATTCACTATGGATTTTTAATTATCTGTGAGCTTTCAGAAATTCTTTAACTCAAAAGTTGCTGTCATTTTGGTTACAAGCATGAGCTCAATTGCTGAGAATCCTTTCCAAACAAATCCTTTTAGAGGGTACTTTTGAAAATACATTCTTTAGATCATTCATTCCACTCTCAAGACTTGCTGGGAAAGTGGGGAGAAAACGGGGAGGAAAAGAGTTACTGATCAAATAAAATTAAGGAAAACCACATTCTATATTCATCTCATTGAGAGTCACATATATGTCAGCATATTAAAGGCTTGGATAAGTCCTATAGGAAAAATTGTTTTAACTCAGTATTTCCGAAACCTGCATAACCATGCAACCTCTTCCCCACCACACAACATCTAATAAAATCCCATAAAATTTTACTATATGATAAACATTAGAAGACACAATAAACATAATGCCTACTAAATAATAAGAGTTTACTAAGTGATAGATATTATTGTCATTAGCATTAATAATCAGGTCAATAAGTATTGTGACTCAACTAATCTATTACTCTAAAAATAGTAAACTGTGGTCCTAATGTGTTCAGTCCAAACAAAGCAAGCACCTTCACTGACCTTTGAAAATAATGTCAATTTACAATTTACAATACAAATGTCACAGAGAAGAATATTCTGAAAGCCCTCAGGAACCTAAGTATTTAGCAACAATACTTCCAAAATGCTACTACTTCAAAATATCTGCAAGCATAATCAACTGAAGTTTGGATACAGCATGGTACAGCATGGTCTGAGGGAAGGTGCCTAACTGAGTTTTGGAGTAAAACATTCAAAGCCAGCCTGACATTCAAAGCCAGCCTTGTCCCTTAGCCTTTCTGAGCCACCATCAATTTCTTAATACATAATTGATAATATCACCACCAATTTTTGCAAAGTTGTTGTAACAATTAGAAATAACACACCTAGGACATAGTAGACATCAAAAAAATAACGTAACTGCTTTTGTGGTTCCAATGAGACTTGTTGACTTCTGGGAATCTAAACTTATATAATATTTGGTCATATAAACAGATGTACTTGATTTTCCAATAAGGACATTTCTTATAACGTATTGCTGGCTGGGCACAGTGGCTCATGCCTATAATCCCAGCACTTTGGAGGTCAAAGTGGGCAGATCACGAGGTCAGGAGTTCGAGACCAGCCTGGCCAACATACTGAAACTGCATCTCTACTAAAATACAAAAAATTAACCGGACATGGTGGCGTGCGCCTGTAGTCCCAGCTACTTGGGAGGCTGAGGCAGGGGAATCACTTGAACCCAGGAGGCGGAGGTTGCAGTGAGCTGAGATCGCGCCACTGTACCTCCAGCCTGGTGACAGAGCAAGGCTCCATTTCAAAAAAAAAAAAAAAAAGTATTGCCCTTTCTACCACTCAGGAATTCCCCTCTCAGCTCTGTTAACTGGCTATCAATCATAACTGTCTTGTTAAAGTTTTTGCATGAGAATATTTTCCTGAAAAAAAAAAAACTAGTAACACTGACTTTATAAATTTCTTTAAAATTTTGAATAAATTTTTACATTCACATAGTTTAAGAAGCAAAACATCATAAAGAGGCATTGTCTGAGACTGTTTTGTGCTCCTATAACAGAATACCAGACTGAGTAATTTATGAAGGGAAATTTAGTAGGTGGTAGTTCTAGGGGTTAAGAAGTCTAAGGTTGAGGCAGGTTCAGTGTCTGGGGAGGCCATCTTCTTCCAAGATGGTGCCTTGCATGCTGCATCATCACATAGCAGAAGGCGGAATGTCAAGTGCAAGAGCCCACTCCCAAAAGCACTTTTATAGCAGCATTAATACATTCATGAGGATGGAACTCTCATGAACTAATCACCTCCCATTAAGCACCACTTCCCAACATTGTTGCATTGGGATTAAGTTTCCAACACATGAATTTTGGAGGATTCATTCAAACTATAGCAGGCTTGTAGAGAAAAAAACTGCCTCTTAATCTGTTATTTATCCCATGCCCTGCCTGTGTCCATCTCTAGACAATCACTTTTATTTGCTTATTATGTTTCTCTCTTGAATTTCTTTCCACAAACACATACTATGTGTATAGATATATATTTTCAATTTTTCAACTTTTTAAATTAAGTGCTCAATACACTGATTTTTACTCTTTCTTGATAATTAGCTGTAACTCCAAATTTTCCTAGGACCACTGTTTTAGCTCTATTTCATAGTTTCTAATATTTTTGCTACCATTATTTTCCAGAAATTTTAGAATTTAAAGTTGCTTTTTTTGGTTCCATATGAACTTTAAAGTAGTTTTTTCCAATTCTGTGAAGAAAGTCATTCGTAGCTTGATGGGAATGGCATTGAATCTATAAATTACCTTGGGCAGTATGGCCATTTTCACCATATTGATTCTTCCAACCCATGAGCATGGAATGTTCTTCCATTTGTTTGTATCCTCTTTTATTTCATTGAGCAGTGGTTTGTAGTTCTCCTTGAAGAGGTCGTTCACATCCCTTGTAAGTTTGATTCCTAGGTATTTTATTCTCTTTGAAGCAATTGTGAACGGGAGTTCACTCATGATTTGGCTCTCTCTTTGTCTGTGATTGGTGTACAAGAATGCTTGTGATTTTTGTACATTGATTTTGTATCCTGAGACTTTGCTGAAGTTGCTAATCAGCTTAAGGAGATTTTGGGCAGCTTAAAACATAAACAGATTGTCAAACTAAAAAAAAAAAAAAAAAAAGATATGCCTTCAGATGAAAATTGTAGACCGTCTTTAGAGTTTAGGATTCATTTGGAGGGAAAGAAATATAATTTGCAAAGTTGCATGTGGATGAAATAGACTCATCTTTTAATTTAACTGCATCAATAGTTGCTATGTTTTTAAAGTTCATCATCACATTTTACATTTAAATACTTCCGTGAGGATTTTAGGCTAATTCATTTCAAGCAACTGAATCCTCTATGTAGACCTAGAATAGATAATGCTGTAAATTAGTAATATTACATATTCTTGGTTTTGTAAACCTCCTCCCTCAAAAAACTATTCTATTTTCTTTGAGGTGTTCTGATTTTAGAAACATATGTTAGAAGGAGTGAAGTCCAAAGGAACACAATTGTAATATGGATTTACTTTTGGTAATGTTATGATACCTAATTGTTATCAGTATGGCCATAGTCACATTTGTCACATTAATCACTTTGGCCTCAATTTTTGCATCTATACATATTTATATTAATTTATATCTATAGAAATCTTTAGAAACCAAACTATTAACAGTCATTACCTATGTATCGTTTGAATATTTTCACTGATAATTGCTTTTGTAATGAAAAAATACATTTGTGAATTGATTAAAAATTTTATTTTCTTACATTAAAAAAAAAGAAATTGTTAATTTTGTTAGCTGTCATACCAGTTCACGGTTATATAAACAAATGTACTTACATATATTTTAGAGATGCACACTAAAGGATTTGTGGCGAAATGCCAGGGTGCCTGGAATTTGTTTTAAAATACTTTAGCAAAGTATTAAAAAATTAAGTGAAGCCAATGTTATTAATTGTTAAATCTAAGGAATGAAAATATAGGTGTTCACTTTACAAATCTCCCTCTGCTTTTATATATGTCTGAAATGTTTCGAAATAAAAAATTAAACAAAAAAATAAATAAATAAATAAATAAAGTTGCTTATATTTTCCGTTTGACCCATGAATTACTTAAAAGAGAGTTTGGGGCTTTTATTTTTGTTTTTTAATTTCCAGATTGGAGCAGGGTTTGTCGTGGTTCATATTATTAATTTCTAGCTTTATTGAGGCACACATGGTTTAATCTTTGGGACTATATTGAAATGTTCTCTGTGAATTGTGAACATTTTACAATCAAGTACAGAAAATACTCCATGGAGTACTTAAAAAGGTGTATCTTCTTTATTTCAAAGTAAAAGTATGTGTATATACACATATACATTTCTATATCAAATTCATACTTTTGGTGTCTACTTGCTCTATGTTGAACTGAGAGGTGAAGTCATGATGTCATGAATATTAACATTTCAATTATTTTCTCTTTTTTATCTCACATATGTATACTTTTTTTTTTTTTTTTTTTGAGACAGAGTCTTTCTCTGTGGCCCAGGCTGGAGTGCAGTGGCACCATCTTGGCTCTCTGCAACCTCTGCCTCCCAAGCTCAAGTGATTCTCCTGCCTCAGCCTCTGGAGTAGCTGAGATTACAGGCACATGTCACCACACCTGGCTAATTTTTGTATTTTTAGTAGAGACAGGGTTTCACCGTGTTGGCCAGGCTAGTCTCGAACTACTAACCTCAAGTAGTCCACCCACCTCAGCCTCCCAAAGTGCTGGGATTATAGGCATGAGCCTCCACACCAGGCC
The DNA here is from genome assembly GCF_006542625.1 of Nomascus leucogenys. Lineage (NCBI taxonomy): Eukaryota > Metazoa > Chordata > Mammalia > Primates > Hylobatidae > Nomascus > Nomascus leucogenys. Next base: position 34,547,842 of record NC_044383.1, on the reverse strand, counting down.
AAATATCTTATTTTTTTATCTCTTAAATTTCCACTTTAGAAAAGTTTGGAGCTGGTCACAGTGGCTCACACCTATAATCCCAGCACTTTGGGAGGCCAAGGTGGGAGGATCGCTTGAGGTCAGAAGTTCCAAACCAGCCTGGGCAACAAAGTGAGACTCCAGCTCTACAAAAAATTTAAAAATTAGCCGAGTGTGGTGGTGTGTGCCTGTAGTCCCAGCTTAGGGAGGCTGAGGCAGGAGTACCACCTGAGCCCAGGAGTTCAAGGCTACAGTGAGCTATGATTATACCACTGCCCTTTAGGTGGATAACAGACCTGAGATTTTGCCTCTTAGAAGAAAAAAAAAAGAAAAGAAAAGTTGTTTTGGTACATAGATATTCACGACTATCATTGCATATTGTATCTATTAGTATTCAGCATGGTAAAGTTTGTTTCACCTCATTTAATGCTTTTTAATTTAATAATTACTTTCACTGATATTTCTATTGTGACTCCTTTTTTGTATTTACCTGGTGACATTTTTAAACAGCTTCACTGGGATGGAAATCTGCTATACTTCAACCACTTAAACTGTACAATTCAATAGTTTTTAGTATATTTATACTTGTGCAACCATCACCACAATCAATTTTAGAACATTTTCATCACCCCCAAAAAGAAACACTATTAGCAGGCACTCCCCATGTCCTTCCAAGCCTCCAGGTCTAGTTAACTACTAACCTACTTTCTGTCTCTATAGATTTGACTATGCCGGACATCTCATAAATAGAATCACACAATAATGTAACCATTTGTGAGTGGCATAGCAAAATGTTTTCCAGGTTCATCCATGTTGTAGCATGTATCAATATGTCATTTCTTCTTATTGCTAAGTAATATTCCATTGTATGGATATACCACATTTTGTTTATCCATTCATCAGTCATTTCCACTTTTTGGCAATTATGACTAATGCTGTTATAAATATTTGTATACAAGTTTTTGTGTGGACATCCTGGTATACTTTTCACGCTTTTTACTTTCACTTCTTCTGAATTGCATTTTAAAGTACTTTGCTTATATACAACGGAGGGTGGTTTTACCTTATGGTGAAATCTGAAACTGTTATTTTACTGGATGCATAAAGACCATATGAAAAAACATAAAAAGAAAATTAATACCACCCATAATGGTATACTCAGGTATAAACTGTCTTTGATATATCTTCTTCAAATCTTCATAAAGTTCATATATTCCTTTTCAAAACAAAATTGAGATCATTCAACAGATGGTTTTGTACATGTTTTCTCTTAACATTATCCACAACCGGTACCAGCCACTGCAAAAACATGCCAAATTTTAAAGACCATCCAGGCTAGGAAGAAACTGCATCAGCTAACGAGCAAAATAACCAGCTAACATCATAATGACAGGATCAAATTCACACATAACAATATTAACCTTAAATATAAATGGGCTAAATGCTCCAATTAAAAGACACAGACTGGCAAATGGGATAAAGAGTCTAGACCCATCAGTGTGCTGTATTCAGGAGGCCCATCTCACATGCAAAGACATACATAGGCTCAAAATAAAGGGATGGAGGAAGATCTACCAAGCAAATGAAAAACAAAACAAGGCAGGGGTCGCAATCCTAGTCTCTGATAAAACGGACTTTAAACCAAAAAAGATCAAAAGAGACAAAGAAGGCCATTACATAATGGTAAAGGGATCAATTCAACAAGAAGAGCTAACTATCCTAAATATATATGGACCCAATACAGGAGAACCCAGATTCATAAAGCAAGTCCTTAGAGACCTACAAACAGACTTAGACTCACACAATAATAATGGGAGATTTTAACACCCCACTCTCAACATTAGATCAACGAGACAGAAAGTTAAAAAGGGTATCCAGGAATTGAACTCAGCTTTGCACCAAGTGGACCTAATAGACATCTACAGAACTCTCCACCCCAAATCAACAGAATATACATTCTTCTCAGCACCACACCGCACTTATTCCAAAACTGACCACATAGTTGGAAGTAAAGCACTCCTCAGCAAATGTAAAAGAACAGAAATTATAACAAACTGTCTCTCAGACCACAGTGCAATCAAACTAGAACTCAGGATTAAGAAACTGACTCAAAACCATTCAACTACATGGAAACTGAACAACCTGCTCCTGAATGACTACTGGGTACATAACGAAATGAAGGCAGAAATAAAGATGTTCTTTAAACCAATGAGAACAAAGACACAACATACCAGAATCTCTGGGACACATTTAATGCAGTGTGTAGAGGGAAATACACAGCACTAAATGCCCAGAAGAGAAAGCAGGAAAGATCTAAAATTGACACCCTAACATCGCAATTGAAAGAACTAGAGAAGCAAGAGCAAACACATTCAAAAGCTAGCAGAAGGCTAGAAATAACAAAGATCAAAGCAGAACTGAAGGAAATAGAGACACAAAAAACTATTCAAAAAAATCAATGAATCCAGGAGCTGGATTTTTCAAAACATCAACAAAATTGATAGACCACTAGCAAGACTAATAAAGAAGAAAAGAGAGAAGAATCAAATAGATGCAATAAAAAATGATGAAGGGGATATCACCACCAATCCCACAGAAATACAAACTACCATCAGAGAATACTATAAACACCTCTACACAAATAAACTAGAAAATCTAGAAGAAATGGATAAATTCCTCGACACATACACCCTCCCAAGACAAAACCAGGAAGAAGTTAAATCCCTGAATAGACCAATAACAGGCTCTGAAATTGAGGCAATAATTAATAGCCTACCAACCAAAAAAAGTCCAGGACCAGATGGATTCACAGCCAAATTCTATCAGAGATACAAGGAGGAGCTGGTACCATTCCTTCTGAAACTATTCCAATCAACAGAAAAAGAGGGAATCCTCCCTAACTCATTTTATGAGGCCAGCATCATCCTGATACCAAATACTGGCAGAGACACAACAAAAAAAGAGAATTTTAGACCAATATCCCTGATGAACATCGATGCAAAAATCCTCAATAAAATACTGGCAAACCGAATCCAGCAGCACATCAAAAAGCTTATCCACCATGATCAAGTGGGCTTCATCCCTGGGATGCAAGGCTGGTTCATCATATGCAAATCAATAAACGTAATCCAGCATATAAACAGAACCAAAGACAAAAACCACATGATTATCTCAATAGATGCAGAAAAAAAGGCCTTCGACAAAATTCAACAGCCCTTCATGCTAAAAACTCTCAATAAATTAGGTATTGATGGGACATATCTCAAAATAATAAGAGCTATTTATGACAAAACCACAGCCAATATCATACTGAATGGGCAAAAACTGGAAGCATTCCCTTTGAAAACTGGCACAAGACAGGGATGCCCTCTCTCACCACTCCTAGTCAACATAGTGTTGGAAGTTCTGGCCAGGGCAGTCAGGCAGGAGAAAGAAATAAAGGGTATTCAATTAGGAAAAGAGGAAGTCAAATTGTCCCTGTTTGCAGATGACATGATTGTATATTTAGAAAACCCCATCATCTCAGCCCAAAATCTCCTTAAGCTGATTAGCAACTTCAGCAAAGTCTCAGGATACAAAATCAATGTACAAAAATCACAAGCATTCTTGTACACCAATCACAGACAAACAGAGAGCCAAATCATGAGTGAACTCCCATTCACAATTGCTTCAAAGAGAATAAAATACCTAGGAATTCCACTTACAAAGGATGTGAAGGACCTCTTCAAGGAGAACTACAAACTGCTGCTCAACAAAATAACAGAGGACACAAACAAATGGAAGAACATTCCATGCTCATGGATAGGAAGAATCAATATTGTGAAAATGGCCATACTGCCCAAGGTAATTTATAGATTCAATGCTATCCCCATCAAGCTACCAATGACTTTCTTCACAGAATTGGAAAAAACTACTTTAAAGTTCATATGGAACCAAAAAAGAGCCCGCATTGCCAAGACAATCCTAAGCCAAAAGAACAAAGCTGGAGGCATCACACTACCTGACTTCAAACTATACTACAAGGCTACAGTAACCAAAACAGCATGGTACTGGTACCAAAACAGAGATACAGACCAATGGAACAGAACAGAGCCCTTAGAAATCATACCACACATCTACAACCATCTGATCTTTGACAAACCTGACAAAAACAAGAAATTGGGAAATGATTCCCTATTTAATAAATGGTGCTGGGAAAATTGGCTAGCCATATGTAGAAAGCTGAAACTGGATCCCTTCCTTACACCTTATACTAAAATTAATTCAAGATGGATTAAAGACTTAAATGTTAGACCTAAAACCATAAAAACCCTAGAAGAAAACCTAGGCAATACCATTCAGGACATAGGCATGGGCAAGGACTTTATGTCTAAAACACCAAAAGCACTGGCAACAATAGCCAAAATTGGCAAATGGGATCTAATAAAGAGCTTCTGCACAGCAAAAGAAACTACCATCAGAGTGAACAGGCAACCTACAGAATGGGAGAAAATTTTTGCAATCTACTCATCTGGCAAGGGGCTAATATCCAGTATCTACAATGAACTCAAACAAATTTACAAGAAAAAAACAAACAACCCCATCAAAAAGTGGGCAAAGGATATGAACAGACACTACTCAAAAGAAGACATTTATGTAGCCAACAGACACATGAAAAAATGCTCATCATCACTGGCCATCAGAGAAATGCAATTCAAAACCACAATGAGATACCATCTCACACCAGTTAGAATGGCGATCATTAAAAAGTCAGGAAACAACAGGTGCTGGAGAGGTTGTGGAGAAATAGGAACACTTTTACACTGTTGGTGGGACTGTAAACTAGTTCAACCACTGTGGAAGACAATGTGGCGCATTCCTCAGGGATCTAGAACTAGAAGTACCATTTGACCCAGCCATCCCATTATTGGGTATATACCCACAGGATTGTAAATCATTCTGCTACAAAGACACATGCATATGTATGTTTATTGCGGCACTCTTCACAATAGCAAAGACTTGGAACCTACCCAAATGTCCATCAACGATAGACTGGATTAAGAAAATGTGGCACATATACACCGTGGAATACTATGCAGCCATAAAAAATGATGAGTTCATGTCCTTTGTAGGGACATGGATGAAGCTGGAAACCATCATTCTTAGCAAACTATTGCAAGGACAAAAAACCAAACACCGTATATTCTCACTCATAGGTGGGAATTGAACAATGAGAACACTTGGACACAGGAAGGGGAACATCACATACTGGGGCCTGTTGTGGGGTTGGGGGAGAGAGGAGGGATAGCATTAGGAGATATACCTAATGTAAATGACGAGTTAATAGGTGCAGCACACCAACATGGCACATGTATACATATGTAACGAACCTGCACATTTCGCACATGTACCCTAGAACTTAAAGTATAATAAAAAAAAAAAAAAAAGAAAAGCTGGGAGTCAAAACATCGTAGAAACATCATAGTCTAGTGAGGGGTGTCCTATTGCTACAGTTTTTCATCCATGGCCTTTTTATGTCTAAACCCTATTTAGATTTCCCTGGTGTTAACTGTAACAGATAGTATTTATGTGTCTGTCTTTTCCAACCAGACTACAATCTTCTCAAGAGAGATTCTAGTGGATGTGCACTGATATCATATTGTGCTTTTAATTTCAACTTTCCTGTTGGTTAAGCATCTTTTCATGTGCTTATTAGCCACTTGAATATCTTCTTTGGAAAAATGTCTAATCATGTCCTTTGCCCATTTTTTAATCAGGTTATTTTTTTTCTCTGTGTTTTCTGTCTCTTTTTAATTGGGTTATTTTGTTTTTTATAATTGAGTTGTAAGAGTTTTTTTTTTTCTATTCTGGATAGAAGACCTTTACTAGATATATAATATGCAATTTTTTGTCCAGCTTGTGACTTGTCTTTTTATTTTCTTAATAGTGTCTTTTGAAGCACAAAAGTTTTTAATTTTAATGAGGTTAAATTTATCATGCTTTTTTTATGGCCCTAGCTGTTATGGTTATATCTAAGAACTCTTTGCCCACACCAAGAACATGAGAACTTTCTCCTATCTTTTATTATAGAAGTTTTATAGTTTTACCTGGTACATTATGTCTACGGTCCATTTTGAGCTAAACTTTGTGCATGGTCTGAGTTAATGATCTAAATTTATTTTTTTAATACTAACATTCACTTGTCCCAGTACCACCTGTTGAAAAGACTCTTTTTACTCATATTGTTTTAATACCTTTGTCAAAAATCATAAGCGATTATTACAAACTCTTAATTCTGTTCCATTTATCTGTATACCTATCTTTACATAAACACCACACTGTCTTCATTATTATAGTATTACAAAATGTTTTGAAATTGAGTAGTAAAAATTTTCTAAGTTTGTTCTTCCTTTTTCAAAATTATTTCAGTTATTCTAGATCCTTTGCATTTCTTTATAAATTTTAGGAGAAACGTATCAATTTCTACACAAAAACCTGCTGGGATTTTGATAAAGATTGTGTTAAATCTACAGATTAATTTGAGGAAAATTGTCATCTTAACAATATTGAGTTCTCCAATCCATGATCACAGGCTGTCTATTTTAAATTTTCTTTATTTCAAGAATGGTTTATAAAATGCAATGCACAATTACTGTACTTTTGTTAAACTGTTGGTAGATGCCCTTTATCAGAATGAAGTTTCTTCTAGTTTGCTGAGAATTTTTATCATAAATGTTGGGTTTTATCAAATGTTTTTTCTGCATCTTTGAGATGATGTATTTTTGTCCTTCATTCTATTAATATGATTATATATTACACTAACTGATTTTCAAATATCTTGCATTTCTGAAAAAAATCCAACTGGGTCATGGTATATATAATATTTTTTATAAGTTTTATATGTTGTTGAATTGACTTTGTTAGTAAGTTATTAAAGAACTTTGTATCTAAAAATAATAATAATAATAATATTAGTAATGGCTGCCACTTACCTAAGGGCTTACTATATGATAGGTACTGTGCTAAACCTAAACATATAAACTACTTAATCTTCATAATAACCTTATGAAGTAGATAATATTATCCCCATTTATAGCTAAGAAAGCTGGGGCTTAAAGTGGTTATTTTCCAAAGTTTCACTATTAATGTTAAAGTTGGGATTCTAGTCCTGCTGACTCATTCTAGGCCTTTCTGACTCGTTTGTTTGTGTTGTTTTTTGAGATGGAGTCTCACTCTATCACCCTGGCTGTAGTGCAGTGGTGTGACTTCAGATCATTGCAACCTCCGCCTCCCGGGTGCAAGTTATTCTCCTGCCTCAGCCTCCCCAGTAGCTGGGACTACAGGTGTGCGCCACCACGCCTTGTTAATTTTTATATTTTTAGTAGAGACGGGGTTTCACCATGTTGGCTGGGCTGGTCTTAAACTCCTGACCTCAGGTGATCCACCCACCTTGGCCTCCCAGAGTGCTGGGATTACAGGTGTGAGCCACCACATCCGGCCTCTGACTCTTAAGTTTTAAGAATTTACTATTTTTCACTAATTTTTCTACATCCTTTTCTCTGATATTAATCTGATAATAGTTTAGACATCTTTTGAAACAGAGTATTAAAACTTTCCCTTAAATAAACTTTCCTTTAGTTATGAAAGATTAACCAATCATACTTTTAAATACCAATCAGTTTCTATTCTGATACTGCAATTTTTTGAAATTTCTACCATTGGTTTTTCTAGCCCTTTATCATGTCTTAGCAATCTATCCCCATATTTCCCATCTAATTTGGAAAATGGGTTAGTACTTTCTATCGAACCATGCCGTCTTCTACCTCAAGCAACACTAAGTATAAATTTAATTTTACATGTGCCTATTAAGATTGTAATTCTAAATTATATTTTTATTTTGCATTTATTTTTAGATCAGTATTTAACACTTTGTTCAGTGAGCTACCCTGGAAATCAAGAACATATATTCAACTTATTTTTCTCCATGGCACCATTATACCTATATACACATTTAATTTTCAGTTAATAAATGATTGACTGATAAAAGACTACTCAAAATACCAAAAGCGTATTATTGGAAATTTTATGGAAATCCTAAACTTCTAGATGAACATTCAACAAGTACCTCCCAGGTACCTGCTCATTTAGTATATTTGGTTTTCTTGGAATGAAGAAAGAGAAGAAAATGAACACTAAGTATTTCCTGGATTCATTATTCTTTCTGCAAATATTAATATTCCACTGAGAAGCAAGATTGAACAATTTGTAAGGAGAACTTTTAACAGCTTAAATCTGTTTTGCTTTTTCAATTACGATATAAAAATATAAACCTAACTCCTATAAATTAAACAGACTACTCCTCTCTAGATGAAGGAATTAAAAATGTCTGAAGCAGACAGTGACATTCCATGCCTCCTCTCTGAAAGATAGTTCAGAGCTCCTGGAAAACTAAGATACTGTTATTTTGAGCTACTACACAGCAAACAGCTAAGAATGAAAAAAAGAGACAGGTAACTAGGCAGTTGGAAAAGTGACTTGTGCCAGAGGATTTGAGAGTATGTTGAAAGCCTATTATACTCTGAGAGATTAGAAGAGAAGTACTAAGCAGGTATTTTATAAATTCAGACTAACAGGCATAAGCTAAAAAGAGGCCATACTGAAAGAAACCTGTAGCAACTCATGTGGTAAGTCTGAGAGAAGACACTGTTTAGAAAAAAAAAAAAATCAGTTCATTTTAGTAACACAGTATACCCCTTATGTTTAGATATCTGTGTCTTCCAATTTCACTGTATATAATATTTCATGACTAACTTATATTATCACATAAACAATCATAATTCTATTAAAAACACAAGCACGTGACAGAGGGATATTGTTTTTCTCCATTATCCCTGCCTAAAGTTTATTCATTACTCTATAACAAGACCATATTAGCAACTACCAATAGCCACAAAAAGTAAAAGTGAAAGACTTATAGAAAATTTAGAAGTCCCTCCTAGGTTTATACTGCAGTCTTAGTCCTTTTAGCATGAAGTGGTTTCTTAAAGTAGATGCTCTTGTAAGTGACACCTTTACTACAGGGACTTAAAAGTCTCAGTAGGCCATAAAAGGTTAAGTGTATGGCACATTTTCAATAAAATTTAACTATATCCTCTCATGCATTTTACAATTCATATTCTTCCTTCAAGACTCAGGTAAGACATCCACATAGTGAAGCCCTTCCCTATTCCCCAGGCAAGTTAGTCTGAGTTCCACAACACTTTACCGCTATCTCTGAGAGCAGAGCACTTATCCTCCATGTGTTGTCATGAATCTCTCAGTCAGGAAGGCTCATCCAGGGTTGAAACACTAATGTACTGGCAACCATTTTGTGAGTGCCAACCTCTGCATTCAACAAAGCAGCCTCTCAATAAAAATTGTGGAGTACATATACAAATCAAGTCTTTAATTGTATAACTGTTTTCCAATTGGGCAAAATGTTATTTCATTTCCAGGAAAGAAAGCATTTTGCAATATAATGGGAAGAACAATGAACTCAAAATCCAAAGTTTAGATTTTAGTCCCACCTAGATAACTGTGTGACCTTGAACAAACAGCCTCAGTTTATCTACCTACAATGTAGCAGGGTAAAACTTGATTTCTAATAACCCTTTCAAATTAAATTTTATTTAATTTGGAAATTTTTTTATCTGGTTAACTTTTTATGAGTTGCTTGGAATTCTTGCCTAGAGTACTAAATGCTGAAATGATGACTTCAGCCAAGCAAACAAAAAAGTCATTCCCAACTAGCACAGGGTGGAATAGATTCTTTCAAAGCTGAAACTGGGCAACTCCGAGAAAGGAATGATAATGCTAACCAGGAAGGTCTTGTGCTATATGGGGTTGTCTCTTTACTGCCTCTTCGTCTCAAGAGAAGTGTTCTCAATAATAAAACTGGCAGCATTCAATACCCACCAAACATTCCAGAATGCGCTTTGGCTACAAAACCAATGTGGGCCCTGTGTTTCTCTTCCATTCTCCTCTCCTACAAAGAGGTTAGATGACATGAAGAAAAATTTTCCATACACTAGGTTGGGTATTGCCAGTTCATGAGAAAATATATTATGGAGTTATCACAGATAACAATTAAGTTGGAAGAAATAAAAGTAGTAAACAATAATGTTTAACATGAGTCCGCTTGTGGAGGTCCTATGAAAATCAAGTTCTGTGAATCTACTCATATGAAGGATCAAGAAATAAAGGCCTGAAGTCAGTAATGTGAGGTGGGGGAGGGAAGTATAAATAAAAATTATTTAAGGAAGGCAGACCAACTTGTTCTCCAGAAATTATATGATAGCAAAAATTTGTATCACAAGCAAACATCTCTTAAACATCATAAAGAGAATTATCTGACTCAAAGACATAAGGATGTTAGTTTGTTGGTTTTTCCTCCTAAAAGAATATAATCTTGAAACTATTTCAAAAGAAAAAGACATGCTCTATAGCACTAGTTTACTGCAGTGTTTTCTGCTTAGTATATACTCTTCTTTTAGGCTAGCTAGGCCTACTTCAAAAAGAGACTGCATTAGCAGCTGGAGAGCCTAGTTGGCTCTTTAGCCATAAATCCTCTCTTGAGAGTGGTGCAGCAGCCACAGAATAAACACAGAAACTGCTCCTCAGGGTATGTGCAAAAGCTCCACCCTTGAAAGGCATACTATGTCCTCCTTGCCCTATGAGAAGAGAATAATAAGTATTCTCCATCCTTTCAACACAGATTATGACTTCAATGCATTAGAAAGGAGAAGACTTTTGAGAAGTAAGACTCAATTATACAAGGATATATAAAATCCCATTTTCACAAAAGAAGTTGAAAAGTAGTAATCCTGGGAAAATATGTTCAGAGTAAATAGAAATTGGCAATTAAAAATAATGATTTTATGGATAAAATAAATATTATCTTAAATCCTAATGACAGAAGAAAAATATCACTTTTATTCATCTCTCCTTTACTAATATATTAGAAAACACAAAAATTCTATTGAAATTACCCAAAAAATTTGCAAAAGCATCAGTCAAATCATCATTATTTTGGGTCAAATTATTATCCTGCCTTTGTTGTTTTATCAAAAGACTCATGGCCAGACCCAAGGTCATCTACATTTTCTCCTATGTTGTCATCTATATTTTCTCCTATGTTATCTTCTAAAAGCTTTACAGTTTATCATTTTATACTTAGATCTATGATCCATTTTAAGTGATCCATTAAAATGGTTTATTAATCCATTTTTAATCCATGATCCATGAGTTAATTTTTATGAAAGATATAAAGTCTGTTTTCAGACTCATTTTTTTGTGTATCTAGATAGCCAGTTGTTCTGGTGCCATGTGTCAAAAAGACTATCCTTCCTCCATTGAATTGCCCTTCCTCCTTTGTCAAAGATCAGTTTACTATATATATGGGGGTCTATTTCTGGCTCTCTATTCTGTCCCATTGATCTATTTGTCTATTCTTTCACCAATACCACGTGGTCTTGATTATTGTCATTTTATAGTAAGTATTGAAGTGGGACTTGTCAGCCCTCTGACTTTGTTCTTCCTCTTTAGTATTGTGCTGGCTATTCTAGTTCTTTTGCCTTTCCATATACACTTTTATAAGTGAATTCATAATTTTTTATTCTTTTTCTTAAAGAGAGCCTCTGTAATTCTGTAAGCTACAGACTCCACAAAATCAGAACCCACCTCTGCATAGTTCAAGTTATGACTGTAGATTAAAATCTAAAGGGAGAAGGCAGAGGGCTGAGACCCTGCTGTATATCCTTATATAAGGAGAAGAGAGAAATGAAGAAAAAGAACAAGAAGGAAGAAAGACTGCATTCCTTTCAAATTGTTCAACAATTCTAATTCCAAACCACATATCTGCAGGTGCTTAAATATAGTACCTCTAATCTTAGTATACAAAAAAGGTATGTTACTCACCTATAAACCAGTTTTTTTGTTTGAAAGCATCAGATACTACCAACAACTTTGAAGAAAACTGTGCTGCTGTGCCTATGCCTTTTAGTTGTCAAAAAGTTCTTAATTTCCAAAACAGATGCTAACCAGAATTTTAGTGTAAGAGTAGGAAACTTTTAGTACCACTTCCTTTATGAAGAGCCCTTTAATTCCCCTAGGCCAACTCAGACTCCTATTCCTCCAGTATAGCCCCAGTGCTAGAGATCTGTAATTGTTTGTACATATTTCAAATATTAAATATTGTATATATTGAAGTATAACTTCAGTGAGGGCAGGGATTGGGTCAAGTCTTATCATCTACATATCCCTAGTGAGTAGCACAGTGCTAGCACATGCTAGCATATTCTAGGTGCTCAAATATGGGTTGAGTGAATATTAACAAAAGGCAAATACTCTAATTCCAAGTTTATGAATGAGGAAGCTGAGGCTTGCCCCAGAATACATGTGAAGCAAATGGCAAAGCTAAAATCCAGGTCTCTCAACTCTGAAAATTTCTCCCTAATACGGTAACAATAATATATTTTATAACATAAGCCATAGGAGAACAAAATGACTATTTAATTTTTCTTTTTTATTTTCTTTTTTTTGAGATGGAGTCTTGCTCTGTCACCCAGGCTGGAGTGCAGTGGCACAATCTTGGCTCATTGCAAGCTCCACCTCCTGGGTTCATGCCATTCTCCCGCCTCAGCCTCCCGAGTAGCTAGGACTACAGGCACCTGCCACCACGCCCAGCTTTTTTCTATTTTTTATTTTTTTTGTATTTTTAGTAGACACAGGGTTTCACCATGTTAGCCAGGATGGTCTTGATCTCCTGACCTCGTGATCCTCCTGCCTCGGCCTCCCAAAGTGCTGGGATTACAGGCGTGAGCCACCGTGCCCGGCCTAAAATGACTATTTCAAATGAAGATAAAGTTATTTTTCCCTGCTGGCTAAGTACAATTTATCATTTCCTACTCCCACCATACTTCCACCCTCACCCAGATTATATGTGAACTTTATTTTCAGATTTGTAAATTTTCTTCATACTAAGAAAATGAACAGGTAACATATAATAGCTGAAGCCATTACATTCTAAGGAAACAGACAGAACACTAAAGAATTAGTAGGATGGTTGCAGTTCTCTTCTTCAGAACTGTAACAGAGACCGGAACTGCTCTGGGAAAGTAGTGTGGCAAGTATGTTCAATTGCCCACACCCACGCAATCTCTATAATAAACTATCTTTCTTTTAAGGCCTAGACTCATATACAAACACACATACACACATGCATGGAAAATTTTAGTTCTGACAACCATGAAACTTAAGGATTTACTTCTTTTGGACTCCATTTAGCTCATTTTCACTTTGCATTATGGTTGTATCTGAGACATGAGCTTATTTATGGATGTTTTTGTAAAGGATAGGCAACTCTCTATTAATAACAATATAACAATGACAATAGCAACCATTCACTGAGTGCATGGCTTCTTACTAAGCATTCAATAATATTAGCTAATCTAATCTTAATGATCTTATGTTGCTTTCCCTACTATATAAATGAGAGTGAGATCAAGCAGTTTGCACAAGCTCCATAAAACTAGTACACGGTAAATACAGAATCCAAACCTACGTCTGTTTAACCCCGAAGTTCCTGCTCATAACCATTCTTCTATGCTGCTTTTAGGAATAAAGGACTTCACAGGTTGTTGGTCTCCAAAAATTTTTATTGTATATACTTATTGATAAAACATTTTTGAACATACATCATTCATATATACATATGCATATACACACATATGTATATTATACATGTACCTACTGTGGTAATACATAATTACATTATAAAACAGATCAAATAGAATTTTAAATTAATCAGCCGAAAATTAAGTAATATTTTTAAAATTTGTTTTACTTTGATAATGGTTCAAAAACCATTTTGCTCCATTTTAAAAATAGTATTAATAATTATGTTCTGGGCATTATATAAACTTTCAATAAGATTCATTAAAAATAACAAATGTAAATCCAAGTTTCAAATAGTTTTTTGATAACTTAGACTTTTTTAACTTTTTTAAATTCTTTAGTTCTATAAAATTAGAGGTACAAGTGCAGTTGTGTTACATGAATATACTGTGTATTAGTGAAGTAATTTAGATGTTTTTTGCTCAACTTCTTTTTGGACTATTTTTACCTCATTATATGGCTGACCAAGAGTTCATATTAAAGACAAACCATTAGCTTTGCAATTTTCTTGTTGTTCCTATGTGCTGACATTATTAGTACTATATTTAATCCAATTTATTTTCAAAAATCCCTTTAAGTCCACTTAGCTAGGGACATGTGAACTGCAACATGTTGAAATACACTGGAAATAAACTAAACTAATCAATTAGGAAAAATTTCCACTGTATTCTCAGAATAAACCAGAAATGTACAAAACAAGTCATCTTCTGACAGGTTATTAGCAAAACTTCCCCAACCAGGAGATTTCCTTGCATATCTTCTGGAGTGCCTCTACACCCTCTCTGGCCCACACCTGACCTTGGACAGGACTTAACTCAATACTCTAAAATTCACCCATATTCAACCAAATCTGGAAAGAGCTGTCTGCATTTAAGTCACCATCCAAAAAAAATTTTTATTCAATGAGTTTTGATGTGATGTCATCAAACTAAATGAAGGAACCTCTAAGAAACTGCTTCTCATACTGAGAAAACAGGAGAGCTAAAGTTAAAATGAATTCGGAGGACTTCTTCCTATATCATCTTTAACAAAGGAAGATGAAAAACAAGAAGTAATCATCATCTCTTCAGGTCTCTTAACACAAAGACTTCTACAAACATGGAGGAAGTTTATTCTGAAATTCATAAAGACAAAGTTTCATCAACTTAGGATATAAATAAATCAATGTTCCCAAGTCTAATCCTGAGAAAAGAAGAACAGCCAGGTGCGGGGGCTCATGCCTGTAATCCCAGCACTTTGGGAGGCCGAGGCAGGCGGATCACGAGGTCAGGAGTTCGAGACCATCCTGACTAACATGGTGAAACCCCGTCTCCACTAAAAATACAAAAAATTAGCTGCGCGTGGTGGAGGGCACCTGTGGTCCCAGCTACTCAGGAGGCTGAGGCAGGAGAATGGCGTGAACCCAGGAGGCGGAGCTTGCAGTGAGCCGAGACTGCGCCACTGCACTCCAGCCTGGGCGACAGAGCGAGACTCCGTCTCAAAAAAAAAAAGAACGTGACCACTTTAAAAATATATATCCTTGAGTTTTTTTGTTTGCTTGTTTGTTTTGTTTTATTGAGACAGGGTTGCTCTGTCACCCAGGTTGGAGTGCAGTGGCAGGAACATAGTTGGCCATAACATCCAACTCCTCAGCTTCAAGGGATCCTCCTGCCTGAGCCATCCAAGAAGCTGGGACTATACACATCACCACCTCGCTCAGCTAAATTTTTTTTTTTTTTTTTTTTTTTTGAGACAGAGTCTCGCTCTGTCACCCAGGCTGGAGTGCAGCGGTGAGATCTCAGCTCACTGCAAGCTCTGCCTCCCAGGTTCATGCCATTCTCCTGCCTCAGCCTCCCGAGGAGCTGGGAATACAGGCGCCCGCCAACACACCTGGCTAATTTTTTTGTATTTTTCGTAGAGACGGGGTTTCACCATGTTAGCCAGGATGGCCTCGATCTCCTGACCTCGTGATCTGCCCGCCTCGGCCTCCCAAAGTGCTGGGATTACAGGCGTGAGCCACCAGGCTTGGCCAATTTTTTTTTTTTTTTTTTTTTTGTAGAGATGGGGCTTTGCTATGTTGCCCAGGCTGGTCTTGAACTCCTGGCTTCAAGCAATTTTCTCGTCTTGGCCTCCCAAAGAACCTGGATTACAAGAGTGAGCCACTACACCTGGCGTCCTTTAGTGATTCTCTGTATTAATTGCCAATGCAATGCTTTTACTGTACAATATGTACAGTTTTTGTAATTATATCCTTTTTCCCATATTGTTTTTTTCTGATTATATGTATAAAATATAACTTTATGAAGGTTGAACCTAATGAAAAATTGAGCTGGTAAAAAAAAAGTATTCATTTATGTGATGTTTGTAAGAGGACTTCTAAGCAACAGAGAGCATATCTTTGTACTTAAAATTTGACTTAAAACAGTTGGAGAAAAGGGGAACTTCTAGTCAAGTGCCTTTTAATCTCATGACCACATTTGTGCATGGCCATTGACTTTTACACAGACATTCCATTGTGTTGATAACAGCATTAGGCTCATTCTAAAAATGTAAAATGCCATCTAATTTTTGTTCAGCTCAACTTCATTTTAGGGTAATCAGAAAGAATTCTAATACCAACGAATGTTCATCTAGTTAGCATCATGCCTTAAAAGAACTCAAAATGTTTGGCTAAAATATGACAATGCTTCCCAAGACACATTTTCAGACCTTTATTTCCCAGGGGTCTGAGTGATTCTTTGCATTTTATTTCACTAATCCTTACATACATCCTAGATAACCAAGAAATACTGATCTAGATTCAAACTCTAACAGTCTAAATTCCAAACCTCACATTGTGAATCAATATACTATGTGGAATTAAAGTTGTCCAACCACTTGCACATTTCTGCACCAAGGGCCCACTATGATTCCTTCATCTATAAAAAGATGTAGATTTCTTAGCATTTATATTTTTACACTCTATCTTATTATTCAAATACAAAAAGAAAATTATTACTCCAGTTTTGACATCCCCGAAGACAATGATTCCTAAAATAACCCCAAGATCAAAGCAATGCAAATATTACTACCCACCTATCAATGACGAGGATGCCAAGATTTCTAACACTAACGATTATACAGTTGAAAAGTCACGGCTAAGAGAGGCCTTCCCTGACTGCCATATATAAGTAGTCCCTACTCCGAACCTGCCAACCACATCTCTGTCAAAGTGGCAGCCAATAGGTGAACTCCTAAGAGAGAATGCAGATAAAAAAGTGCCCTGTGAGACATGGAGAACAAAAGCCAGACTCCCTAATTAGAACACAAAAAGAAAAAGTACTGCTTGCCTGCTACGAGAGGCAACAGTTGATGGGAAGTGGCAGGGAGAAGGGAAGATAGGGGCTGCAGGAGAGGATAAATGCACTGCCTTGCCACCTAGAATGCAGGCAGGTTATATGGCTCAGGAACTGAAAGTACAATACCCCCAAATATCACCAAAGAGCAGGAGCCCCCAAACAGATTCTAGTCTGGGAACACTAAAGACAGAATAGCAACAATCCCTAAACTGCTAACCTGGCAGGGGTGAGAACAAAAAAAGAAAGACAGTGAAAAGAAAAACAAAAAGAAAGACTACTAAGCAATACGTGCAACACAAACTTTAAAAGCCAGAGAATACCATTTTTTGCAATATGCATGACAAAAGATTTCTATCCTTAATAAAGAGATTTTATAATTCAAGAAAACCAATACCCCAATTTAAAAGTCATGTAAATAAACAATTCTAAATAAATAAATTAATAAATTAAATTAATTCTAAATAAGTAGATAATTCCCAGAATAAATAAAAATAACAAAAAACCTCACATCACAACTAAGAGAACCAGAGAACCAAGACAAAACCAACTCTAAAGCTAGCAGAAGACAAGAAATAACCAAACTCGGAGCTGAACTAAAGGAGACTGAGACATAAAAAACCATTCAAAAGATCAGCAAATCCAGTAGTTTTTTTGGGAAAAAAAAAAAAAACTAATAAAATAGATAGAACTCTAGCTAGACAAATAAAGAAGAGAGAAGACCCAAATAAACACAGTCAGAAACAACAGAGGGTATTACCACTGACCCCACAGAAATATAAATAATCATAAGCGATTATTATAAACATCTCTATGCATATAAACTAGAAAATCTAGAATAAATGAATAAATTTCTGTACACATACACCCTCCCAAGACAGAGCCAGTAAGAAATGGAATTCATGAACAGACCAATAATGAGTTCTGAAATTGAAACAGTAATAAATAGCCTAACACCCAAGAAAAGCCCAGGAACAAACAGATTCACAGTTGAATTCTACCAGTTATACAAAGAAAAGTTGGTACTGTTCCTACTGAAACTATTCCAAAAAATTGAGGATGAGGGACCCTTCCCTAATTCATTCTATGAGGCCAGCATCATCCTGATGCCAAAACCTAGCAGAGACACAATTAAAAAGAAGAAAAATTCAGGCCAATATCCTTGATGAACATCGATGCAAAAATCCTCAGCAAAATACTGGTAAACTGAATCCAGCAGCATATCAAAAATCTTATCCACCACATCAAAAAGCTATTCACCACAATCCAGTAGGCTTTATTTCTGGGATGCAAGGTTGGTTCAACATATGCAAATCAACAGATGTGATCCATCACATGAACAGAATTAAAGACAAAAAAAAAACACTATTATCTCAATAGATGCAGGAAAGGCTTTGCATAAAATTCAACACCGCTTCACGTTAAAAACTCTCAATAAACTAAGTATTGAAAGAACCTACCTCAGCTGGGTGCGGTGGCTCACGTCTATAATCCCAGCACTTTGGGAGGCCAAGGTGGGAGGATCACAAGGTCAGGAGATTGAGACCATCCTGGCTAACATGGTGAAACCCCGTCTCTACTAAAAATACAAAAAATTAGCCAGGTGTGTTTGCGGGCACCTGTAGTCCCAGCTACTCGGGAGGCTGAGGCAGGAGAATGGCATGAACCCAGGAGGCGGAGCTTGCAGTGAGCCGAGATCACGCCACTGCACTCCAGCCTGAGCAACAGAGCAAGACTCCATCTCCAAAAAAAAAAACAAAAACTGTACCTCAAAATAATAAGAGCCATCTATGACAAACCCACAGTGAATATCACACTGAATGGGCAAAAGCTGGAAGCACTACCCTTGAAAACCGGCACAAGACAAGGATAGCCTCTCTCACCACTCCATTCAATATAGTATTGGAAGTCCTGGCCAGAGAAACAGGCAAGAGAAAGAAATAAAGGGCATCCTGGGCCGAGTGTGGTGGCTCACACCTGTAATCTCAGCACTTTGGGAGGCTGAGGTGGTCAGACCACTTGAAGTCAGGAGTTCAAGACCAGCCTGGCCAACACGGTGAAACCCTGTCTCTACGAAAAATACAAAAAATAGCTGGGCGTGGTGGTAGGCACCTGTATTCCCAGCTACTCGGGAGGATGAGGCAGGAGAATCACTGGAACCTGGGAGGTGGAGGTTGCAGTGAGCCAAGAGTGTGCCACTGCACTCCAGCCTGGATGACAGAACAAAATGAAAAGAAAAGAAAAGAAAAGAAGGAAAGAAAGAGGGAGGGAGGGAGGGAGGAAGGGAGGGAGGGAGGGAGGGAGGGAGGGAGGGAGGGAGGGAGGGAAGGTTGAAATAGAAAGAGAGGAAGCCAAACTATACCTGTTTACAGATGACATGATTCTATATCTAGAAAAACCCATAGTCTCACCCAAAAGCTCCTTAAACTGATAAACAACTTCAGCAAAGTCTCATGATACAAAATCCATGTACAAAAATCACTAGCATTCCTACACCAACAACAGTCAACCTGAGGGCTAAATCAGGAATGCAATCCCATTCACAACTGCCACAAAAAGAATAAAATACCTAGGAATACTGTTAATGAGAGAGGTAAAAATTCTCTATAAGGAAAACTACAAAACACTGCTCAAAGAAATCAAAGACGACACAATCAAATGGAAAAACATTACATGCTCATGGACAGGAAGAATCAATTTTGTTAAAATGGTCTTACTGCCCAAAGCAATTTATAGATTCAATACTATTCCTATTAAACTACCAATGGAATTCTTCATAGAACTAGAAAAAGCTATTTTAATATTCACATGGAAGCAAAAAAGAGCCCAAATATCCAAGACAATCCTAAGCAAAAAGAACAAAGCTGGAGGCATTACATCATACTACCTGACTTCAAACTATACTACAGGACTACAGTCACCAAAACATCATGGCACTGGTACAAAAACAGACACATAGACAAATGGAACAGAATAGAGGGCCCAGAAATAAGGCTGCACATCTACAACCATCTGATCTTTGACAAAGCTGACAAAAACAAGCAATGGGGAAATGACTTCCTATTCAAAAAATGGTGCTGGACTAACTGGCTAGCCATATGCAGAAGATTGAAGCTGGACCGCTTCCTTACAGCATATACAAAAATCAACTAAGATGAATTAAAGATTTAAATGTAAAACACAAAACTTAAAAACCCTGGAAGATAACCTAGGCAATACCATCCTGGACATAGGAACACGCAAAGATTTCATGACAAAGACGTCGAAAGCAATCAAAACAAAAGCAAAAATTGGCAAACAGGATCTAATTAAACTAAAGAGCTTTTGCACCACAGAAGGAACTATTAACAGAGTAAACAGACAACCTACAGAATGGAAGAAAATATTTGCAAACTATGCATCTGACAAAGGTTTAATATCCAGCATCTATAAGGAACTTAAATTTACAATTAAAAAAACCATTAAAAAGTGGGCAAAGGTTCCAACTCTTTGCTATTGTGAATAGTGCCGCAATAAACATACGTGTGCATGTGTCTTTATAGCAGCATGATTTATAGTCCTTGGAACCAACCCAAATGTCCAACAACGATAGACTGGATTAAGAAAATGTGGCACATATACACCATGGAATACTATGCAGCCATAAAAAATGATGAGTTCATGTCCTTTGTAGGGACATGGATGAAACTGGAAAACATCGTTCTCAGTAAACTATCGCAAGGACAAAAAAACAAACACCGCATGTTCTCACTCATAGGTGGGAATTGAACAATGAGAAATCATGGACACAGGAAGGGGAACATCATACTCCGGGGACTGTTGTGGGGTGGGGGGAGGGGGGAGGGATAGCATTAGAAGATATACCTAATGCTAAATGACAAGTTAATGGGTACAGGAAATCAACATGGCACATGGATACATATGTAACAAACCTGCACATTGTGCACATGTACCCTAAAACCTAAATTATAATAAAGAAAAAAAAAAGTGGGCAAAGGACATGAACAGACACTTTTCGAAAGACATACATGCAGCCAACAATCCTATGAAAAAAAGCTCAACGTCACTGATCATTAGACAAATGCAAATCAAAACCACAATAAGATACCATTTCAAAGATAATAACAGTCAGCATCTGTTCTCCATATCCTCTCCTGCATCTGTTATGTTTTGACTTTTTAATAATAGCCATTCTTTTTTTTTTTTTTTTTTGAGACAGAGTTTCACTCTTGTTGCCCAGGCTGGAGTGCAATCGTGCAATCTTGGCTCACTGCAACCTCCACCTCCCAGGTTCAAGTGATTCTCCTACCTCAGCCTCCCGAGTAGCTGGGATTACAGGCATGCACCACCATGCTCAGCTAATTTTTGTATTTTTAGTAAAGACAGGGTTTCACCATGTTGGCCAGGATGGTCTCAATCTCTTGACCTCGTGATCCACCTGCCTTGGCCTCCCAAAGTTCTGGGATTATAGGCATGAGCCACCATGCTAGGCCAACCATTCTAACTTTTATTAAAAAGTCAAAACATAACAGATGCTGGCGAGGATGCAGAGAAAAAGGAATGCTTATACACCATGGGTGAGAGTGTAAATTAGTTCAAACATTGAGGAAAACAATGTGGTGATTTCTCAAGGAGCTAAAAACAGAACTACCATTCAACCCAGCAATCCCATTACTGGCTATATACCCAAAGGAATGTAAATCATTGTATCATAGACACATACATGCGTATGTTCATTGCAGCACTATTCACAATAGCAAAGACATAAAATCAACCTAAATGCCCATCAATGGTAGACAGCATAAAGAAAATATACCACAGAATACTACGCAGCCATAAAAAATAAGAGCATGATCTTTGCAGGAACATGGATGGAGCTGGAGGCAATCATCTTTAGCAAACTAACGCAGAAACAGAAAACCAAATACTGCATGCTCTCGCTTACAAGTGGGAGCTAAATAATGAAAACAAATGGACACATAGAGGGGCACAACAGATACTGGAGCCTATCAGAGGGTGGAAGGTGGGAGGAGGGAAACGATCAGAAAAAATAACTAATGGATACTAGGTTTAATACCTCGGTGATCAAATAATCTGTACAACAAACCCCCATGACACAAATTTACCTACATAACAAACCTGCACATGTACCCCTGAACTCAAAAAATATATTAAATAAAAGCTTACAAAAAGAAACAAATTTAAAAAAAGCTTTTAACTTAAAAGAAAATATTTTTTAAAAGATAATTCACAGAAAAAATAAAAATAACAAAGAATGTAAAAAGACAGTTAACTTCACTCACAGTCAATGAAATAAAATTACAAACAACAATGCCATATCAATTATTGTCTATTACACTGACATAGATAAAACAGTGGAAAATAATCAGGATTAACATGAGACAAGATTTATGAGCTCTCCTGTGTATTGTTGGGATAAGTATAAACTGGCAGGACATTTATAAAAGTCCCTTTACTAAATACATTAAAATTTTAAATATGTGGGAAGCAATCACACTTCTAGGAATTGTGCAAAAATATATCTACAATGATGTTCATCATGACATCATTTATAATCATGAAAAATTAGAGACAACCATGAGAGCTATCAACAGAAGATCAATTAAATAATTATGATACATCCATACAATGTAATTCTAATGTAGCCATTAAAAATAATATGATCCTATACTTATTGCTATTGACAGAAAGAAGTCCACAGAATTTTAAGGTGGTAACAATATAACAGGCATGTACTGTATTACTTGATTTATATAAAATTATGTATATGTATGTATTTCTATGTTTATGACTTATATTTGCATGTGTGCAAGAATGCATAAAGAGATGACTGGAAGAAAATCAATCAAAATATTTTTATCTGTATTATAATCAGAAATAGCAACAGAATTTATCCTACTTTTAAATATATATAAACTTATTTTTACCTCAAACATACTGGTTTCAGTGGGAAAATATTCAGATAGTTACACACATAAAATAATAAAGTTATTTGCATTTAAATCATGTGAAAAGCAGCTATCACCACTATTTTTCAATCTTCTTTTGGGGATTTTGATAAATTAAAAGGAAAATAATTGGTAAAAATTTAGAAAAAAGATAAATATACCTTTGTCCTTGATAAGACTGTATACCTATGAAACACAAAACACTCTATGAATAAGCTACTACAATTAATAAGAAAATTTGGTAAAAGGAATGAATACAAGTTTAAAATAATTAAAATCTGCATCTTGTCTTTACAGCAGAAAAAAACTTACAAGGGGAAAAAATTCACTCTCAATAAAACTATAAAATATCTTAAAATAAATTTAATAAGAAAAGAATAGAAAATTCTAAAATATTACCAAGTTACCAAGTGACACAAAATAACTGAACAAATGGAGAGATATACTATTTTCTTAAGTGGAAGACAATACTGAAAAATATCAATCTTTCCCAAATTGGACAATAATTTGAATGTAATTCCAAACGGAATCCAGTGATGAATTTTCTTGAACTGGAGAAAATGAAAAGTTCATTTTGAAAAGTAATTATATGGGAATAGTCAAGTAAATCTTTAGAAAGAAAAATGAGAGAGTAGTTAATAAGCCTTACCAGAAATCAAAACAGTATACCATTGGCACAGAAATAAAGAATAGGAAAATGACAGAAAACAGAATTCAGAAATAGGTACAAATATATGTGGGAGGATAATATAACACATAACATCTATGGTATTTCAATACAGTGGCAAAAAATGTTTTAAAAACAGTGTAGACAAAGCTGGCTAGTCATTTGGAAGAAAATTTTATATACTTACACACATCACACTACATGTAAACATAAATTCCAGTCACAGTAAAAGAGTAAAGCTCTAAATTAAAAACAGTCAAAAAATAGATGATATCCAGAGTGAAAAATGGTTTGCAATACACATGACAAAGGATTAACATTTCTATTCACAAAGAGCAATTACAAACTATTAAGAAAAAGATCAACACCCAATTTAAAAAGGCATAGAATATGAAAAGGTAATTCACCAAAGAGGATATGCAAATCACCAATAAACAGGTTAAAATATACACACCCCAATTATAGTCAGAAAACTGCAACAATTAGATGTTTTTTAGCTGCTAGACTGAAAAAAACTTTAAAAGAACACTAAAGTCTTTGCCTGCTAGACTAAAAGAGATTAAAAACAGCATTAAAGGTGGAGCATGGTTTCAGCTCTTCTCTCCATATTGCTTCTCTCCTTTTTGTTGCCCACAACAAGGCAAGTGGGGGCATGTTTCAGCACTGTTTGTGTTACAGCTCTTTCAGTCCCACCACTGAGTTCTTGTCCTGTGTCCAGGAAGAATGAGGTACAAGGACAACTAGGGGTGAGCAAGGCAAAGAGGTGCTTTACTGAGTGACTATACAGCTCTCAGGAGATCCAAGGTGGGTAGCTCCTTTCTACAGGCAGGTCATTCTGATGAGTGCAGCTGTCAGTGGAGAGGAGACCCATAGTGAACAGTCCTAGTCACAGGCAGGTGATCCTGTCAAGTTTGCAGCCCTCAGTGAAGAGGAGACCTTGAGTGGGTAGTTCATATCCACAGGCAGGTCATCCTGACAATTGTGCACCGCTCAGTGGAGAGGAGACCCAGAGTGGGTAGCTCCTATCTGCAGACAAGTCATCCTGCTGAGTATGCAGTTCTCAGCAGAGAGGAGACCCAGAGTGGGTAGCTTCTATCTGTAGGCAGGTTGTCCTGACGTCTGTGCAGCCTTCAGCAAAAAGGGGACCTGGAGTGGATAGCTCCTATCCAATTTCAGAGCAAAGTTGAAGCTGCGCCTGGGCACTATCAGAGGCAGGTTGTCCCATTGATTCTGCAGTCCTCAGTGGAGAAGAGACCTGGAGTGGGTGGCTCATATCTGCAGGCAGGTTGTACTGATTTCTGCCTGAGTTTGACCAAGTCCAGGGATTTTATGGGCTTAGAAGGGAGAAAGTGTATACTGATTTGGTCCATGGGTGGCTATGGGTGGGCCCAGAAAAAGCACCATAAATTCTCACTCTGGTCCGCAGACTGCAGCCAGAACTCACAGCCTGGCCCCCATGCTTCAAGTGATTCCTGGCTTGAAGGTGGGGCTTTGCCAGATACCCGCCACTTTCTGCCCAGGAGCCTGTCTGCCTCCTGCCACCATCAATCATGTCCACAGATCCCAGGCTGTTAGTGCCAAGGGGTGCCTGCAGGCCTGTGCCGAGCCACCCTCCGCCCCTCCCTCCGGCTCCCTCCTGTGTTTGTTGGAACCCAAAGTCCAGAGGGGGCCAAGGCAGCAGGGGACTGGTGTGTCAGCACTGCCCCAAGCACATGCCCACCCAGCCAGGTTGCAACAGTACCCAGACTTGGCCTCAACTTTGCTCCAAAACTGGTGCAGGCACCAGGAGCATGGCGAGGCCAGAGAGCAGGAGTAGGCACTTCCAAGCCTGTTGGGGCAGAGGGGCTTCCCTGGCATTTGAGAGTGCAGAGATACCTGGGTCCACGGCCATCGCTGGGCAGCTTCAGCTGTGTCTGGGAAGATGGGGCTCCCACACTGCCAACTCAAAACGGGATGGGGCTTCTGCTAGCTCCATGGAGTGTGCATTCCTGGCTGTGCCTCCCAAACTGCAGCTGGCATCTTCACAGCAGCCACTCCATATGGGCTGCCGCTGCCATCAATAGCATAAGTCTAATAATGGAGTGTCCCAAAAGATGACATAGTACAGTATTTTGAGTAGCAGCAGAAGATAGTGGTATACAGTAAGCACTCAGCAAATGCTGTTGAAAGTTGAATCAGGGTATTTTGATGATCCATGCCCCCAACCAGGCAGAAAATAGCTATAAAACCTCTTCGTTACACACACACAAAAACTTCCTCTCCTGATCCCTAATAAAGAAAGCTTTACTCTCCCAAACCTAAGAATCACTGCTCTGGATAAAAATCCTGAAAATTCATTTATTTTAAACCATACTTCAAAATGAACTCTGCTACACTACCTGGAGAGTGAATCATGCAGAGACTGTTTCTATGATTGCTCCTTCCATGATAAAAATTTAATTTTGAACTTTTCTTTATGGCATGGGAGAGGTCACTGCTCAGAATCTATCTAATCCCCTGGCTCCTAGACTATAATATTAGGAAGCTGAGATAGCTGAGGAAGATGGCAGATTGGATACTGGGTTAATACGCAGCTCCCACTGGCATGGACAGAACAGCATGTGGAGATTCACACTGTGAACTTTTGCTCCAAGAACCACCATGGGAACGTACTAAGAAAACTGAAAGAATTCACTGATCCTTTGAAAGAAGTGGCATGCCACTGCAAATTCTCCATGACAGGCAAAAAACTGTGAGTTCCCAAAGCGTGAGAGGGGGAAAACATGCCTCTGAACACACATCCCCAATGGGGAATCTGAAAATCCAGATCACAGGAGAAAGATTTAACCTTACCTATAGTTGAAATGGATTTAGGGAACCATGCAAAATACAGAAGTAGAAGTAACAGTGGGAAGAGCCTTGTAGGCACTCCTAGTCTTTAGCTCAAGCCCAAGGAAGTCATCCCTGACTTATCTCGCAGGGTCCCTAGAGAAGGCAGGAAGTAGAATTAGGGAGGGGCTACAGGGTGAATGAAGCTTCCAAATGAAATCTGTAATAATTTTGACTGGGAGTGAATTTTCTTGAGCAGAATCCAGGGGGTGAATGGGGACTGCTGCAGATACAAGCACAGGAGCTGGTGATGACAGTGTGAACAGATGGGAGGGGCAGGGCCTGAATCTATGCTTGCTTTCTCAGCAGGGAAGCTTAAGACCTGGGGCAAGGTCTGAGTGAGGCACTGCAGGAGCAAGACCAGCCTTACCAACTGTGTGGGAGCTGAGTGAGGCCTTTTGCTACCAGCTATGCCCCCACTTCCCTGGTGACACAGCAGAGGCAGCCATAATCCCCTCTGGAATATAACCCCATTGGCCTGAGAACCACAGCCAATCGCTGACAGTGGCTGCAGCAAGCCTTGCCCAAGCCTGAGCCCAGACTCACCTAACCCTGCCCCAACCTGATGGTATTTCACTACCTGCCCTAGTAGCTGAATAGAAGACAGAAGCTCTTCCAAGCTTTATGGCCCCACCCATCGCCTGGGAAACCAGAATAGTTACCCTGGCCAATGTATGGCAAGTGTAGATGCCCTTACTACTACTGCAGCTGGTGCTCTCTTGAAAGTGCCACCTTCTGGCTGGAGGTCAACAAACTCAGGCCATTATGACAACTCATGACAGAATAACCCTGCTCCCCCAAGAAGAAGGAAACAACAGGTAATTCTACTGCCTGCAACATCCTGGCTAACCAGAGGTTCTGAGTCTCTCCACATGACAACTTTACTGCTAGCATAATCCATCATTCAAGAAAGCCAGCACACTAAACATAGCTACAACTAAGGACCCTGACACAGTCTAGTTTACTCCCCTGCCACCTCCACCAGAGCAGATGCTAGTATCCATGGCTGAGAGACCTGAAGACGGATCACATCACAGGACTCTTTGCAGACACTCCCCAGAACCAGCCTGGAGCCTGGGAGCCCCACTTGATGGCTAGACCCAGAAGGGCAATAATGATCACTGCAGTCTGGCTCCCAGAAAGCCCCATCCCTAGGGGAAGGGGAAGAGCACCACATAAAGGGATTATGCCATGGGACAAAAGAAACTGAACAGCAGCTCTTGAGTCCCAGATCCTCCCTCTGACATAGTCTACCCAAATCAGAAGGAACCAGAAAAACAATTCTGGTAATATGATAAAACAGGGCTCTATAATACCCTGAAAAGATCACACTAGCTCCCCAGCAATAGATCCAAACCAAGAAGAATTCTGAATTGCCTGACAAACAATTCAGGAGATTGATTATTAAGCTACTCAAGGAGATACAAGAGAAAGGAGAGAACTAACTTAAAGAAATTAAAAGAAAAATATGGAATATGGATAAAAATGCTTCAGAGAAATAGATATCATAAAGAAAAACAATCACAACTTCTGGAAATGCAAGACACACTTAGAGAAATACAAAATGCACTGGAAAGTTTCAACAATAGACTAGAACAAGTAGAAGAAATAACTTCAGAGCTCAAAGAGGCTTTCGAATTAACCCAATTGGACAAAGACAAAGAAAAAAGAATTTGAGAAAAATGAACAAAGCCTCCAAGAAATTTGAAATTATGTTAAACAGACAAACCTAAGAATAACTGGTGTCCCTAAGGAAGAAGAGAAATCTAAGAGTTTGGAAAACTTATTTGAGGGACTAATTGAAGAAAACTTCCCTGGCCTTGCTAGAGATCTAGACAACTAAATACTAGAAGCTCAAACAACATCTGAGAAATTCACTGCAAAAAGATCATCACCTAGGCACATAGTCATCAGGTTATCTATAATCAAGACACAGGAAAGAATCTTAAGACCTGTGAGACAAAAGCATCAGGTAAACTATACAGAAAAACCTGTAAGATTAACAGAATTCTCAGCAGAAACCCTACAAGCCAGAAGGGATTGGAGTATTATCTTTAGCCTCCTGAAACGAAATAATTGTCAGCCAACAATTTTGTATCCAACAAAACTAAGCCTCATAAATGAAGGACAGATAAAGTCTTTTTCAGACAAATGCTGAGAGAATTCACCACTACCAAGCCAGCACTACAAGAAATGTGAAAAGGAGTTCTAAATCTTGAAACAAAACCTTAAAATACACCAAAATAGAACTTCCTTAAAGCATAAATCTCATAGGGTCTATAAAACAATAACACAATGGGGAAAAAAAAACAAGGTATTCAGGCAACAATTAGAATACAGAATAGAACAGCACCTCACATCTCAATACTAATGTTGAATGTAAATGGCTTAAATGCTCCACTTAAAAGATACAGAATGGCAGAATGGATAAAAATCCACCAAACTGGGAATGTAAGTTAGTTCAACCATTGCAGAAGATGATGTGGCAATTCCTTAAAGACCTAGAACCAGAAACACCATTTGACTCAACAATCCCATTACTGGGTATATACCCAAAGGAATATAAATTATTATATTACAAAGATATATGTATGCATATATTCATTCCAGCACTATTCACAATAGCAAAGACATGGAATCAACGAAAATACCCATCAATGATAGACTGAATAAAGAAAATGTGGTACAGATACACCATGGAATGCGACGCAGCCACAAAAAGGAATGAGATCATGTCCTTTGCGGGGACATGGATGAAGCTGGAAGCCATTATCCTCAGCAAACTAACAAAGAAATAGAAAACCAAACACCATATGTTCTCACTTATAAGTGGGACCTAAACAGTGAGAACACCTGGAACAGGGAGGGGAATAACACACACTGGGGCCTGTTGGGGGATGTGGCGAGGGGAAGAAGAACATTAGGAAAAATAGCTAATGCATGCTGGGATTAATACCTAGGTGATGGGTTAATAGGCGCAGCAAACCACCACAGCACATGTTTACTTATGTAACAAATATTCATATCCTGCACATGTGTCCCAGAACTTAAAATAAAATTTCATTTTTAAAAAAATAAAAAATCCACCAACCAAGTATCTGCTGTCTTCAAGAGACTCACCTAACACATAACAATTCACATCAACTTAAGGTAAAAGAGTGAAAAAAAGATATTCCATGCAAACGGACACCAAAAGTGAATAGGAGTAGCTACTCTTATGTCAGGAAAAACAGACTTAGAAAAGCAACAACAGTTTAAAAAGACAAAGAGGGACATTATATGAAGCTAAAAGGATCAGTCCAACAGGAAAATATCACAATCTTAAATATATATGAACCTAACACTGGAGCTCCCAAATTTATAAAACAATGAAATGAGATAGACGGCAACACAATAATGGTGGGGGACTTCAATATTTCACTGACAGCACTAGACAGGTCATCAAGACAGAAAGACAACAAAGAAACAATGGACTTAAACTATAACCTAGAACAAATGGACTTAGCAGATATTTACAGAACATTCTACTCAACATCTTTAGAATATACATTCTTTTCATCAGCACATAGACTATGCACCAAGATAGACCATATATGCCACAAAACAAGTCTCAATAAATTTTTTAAAAATTGAAATTATATCAAGTATCCTCTCAGAACACAGTGAATAAAACTAGAAATTAACTCCAAAAGAAACCCTCAAAACTATACAAATACATGGAAATTAAATAATCTGCTCTTAAATGATCTTTGGGTCAACAATGAAATCAAGATGGAAATTTTTTAATTCTTTGAACTGAATCATAACAGTGATTCAACTTATCAAAACCTCTGGGATACAGCTAAAGCAATGCTAAGAGGAAAGTTCATAGCATCAAATGCCTACATGAAAAAGCCTGAAAGAATACAAATAGACAATCTAAGATCACACTTCAAGGAACTAGAGAAACAAGAACAAACCAAACCCAAACCAAGCAGAAGAAAATAAATAAAGATCAGAGAAGAATTACATGAAATTGAAACCAAAAAAAAAAAAAAAAAAGATAAAAGAAACAAAAAGCTGGTTCTTTGAAGAGATAAACAAAACTGATACATCATTAGTGAGATTAACCAAGAAAAGAAGAGAGAAGATCCAAATAAGCTCAATTAGAAATGGAATGGGAGATTACAACCAATACCACAGAAATGCAAAAGATAATTCAAGGCTACCATGAACACCTTTACGTGCACAAACTAGAAAATTTACAGGAGATGGATAAATTCCTGGAAGTCTACAACCCTCCTAGATTAAATCAGAAAGAAACAGAAACTCTAAACAGACCAATAACAAGTAGTGAGATTGAAATGGTAATTTAAAAATTGCCAACAAAAAAAAAAGTCCAGGAGAAGATGGATTCTCAGCTAAATTCTACTGAACATTCAAATAATTGGTAGCAATCCTACTGACACTATTCCACAAGATAAAGAAAGAGGGAACTCTTCCTTAATCATTCTATGAAGCCAGTATCACACCTTGATACCAAAACCAAGAAAGGACATAACAAAAACAAAAAACTGCAGACCAATATCCCTGATGAACATAGATCCAAAAATCCTCAAAAAAAAAAAAATACTAGCTAACCAAATCCAACAGCATATCAAAAATATAATACACTATGATCAAGTGGGTTTCATACCAGGGATGCAGGGATGGTTTAATATACACAAGTCAATAAATATTATACATCATATAAACAGAATTAAAAATAAAAATCATATGATCATCTCAATAGGTACAGAAAAAGCATTTGAGGAAATCCAGCATCCCTTTATGATTAAAACACCCTCAGCAAAATCAACATAGAAGGGACATACCTCAATGTAATAAAAGCCATCTATGACAAACTCACAGTGAACATCATACTGAACAGGAAAAACACAACCACTATGGAAAACAGTATGAAGATTCCTTAAAGAACTAAAAGCAGAACTACCATTTGATCCAGCAATCCCACTACTGGGTATCTACCCAGAGGAAAAGAAGTCACTATTTGAAAAACACACTTGCACATGCATTTTATAGCAGCACAATTTGCAATTGCAAAAATACAGAACTAGACTAAATGCTCAACAACCAACAAGAAAATGTGATATATATTTATATGTGTATATATATTTATATATGTGTATATATGTATATATACATATACAGAAACAAACACCCACACACACCATGGAATACTACTCAGCCATAAAAAGGAAAGAAATAAGACCATTCGCAGCAACCTGGATGGAACTGGAGACCATTATTGTAAGTGAAGTAACTCAGGGATTGGAAAACCAAACATCATATGTTCTCACTCATAAGTGGGAACTAAGTTATGAGGATGCAAAGGCATAAGAATGATACAATGGACTTTGGAGACTCAGAGTTGGAGAGGGATAAAAGATGCTACACTGATTACAGTGTACACTGCTTGGGTGATGAGTGCACCAAAATCTCAGAAATCACAACTAAAGGCCGGGTACAGTGGCTCATGTCTGTAATTCCAGCACTTTGGGAGGCCAAGGCAGGAGGATCACCTGAGGGCAGGAGTTCAAGATTAGCCTGGCCAACATGATGAAACACCATCTCTACTAAAAATTTAAACATTAACCAGATGTGATGGCACAGGCTTGTAATCCCAGCTACTCAGGAGGCTGAAGCAGGAGAATCACTTGAACCTGGGAGGCAGAGGTTGCAGAGAGCCAAGATTGTGCCATTGCACTCCAGCCTGGGCAACAAGAGAGAATTTCCGTCTCAAAAAAAAAAAAAAGAAGAAAGAAGAGAGGAGAGGAGAGGGGAGGGGAGGGGAGGGAGAGGAGAGGAGAGGGAGAGGAGAGGAGAGGAGAGGAGAGGAGAGGAGAGGAGAGGAGAGGAGAGGAGAGGAGAGGGAAAAGAAAATTACCAGTAAAGAATTTATGCATGTAACCAAAAACCACCTGTTCCCCAAAAACTACTGAAATAAAATTAATAAAATGTAAAAAATGAACTCTTTGATATTGATTCAAGAAGCCTGAAATCCAGAATCACAAGAATCATTTAAAAGAGGCTGAATGGGGGATTGCTGGCAAGATGGCCAAATAGGAGCAGCTCCAGTCTGCATCTCCCAGAGAGATCAATGCAGAAGGCAGGTGATTTCTGAATTTCCAACTGAGGTACCTGGTTCATCTCATTGGGTCTGGTTAGATAGTAGGTGCAGCCCATGGAGAGCAAGATGAAGGAGGGTGGGGCATCACCTCACCCAGGAAGCAGAAGGGGTCAGGGAATTTTCTCCTCCACCCAAGGGAAGCCGTGAGGGACTGAGCCTCAGGAACTCAGGCACAGACACTGC
The DNA here is from genome assembly GCF_006542625.1 of Nomascus leucogenys. NCBI lineage: Eukaryota > Metazoa > Chordata > Mammalia > Primates > Hylobatidae > Nomascus > Nomascus leucogenys. The sequence goes on along the minus strand of NC_044383.1, from coordinate 34,514,962 downwards.
ACTTGTCCCACGGTTTTCAACACCTGCAAACCAGGAGATTCCCTCTGGTCCCTACCCCACCAGGGCCCTAAGTTTCAAGCACAAAACTGGGCGGCCATTTGGGCAGACACCGAATTAGCTGCAGGAGTTATTTTTTTCCATACTCCAGTGGAGCCTGAAACGCCAGCAAGACAGAACTGTTCACTCCCATTGAAAGGGGTGCTGAAGCCAGGGAGCCAAGTGGTCTGGCTCAGCGGGTCCCACCCCCATGGAGCCCAGCAAACCAAGATCCACTGGCTTGAAAATCTCACTGCCAGCACAGCAGCAGTCTGAGATTGACCTGGGATGCACGAGCTTGGTGAGGTGAGGGGCGTCTACCATTGTTGAAGCTTGAGTAGGTGGTTTTATGCTCATAGTGTCAACAAAGCCTCTGAAAAGTTCAAACTGGGCAGAGCCCACTGCAGCTCAGCATGGCTGCTGTGGCCAGACTGCCAGATTTCCCTTCTCTGGGCAGGGCATCTCTGAAAAAAAGGCAGCAGCCCTAGTCAGGGACTTATAGATAAAACCCCCATCTCCCTGGGACAGAGCACCTGGGGAAAGGGGCAGCTGTGGGCGCAGTTTCAGCAAACTTAAATGTCCCTGCCTGATGGCTCTGAAGAGAGCAGCAGACCTCCCAGCACAGCATTCGAGCTCTGCTAAGGGTCAGACTGCCTCCTCAAGTGGGTCCCTGACCTCTATGTATCCTGACTGGGAGACACCTCCCAGTAGGGGCTAACAGACACCTCATACAGGAGAGCTCTGGTTGGCATTTGGCAGGTTCCCCTCTGGGAAGAAGCTTCCAGAGGAAAGATCAGACAGCAATCTTTGCTGTTCTGCAGCCTCTGCTGGTGATACCCAGGCAAACACAGTCAGGAGTGGGCCTCCAGCAAACTCCAGCAGACCAGCAGCAGAGGGGCCTGACTGTCAGAAAGAACACTAACACATAGAAAAGAATAGCACATCCACTCAAAGACCCCATCCAAAGGTCACCAACATCAAAGACCACAGGTAGATAAATCCACAAAGATGGGGAGAAACCAGTGCAAAAAGGCTGAACATTCCAAAACCCAGAATGCTTCTTCTCCTCCAAAGGATCACAACTCCTCTCCAGCAAGGGAATAAAACTGGATGGAAAATGAGTTTGACAAATTGACAGAAGTAGGCTTCAGAAGGTGGGTAACAGCAAACTCCTCTGAGCTAAAGAAGCATGTTCTAACCCCATGTAAGGAAGCTAAGAACCTTGAAAAAAGGTTAGACGAATTGCTAACTAGAATAATCAGCTTAGAAAGGAACATAAATGACCTGACGGAGCTTAAAAACACAGCACAAGAATTTCGTGAAGCATACACAAGTTTCAATAGCCAAATCAATCAAGCGAAAGAAGGGATATCAGTAATTGAAGATCAACTTTTGAAATACAGAAGACAAGATTAGAGAAAAAAGAATAAAAAGGAACGGAAAAAGCCTCCAAGAAATATGGGACTATGTGAAAAGACCAAATCTACATCTGATTGGTGTATCCGAAAGTGACGGTGAGAATGGAGCCAAGTTGGAAAACACTCTTCAGGATATTATGCAGGAGAACTTCCCCAACCTAGCAAGACAGGACAACATTCAAAATCAGGAAATGCAGAGAACACCACAAAGACATTCCTTGAGAAGAGCAACCCCAAGACACATAATCGTCAGATTCACCAAGGTTGAAATGCAGGAAAAAATGTTAAGCGCAGACAGAGAGAAAGGTCGGGTTACCCACAAAGGGAAGCCCATCAGACTCACAGTGGATCTCTCTGCAGAAACTCTACAAGCCAGAAGAGAGTGGGGGCCAATATTCAACATTCTTAAAGAAAAGAATTTTCAACCCAGAATTTCATATCCAGCCAAACTAAGTTTCATAAGTGAAGGAGAAATAAAATCCTTTACAGACAAGTAAATGATGAGAGATTTTGTCACCACCAGGCCTGCCTTACAAGAGCTCCTGAAGGAAACACTAAACATGGAAAGCAACAACTGGTACCAGACACTGCAAAAACATACCAAATTGTAAGAGCATCGACACTATGAAGAAACTGCATCAACTAATGGGCAAAACAACCAGCTAGCATCATAATGACAGGATCAAATTCACACATAACAATATTAACTAAATGCCCCAATTAAAAGACACAGACTGGCAAATTGGATAAAGAGTCAAGATCCATCAGTGTGCTGTATTCAGGAGACCCAGCTCACATGCAAAGACACACATAGGCTCAAAATAGACGGATGGAGGAATATTTACAAAGCAAATGGAAAGCAAAAACAAAACAGGAGTTGCGATGTTAATCTCTGATAAAACAGACTTTAAACCAACAAAGATCAAAAGAGACAAAGAAGAGCATTACATAATGGTAAAGGGATCAATGCAGCAAGAAGAGCTAACTATCCTAAATATATATGCACCCAATACAGGAGCACTTAGATTTATAAAGCAAGTTCTTAGAGATCTACAAAGAGATGTAGACCCCCACACAATAATAGTGAGAGACTTTAACACCCCACTGTCAATATTAGACAGATCAATGAGACAGAAAATTAACAAAGATATTCAGGACTTGAATTCAGCTCTGGGCCAAGAAGACCTAATAGACATCTCCAGAACTCTCTACCCCAAATCAACAGATTATACATCCTTCTCAGCACCACATCACACTTATTCTAAAATTGACCACATAATTGGAAGTAAAACACACCTCAGCAGATGCAAAAGAACAGAAATCATAACAAACAGTCTCTCAGACCACAGTGCAATCAAACTACAACTCAGGATTAAGAAACTCACTCAAAATGGCACAACTACATGGAAGCTAAACAACCTGCTCCTGAATGACTACTGGGTAAATAACTAAATGAAGGAAGAAGTAAAGATGTTCTTTGAAACCAATGAGAATGAAGACACAACATACCAGAATCTCTGGGACACATTTAAAGCAGTGTGTACAGAGAAATTTATAGCATTAAATGCCCACAAGAGAAAGCAGGAAAGAGAAAAAAATTAAAAGAATTTTAATTCTTTTAACATTTAATTCTTTGAATTTTAACATCAAAATTAAAAGAATTAGAGAAGCAACAGCAAACAAATTCAAAATCTAGCAGAAGACAAGTAATAACAGATCAGAGCAGAACTGAGGGAGATAGAGACATGAAAAACCCTTCAAAAAATCAATGAATCCAGGAGCTGTTTTTTGAAAAGATCAACAAAATAGACAGACCACTAGCCAGACTAATAAAGAAGAAAAGACAGAAGAATCAAATAGGCACAATAAAAAATGATATAGAGGATATCACCACCAATCCCACAGAAATATGAACTACCATCAGAGAATATTATAAATACCTCTACACAAATAAACTAGAAAATCTAGAAGAAATGGATAAATTCCTAGACACATATACCCTCCCAAGTCTAAACCAGGAAGAAGTCGAATCTCTGAAAAAACCAATAACGAGTTCAGAAATTGAAGCAGTAATTAATAGCCTACCAACCAAAAAAAAAGTTGAGGACCAGACAGATTCACAGCCGAATTCTAACAGAGGTACAAAGAGGAACAGGTACCATTCCTTCTGAAACTATTCCAAACAACAGAAAAAGAGGGAATCCTCCCTAACTCATTTTATGAGCCCAGCATCATTCTGATACCAAAACCTGGCAGAGACACAACATAAAAAGAAAATTTCAGGCCAATATCCCTGATGGACATCAATGCAAAAATCCTCAATAAAATACTGGCAAACCGAATCCAGCAGCACATCAAAAAGCTTATCCACCGTGATCAAGTCAGCTTCATCCCTGGGATGCAAGGCTGGTTCAACATACACAAATCAATAAAGTAATCCACCACATGAACAGAACCAAAGACAAAAGCCACATGATTATCTCAGTAGATGCAGAAAAGGCCTTTGACAAAATTCAACATCCTTCATGCTAAAATCTCTCAATAAACTGGGTATTGATGGAACATATCTCAAAATAATAAGAGCTACTTATGACAAATCCACAACCAATATCATACTGAATGGGCAAAAACTAGAAGCATTCCCTTTGAAAACCAGCAAAAGACAAGGATGCCCTCTCTAACCACTCCTACTCAACATACTATTGGAAGTTCTGGCTAGGGCAATCAGGCAAAAGAAAGAAATAAAGGGTATTCAAATAGGAAGAGAGGAAGTCAAATTGTCTCTGTTTGCAGATGACATGATTGTATATTTAGAAAACCCCATCGTCTCAGCCCAAAATCTCCTTAAGCTGATAAGCAAATTCAGCAAGGTCTCAGGATACAAAATCAATATGCAAAAATCACAAGTATTCCTATACACCAATAATAGACAAACAGCCAAATCATGAGTGAACTCCCATTCACAATAGCTACTAAGAGAATAAAATACCTAGGAATCCAACTTACAAGGGATGTGAAGGACCTCTTCAAGGAGAATGACAAACCACTGCTCAATGAAATAAAAGAGGACACAAACAAATGGAAAAACATTCCATGCTTATGGATAGGAAGAATCAATATCGTGAAAATGGCCATACTGCCCAAACTAATTTATAGATTCAATGCTATATCCCCATCAAGCTACCAATGACTTTCTTCACAGAATTGGAAAAAACTACTTTAAACTTCATATGAAACCAAAAAAGAGCCCACAGGGCTAAGACAATCCTGGGCAAGAAGAACAAAGCTGGAGGCATCATGCTACCTGACTTCAAATTATACTACAAGGCTACAATAACCAAAACGGCATGGTACTAATACCAAAACAGATATATAGACCAATGGAACAGAACAGAGGCCTCAGAAATAACACCACCCATCTACAACTATCTGATCTTTAACAAACCTGACACAAACAAGCAATGGGGAAAAGATTCCCTATTTAATAAATGTTGTTGGGAAAACTGGCTAGCCATATGAATAAAACTGAAACTGGACCACTTACTTACACCTTATACAAAAATCAACTCAAGATCGATCAAATACTTGAATGTAAGACCTGGGACCTTAAAAATCCTAGAAGAAAACCTGGGCAATACCATTCAGGATGTAGGCATGGGCAAAGACTTCATGTCTAAAACACCAAAAGCAATGGCAACAAAAGCCAAAATTGACAAATGGGATCCAATTAAACTAAAGAACTTCTGCACAGCAAAAGAAACTACCATCAGAGTGAACAGGCAACCTACAGAATGGGAGAACATTTTTGCAATCTATCCATCTGACAAAGGGCTAATATCCAGAATCTACAAAGAACTTAAACAAATTTACAAGAAAAAAACAAACAACCCCATCAAAAAGTAGGCAAAGAATACGAACAGACACTTCTCAAAAGAAGACATTTATGCAGCTAACAGACATATGAAAAAATGCTCATCATCACTGGTCATTAGAGAAATGCAAATCAAAACCACAATGAGATACCATCTCATGCCAGTTAGAATCTTGATCATTGAAAAGTCAGGAAACAAGAAATACTGGAGAGAATGTGGAGAAATAGGAATGCTTTTACACTGTTGGTGGGAGTGTAAATTAGTTCAACCATTGTAGAAGACAGTGTGGCAATTGCTCAAGGATCTAGAACCAGAAATACCATTTGACCCAGCAATCCCATTACTGGGTATATACTCAAAGGATTATAAATCATTCTACTATAAAGACACATGCACACATACGTTTATTGTGGCACTGTTTACAATAGGAAAGACTTGGAATCAACCCAATTGTCCATCAATAATAGACTGGATTAAAAAAATATGGCACATATACACCATGGAATACTATGCGGCCATAAAAAATGATGAGTTCATGTCCTTTGCAGGGACATGGATGAAGCTGGAAACCATCATTCTCAGAAAACTATTACAAGAACAGAAAACCAAACACCCCATGTTCTCACTCATAAGTGGGAGTTGAACAATGACAACACATGGACGTGGCCTTTTGGGGGATGGGGGGCTAGGGGAGGGATAGCATTAGGAGAAATACCTAATGTAGGTGATAGGTTGATGGGTGCAGCAAGCCACTATGGCATGTGTATACCTATGTAACAAAACCGCATGTTCTGCACATGTACCCCAGAACTTAAAGTATAATCATTTTTTAAAAAGAGGCTGAATGTATGCAATCCAACAATCCCACTACTGGGTATCTACCTAAAGGAAAAGAAGCCACTGTATCAAAAAGACACCTTCACATATATGTTTATTGCAGCACAATTTATAATTGTAAAGATTTGGAACCACCCTAAGGGCTCATCAATCAATGAGTGGATAAAGAAAATGGGACATATATACCATGAAATACTACTCAGCCATAACAAAGAATAAAATGATGTCTTTTTCAGCAACTTCCACGGAGCTGGAGTCCGTTACTCTAAGTGCAGTAACTCAGGAATGGAAAACCAAATAATGTAGATTCTCACTTACGAGAGAGCTAAGCTATGGGTTTGCAAAGGCATACAGAGTGGTATAATGGACACTGGAGACTCAGAAGCAGAAGGTGGAGAAAGGAGAAGGACAAAAAACTAGATATTGGGTAGAACGTACGCTACTCAAGTGATGGGTGCACTAAAATCTCAGACTTCATCACTATACAATTCATCCATAAAACCAAAAACCACTTGTACCCCTAAAGCTGTTGACATTTTAGATAAATAAATAATAAAAATTAATGAATAAACAAATAAAACTAAAACTGAAAAGAGAGGTTAAATATATGTATGTGTTACTTCAAAATTACACTAAAAATCCCATGAAGTGTGCTTGAATAGTTATGATGTTTACTATATTTATTACTTATAAGGCACGAATACAAGGATTTCATTTATCAGCTAGTTGTAAAACATGTCTTTCACCATTGCAGGGGCTAGTCTATACATTTTTATACAGAAAAATTTCCCTAGAAAGTTTAGGATATATATATATACATACATGTGACACAATCTTTAGCCCTCTAGAAGAGTCACATTTTACATTAGTGTCAGGAGACAAGGAACCATCTACTTCATTTACTTTCTGCTTTGTAGGAAAATACATTTGTGTATCAATATGCACCCAGGTGGGTGTGATTGGATGTACAGCACAACCCAAACTCCTGGATCGCAGACTATTTAATACCAGGTTTTATCCCCCTGGCATTTGCTTCCAACTTTATCAGACAAAGTAAAATAATGGTGATATAATCCATATCACTCTATAGTATTTTAATAAACATGCAAATAAATAGCACACAATGCTACATAATCACTTTTCAAGGTGATTTTTTAAACATCATTTTACTTTGATAAAGTAGCAATAGTCCCCAGATAATTATGGTTTGTGCTAACTGAAAGAACAGTCCTTGTTTCATTGATTTGCACACTTTTGCTCAATTGAAGTTAACAGAATGGGCCACAACTGGAAGTGGAAGTCTCTTTTGCTTAATTTATTTGCCAGGGTAACACTATAAAGCCAACCATTGGAATCTCCGTCCAGTTTGGAGTCTAATGACTGAATGAAGAGGTAGAAAACCAAAAATGGCAGCCAACACATGACAAGAATCCTCATAAAGGAATGTTAGAAAGTGTCTCGTGTAATGCCATCCATCTATAATGGCTACAGTTTCAAGCTGTCTGGATACAGATGGTTGACTAGATGACTTTCACAACACAAATAAATTTTTAGAAATCTGACCTCATTTCAGGCTCATTCACTATGCTTTACATGCAATCCAGAATGCTGCACACATATGATATTCCTTGCCTTCTAGGAGTTTATGTTCTAAACAAAATCCTAGAAATGTTATTTCACCATAAGGTTGACTTAACTTTTATGTTTTTCATTTGATTACAGCACAAGGATCTACCTCAAAAGTTCAATTTATACCTCAAGGGGAGGGAGCAAGGTTAAGGGAGACAACTGAATTCGAACCCATAAAAGTTATTTAATACATGTCAATATTATACCTAAAAAGTAGTCTTCTGGCTGGGTGCGGTGGCTCACGCCTGTAATCCCAGCACTTTGGGAGGCCAAGGTGAGCGGATCACGAGGTCAGGAGTTGGAGACCAGCCTGGCCAATATGGTGAAACCCCATCTCTACTAAAAATACAAAAATTAGCCGGGTGTGGTGGCATTTGCCTCTGGTCCCAGCTACTCCGGAGGCTGAGGCAGAAGAATCGCTTGAACCCAGGAGGCGGAGCTTGCAGTGAGCCGAGATTGTGCCACTGCACTCCAGCCTGGGTGACAGAGCGAGACTCTGTCTCAAAAAAAAATAGTCTTCTAATGAATTCATTCTTTATGTACACAGAAGAACATTTTCAACAAATTTATAGAGCATTGTTATATTAGGAATCATAAGAGCACAAAGAACACATCTGATTCCTGTTCTTTTTTTAAAGTCTCCCACCCAATTCTCCCTCTCATTAGCCACTCCTTGAGTGACATGCACAATAACAACACTCTAAGAAACTGCAGGACAAACATATACGCCCCCATAGGTGAGTCAGTGGGAAAAGTGCAGTACATGACTCATCACCATTTAAAACAGTTCCATCACTGATGCTCTACTGGAATTACTCCATCATCTCCCTGTAACCTTAGAGTTTACTTTAAAAACCCTCTAGGCTAGGTGAGGCTAACATTATTTCCAGTATCATATAAACCACTGACATGAAAACATTAAGGCAAGTTTAAAACTATGCAAAAATATATTAAAAGAATCTACTTTTCTACAAATACAATGTAATAAGGAATACTTCAACAAAGTATATACATTAAATTGTATTAGTTTTTATTATTTCCATTAACTGGGCTATCACTAACAATTGTAGAGTTGTTTTCTTTTATTAAATGGTTAAAAGACCTTCAAAGCTAGAATACAATTTGCCCTTACCTGGAGTAAATGAGTGGCTGTTTAACAGGGATCATTAGCTGTAATGTAGAATATGAAGGCATGCCTCTCTCATCAACAGTTGACAGTCACATCAGGTAAAGGTGGAACATCAAAGAATGAGGACTTGCTTATGAGGTGGAACTCAACAACTATCATTTCTAGCATGCTCTTAACCATCTGACACTTGAATCACTTAATTTTTGTTACTATACTGATATCTTAGTTGTCTCATTTTTAAAATAAAGAATATACCAGTAACTGACCAGAAAACAATTACTATACACCCATACACATGAAATTCTATAAATAACTGGTGGGTAGAGGAGAAGGATGTAAAAAGTGATCTCTTTCTGAGATTGCAGAGGCCCAGTTTCCTCATTGTGTTCCCACATAAATACTTTCATTGCAGATATTTCAAGTGTTATGCCAGACTTACACAGAAAGAAATCCTGGAGTATGTGTTCTGAATGTGTTGGTAAAGAAAGTCACTTCATTTGAGAGGTCCCTGCCCCTTCAACCTCGCCCTCCTTACCAATATACATTCATCACTGAAAAGGGAAATATTTATAAAAGTTAGTTTAGTTATGTTTAAATATTATGTTTAGCTGTCTGGAGACCATGTTCTCAAGATTTATACAAGAAATCAAGGATCAAACTTCATAACAATTAGAAAACCACACTGTGTAAAATCAAAGACTTAGTTAAAGGAAATTAAAATAGTTTTACCATTGGAACTAAGCTGAAATGGCTCCATCTCTTCCCAACACCTGGAATCAAAACCTTTTGAACTTTCATGTAAATAAATGAGGACATGCAAAATGCTCTGTCTGCAGCAAGGTACCACCTCTGCACAGGCATTTGGGTGAAAAATGTGGAAAATGCCTGAGGACTCTGAAGCAGCTTAGGAGAAGTGAGAGCAGGAAAGAGGCTCTTCTCTAGGGTAAGTTTGTTTAGTAGAAAGTAAGCAAGTTGTCAGGGTAAAAGTTGACAATGTTGATTCCAACAGTTTGAACTGCGAATAAACATCCAAAGGGATTATGTTACTGAGAATTAGAAAAGATTCCACTAAACTCAATACAACACTTGTGTTTTCAAAGATAATATGCCTTCAAGCCATACTCTGGAGCCTCAGTTTAGGGTTAGAATTACCCTAAGCCCTTTCTATACCACATTAAAGAACACAAGGTCTGACCCCTCTAATAAGTGCCTAAAAATATTAGAATAAAGATGGAATAAAAATACTTCATTTCCACTCACTGAATTGGAAAATACTACACACACACACGTATTTATACACACACACACACACACACACACACACATATGAGGTTGACTAAAAAAACCTGAAGAAACGTGTATGCTCTTCCCAAACATCTAAACTTAAACCCAATTTCACTAACCAATTTAGGGAAATACATGCATTGGCCATAAATCACTTTTAAGTTTTCCCTTCTTAATGACCTATCAAAGAGCAAAAAACAGGGCCTGTACTTATGAAATCCATAATCCCCTTTTCTGCTCACCAAAGCCACATTTAAGTCTGGCTTTCATCTCATGCTGTTGGGTTTTTCACCAGGTACAAGATGAAAAGCTGGAAGAGTCTTGTGCTTTTCTAAAAGCAAAACAATTTGGTTGCCACTCAGCAATTCCTGGTGACATGCCAAGAAGTCTGTATAAAAAAAGTTAAAGTTTTCCTAACTTAGAGCTTACAAAAATAAGTGTGAGATGTTCATAGCCTGTCAGACAATTCATTTTTTTATTTTTTTAATATTCATAAACAAGGGAAAACACATACTTTTGACTTGTTAAAGTTTATTTGGATCACTATAACGTAGGTCTGCCTTATGTGGTCTCAAGAAAATGGAGGTAACTTGGACTATTCTTCTGAGTTCATCTCAAATCCTTAATGATTCTCACATAAGATTCTGCTATTATAATCTTTTCCAAAGCCTGACAAAAGCATGCAGCTCGTTTGCTCATTACCAGCAAGTCTGCAAACAGCCTTGAAAAAAGTTGATTCTCCTTGTAGCTCTGACACATATTCACTTTACTCCTGGAACCAAGGATGTAAGGGAGCATGGCTCAGTCTCATAGCCTCTTTGCTCTTAAGAAGAAAATCAAATTCCCCAGATATTTCCAAACTCCACCAAGAATAGAATATTCTCTGCTCTGCCTGAAGACCATTATCTCGTTTACATTTCATCTTTATATTCACTGGGTTCATAGAAAGGGCATACATGGAAAGAGGAAAATAGCTGTTTCTTAAAAGACACCAAATTTAGTAATTCTCTCAAATCTACTGGCACACATTTAGAAAGTCATATTTTTAAAGGCTTCAATAGGTTTTCATCGGTTCTGTGTTTTGAGAAGAAAACACATGCTGAATCACCCATAACTTCAAACCAAAATATATCTGCAAACTACAAGGAATATTTGTAATAGAAAGACAAGTCATCACAATTTAAAAAGTGATATAGTGGGTGTAGACAGACAGATGTGTACCCCAAAAAACAAGTTACTAACTGAATGCTCTAAGATTTCAACCAACTCCAATAGCCTTACCTGTTAATATGAGATTACTGTAAGTATTGGAGAATTGCTCCTTTAGAAGAACCAGATGCATCTGAGCTGCCTTCTCCCTTTGGAGCTCCAGCATAACATCAGGGTGCTGGGCAATCTTGCAGCCTTTCTGTTTATCTAAGGCAACATCACTTCGAACAATGTCTACAAAAAGAAAGAAAGAAGGCAGGCAGCAAAAACTAAAACAAAACAAAAAATAATACATCATCAAAGTCTTGTTTCACCCAAAATGACAGAATTAATAAGCTACCAGCATTTTCATCAGCCTAAAGAGATGCAGAAGTAATCAATCAGAAGGCTCTCCAACTCCATGACACATCCTGAAAGTTCCTCTGGTCATTTCCAAATTCTTGGGAGATCTATCTGTTTCTTAGCTCTCTCTGACATCACTTAAGATTCTCACTTCTCAATTCTCCTTCCCAGCTCACCTTCAGGACTTATTTACCTCCTGGGGCCTTTTCTTAACATATCTTACCATTTTCCATGGGAAAAAGTATTATAATACAATTTTGAATACTAGTAATTATGAAGGTCATTCTCTCTACCTCATGCTACAGGACCAGGTGATAGCTCCAGCATGTGTATTTAGGATACTTGGTCTATTTTTAAATTCACCTGCCAGCCAGCCTACTCAGCTCAAGTTAGAGCTGCCGATCTATGGCTTACCTGGTCAGGGTTTTTTCTGCTATTTTTCACGTACCTCAAGTAAAATAATTTAATTCTGACTCAATAATCATTTTTTCAATCCAGAAATATTTTTTGAGTCACTGAAGAGAGCACAGGAGGTCTAGTCATGGCAGATCTGCCTTTTCCCCAATTATTTTCCCATACTGCTTTTTATACTTCGGTATGATTTTCATTCAAAGCAGATACAGTCTCCAGAAAACAGCTTCCTCAAAAGGAAAAATTCATACAGAATGCTTCAGCCGGGCATGGTGGCTCACGCCTGTAATCCCAGCACTTTGGGAGGCCAAGGAGGGCAGATCACGAGGTCAGGAGTTCAAGACCAGCCTGACCAATATGGTGAAACCCTGTATCTACTAAAAATTAAAAAAAACTAGTCAGGCGTGGTGGTGCACACCTGTAGTCCCAGCTATTTGGGAGGCTGAGGCAGGAGAATCGCTTGAACCCAGGAGGCGGAGGTTGCAGTGAGCTGAGATTGCACCACTGCACTCCAGCCTGGGCGATAGAGGGAGACTCTGTCTTTTTTTTTTTTTTTTTTTTTTTAAAAAAAAAAAAAAAAAAAAAAGAATGCTTCCCAATTAGCAGGAAGCTCTCATGCCCTAAAGTTATTTATTAATTTTTTACAAATAAAAATATAATTCAACTGATTCTCATAGGTACAAATGATACCATCAGCAGTAATCTAGGTGGCAACTCTAAAAACTCTCAAGTTTTGCATAACAAAACTGAAGAATTTTAATAGAAGGCGCTAAAAAATAACTGCTTTGCCACTTTTGACGCCAATGATTTTGGAAAGAATAAAACTAATGCCCATGTTAATGGTACTAAAAGAAAAGCTATATTCAGTGACACTTAAGAGAAAATTGGGCATATGGTGAAAAGGGTGAAACACTGTTCTGGAGAAGTAGTCTTTTCTTTCAGATATCTAAAAGAAAAGCCCAGGTATAAATACAAACCCATGACTATGAGGGTTAGGATGTGTGGCACACAAAGATAAGCCAGATGTGAAAATGGTCCTCACTAATTCTTAGATTAAGACAGGAGAGCTGAGTAGAAATAATACAGTATTTATGCCTAAACATGTATATACCAATTTCTTGAATATGAGTAATAAAGTGAACTCATTTAACAAATAACTAGTCTCATAGATTTTCTGAGACTTAAATACAAAAATTGGATAAATAAGTTCAAGAATATACTAGCTTTTAAGACAATCCAATAGAAGTCAAGAGGAATAATGCAGTTTACATTTATATAAATTACGTTTTATAAAACTTTTTGGATTACATCATCTCATTGGATCCTTCCAAAAATACTGTCAAATGGCAGACATTGTTGACTGGCTGACCCAAACCCTAAACACAATCCCTTCTCCCTTGCCTTCATCTATTATAGAGACTGAAAAGCTACACTATACAATTTCTCAGCTTTCCTTGCAGAAAAGGGTAGTTATGTAACATGGTTCTAGAAAGTGAGCTGCAGGCAGACATCTTAAAGGGGGACTTCCCTTGCCAGATTAAAAGAGAGAGCCTCACTAAGAGAAACTCAGTTTTTCCCTTTAGTCCTTTAGTCCCTCCTATTCTTTATGTCTAAAACATAGACATGAAGCCCAGAGTTCTAGTAGCCACTTTGTAACCTTGAGTTAAGAAGCAAGAGTAGGGGTCGGGCACAGTGGCTCATGCCTGTAATCCCAGCACTTTGGGAGGCTGAGGCAGGTGGATTACTTGTCAGGAGTTCAAGACCAGCCTGGCAACACGGTGAAACCCCATCTCTACTAAAAATATAAAAATTAGCTGGGCATGGTGGCACACACCTGTAGTTCCAGCTACTCAGGAGGCTGAGGCAGGAGAATTACGTGAACCCGGGAAGCGGAGGTTGCAGTGAGCCGAGATCGCGCCACTGCACTCCAGTCTGGGTGAAAGAGCAAGACTCCATCAAAAAAAATGAATAAATAAGCAAGAGGGTAAAGGATTACACACTAAAAGTGTTGAACAGAAAAATGGAAAGAGCTTAAGTCCCTAATGTCTTTATTGACCTACCATACCTGTGCTAGACTGCCTATCTCTTAATTTCTTGTCATATGAGACAAATATACTATTTATGTAAGTCATTAATAGTCAGTTACCTGTTTTTAAAATTTTAACCTGTTGTATAATCCTAAATGATAAAGAACACTATTATTACCTCTATCTTAAATACGAGGAAACTGAGGTCCACAAAGCTTGACTTGCACAAGTTCACAAAACCTGGTCAGTCCTCAAATCCAGGGATGTTCAAAGCCAATTTGAGCGCTCTTTCCAGAGCTCCTATATGAAACTCATGAGCTTAATAGTAGAATTACATTAAACAATAAAAGGAAGAACTAAAATGAAAAACTGAATTATACTGTTACAATGGTATTCCATAGACTGTTCATGCGGAAAAGAAATATGAATGATGCTTTCTCAGAAAAGATTATAAAACTTGTATCAAAACATACTATAAAAAGTGAAGGAGAGTTTCAATTATCCTGATATCTTCTGATATAAGTCTAATTTGAAGAGTAGAACACCAACTAAACTCCCTATTTCCTATCTAATAAATATATTGCTCAGAATGCAGCAGAAGCAACAATTACAACTGATATCCTCAACAACATTCCAACAAGAACCTTGAAATAAAGTAACTACATTACCTTTATATTAATAACAGTCAGAAAAGAAAACTATGAATATGGCCAAACATATGTCCTAAACTTTACAAAAGCAGATTTCAAAAATGTTTAGGGAAAAAAATAGATATGCTGTATCTAAAGTAAAAGTATGAATTCCTTATTCAACTCTAATCTGCTTGAAATTGTATCAATGACTAGATAAACACATAGCAAAGATACTTATCAAAGAAACACATGGTAATATATCTGGAGGAAGAGTTAGTATCATGTATGACACACTCAAAATTCAAAATTATCTTGGAAATCTAAAAACTTAGGCTGAAATCCCAAAAATGGAAGGTAAAGACATGAACACAAAGTCCTACATTTCTACTGAAAATTAATGACATAAGATTTAAGATGGGAAAGCTAGACCAAACAGAAGCTCATATACTTAAGATCTTATTAAGATTTGTAGGCTTTAGTTGAATACCAGTTTAATATAAGTCAGTGCTATGATACTGCTGCCAAAATGATTAATGCAATCTTAGTCTAAATTAACAGAACCAGAACATGCAGAATAAAGGAGGCAACACAGCTGTGCTACATTCCATGCCTACCAAGTGCAGCACAGTGAAGAGTTTGGAGTTAAGCAGACCACTGTTCAAATCCTGGCTTGGGACTCACTTATTAGTTGCAAAAGTGGCAGACAAAACACCTTTCTAAGATTACATTTCTTTAGCTACTGTTATTGTATAGATACACAAAAGGCATTGCACTATGCATACAATAAGAACACAATAAAGAGTACCTATAATTATTTTTGTTATTAGTACCCTGCTTGTGGTATTATATATTTCCAGCTATATTAGTCTCAAATGAATCCTGATAATCTAGAGTATGTCCAAAGAAAAGTACAAATATGGAAAATAATGTTGATCTTTTAAAAGAGCTGAAACTGGCTGGGCGCAGTGGCTCACGCCTGTAATCCCAGCATTTTGGGAGGCCGAGGTGGGCGGATCACCTGAGGTCTGGAGTTTGAGACCAGCCTGGCCAACCTGGTGAAACCCCATGTCTACTAAAAACACAAAATTAGCTGGGTGTGGTGGCGCATGCCTGTAATCCCAGCTACTCAGGAGGCTGAGGCAGAAGAATCACTTGAACTCGGGAGGCAGAAGTTGCAGTGAGCCAAGATTGTGCCACTGCACTCCAGCCCGGGCAAAAAGAGCAAAACTCCACTCAATAATTAATTAATTAATTAATTAAATAAAATAGTTGAAACTATGATACAATGGACTTCGGGGACTCAGAGGGAAGGGCAAGAGGCAGGTGAGGAATGGAAGACTATACACTGGGAACAGTGTATACTGCTTGGGTAATGGGTGCACCAAAATCTCCGAAATCACTACTAAAGAACTTATGCATGTGACCAAACACCACCTGTTCCCCCAAAACTACTGAAGTTTAAAAAATAAATATATATATTTATACAAAAAAATAACTGAAACTGAGCCTGGCAAAGAAAGAGCCAAAGATGACTTGCTTTCTCATACAGAAAAAATAGTTGACTTATTCTGTGTAAATCTAAAAAGCCAAACATTATGGGAGTACCCAAAAAACCAAACCTGTTCAGTTCCACATGAGAAAACTTTTTTAACAACAGAAGCTGTCAAATAAGGGAAAAGGACTACTTTATGAAGGAGTAAGTTTCCCATCCCTGGAGATATTCAAGCAGAGAATGGGTGACCCAGGCATAATGAACTAATTTCAATACAGATATTAAAACCTGCCAGATACAAGATTAGGTATTTTCACCTATATTATGTGAAGCAATATAGCAGGATGGTTAAAAGCACAGGTTTCGAATTCAAATATATACAAGTTTGGATCCCTCTAGTACTTACTATCAGAAAGCTCTTGGACAAACCACTAAATCTCTCAATGTCTTTCCTAATAAAGAAGGGAATTTCCTTTTTTAGAAACATGAAAATACCAATAGCTTAATTGTAATGAACTTATCACAGTAATAGAGACATATTAGGAATTCAACAAGTGCCAGATGTTTCAGTGGTTGTCAATAATAACATCACATTGTAATATCAGAAAGTTATTATTGGAGGATAGTATTATTCTTTTAGGTCATTTCAACACTTTTATGGTTCCACAAAAATGTGTGCTTTTCTTATGTCTTTATCAGACATAATACAAAGAATAAAGGCTCAAAGCCAGAAAACTTAGATATATATTTAACTAATTTACCAAATAATCATAAAACTCTAAACTAAAAAGTAAAAACTGTATGCTTGTTTTTTGCTTTTTTCTTCCTGGTACACCAAACTGGGGAGTCGCTGGCCTGGATGATCTCTAAACCTCTTCATTCCTCCTGCTAGTTCTTCCCTCTTATAGATATTCTTTTTTGTTATGTAATCAAAGTAGAGTTCCAAACTTGGGTCCAAATATCAAGCTATCCATACTGCTCTTCCCATCTCCCCTTATGATCCTTACCCTAGTATACAATTCAAGGATGCCAAAATATCCCATATATACCCTGATAGATGCAACAAAGGAACGGGCATCTTGCACCAAAGTTGATGCACTAGAATCAATTTATTGTCTATAATTATTTCTGGATGTCTAGGTATAAAAGCATTTGTATTTTCGTTCTTTATTCTTTCTTCCACACCTTTTCCATAAACTAACCAGTTAGTAACCCACAGCAGTGCTAGCCTAAGGTGGCAGTTCTGGTTGAGACAAATGACAGACTGGCAGACCAGCCAAAAAAAAATTTTTTTTTTTTTTTTTTTTTTTTGAGATGGAGTCTCGCTCTGCCGCCCAGGCTGGAGTGCAGTGGTGCAATCTCGGCTCACTGCAAGCTCTGCCTCCCGGGTTCACGCCATTCTCCTGCCTCACCCTCTCTGAGTAGCTGGGACTACAGGCGCCCGCCACCACGCCCGGCTAATTTTTTGTATTTTTAGTAGAGACAGGGTTTCACCGTGGTCTCGATCTCCTGACCTCGTGATCCGCCCGCCTCAGTCTCCCAAAGTGCTGGGATTACAAGCGTGAGCCACCGCGCCCGGCCCAAAAAATTTTTTAAGACAGTGTGTTACTCTGTCACCCAGGCTGGAGTGTAGTGGCATAGCCTACCACAGCTCGAACTCCTAGGCTCAAGCAATCCTCCCACCTCAGCCTCCCAAACAGTCAGGACGACAGGGACACACCACCATACCTGGCTAAATTTTAAAAATTTTTCGTAGAGATGAAATCTCACTATGTTGCCCAGGCTGGTCTCAAACACCTTGTCTCAAACAATCCTCCTGCCTCAGCCTCCCAAAAAGCTGGGATTACAGGCATGGGCCACCAAATCTGGCCTGCCTAAACATTTTAATAGAAAGAATCCGGCACTTCAGGAGACATAAAATGAGCTACATATGCTTTCCATACAAGCTTGGCTGACTAGCAGGCTATGTGCACATGCAAGGGAGCCCCAACATAGGCTAAGTTCTTCACACATAACTGGCTAATGGGGAGGCTACACGTAAACATGAGAGAGACCCAAGAGATCAGCAGGAAAAAATAAAGTGAAAAAGACCTAAAAAATGCCACAAAACTTAATGTGTTTATCAATCCACAGAGAAATCCATCAGCTGAATGTGAAAACATTAAGGGTCCAAAATGTTTGAAACATAACCTCTGAACAGTCATTGGCTGATCACTAAGTTATGCAGACTCAGAGGCAAACCCTAGGAAACCAAGCTAAAAAATAAAAATAATTTTATTTTATTATTATTATACTTTAAGTTTTAGGGTACATGTGCACAATGTGCGGGTTTGTTACATATGTATACATGTGCCATGTTGGTGTACTGCACCCATTAACTCGTCATTTAGCATTAGGTATATCTCCTAATGCTATCCCTCCCCACTGCCCCCACCCCACAACAGTCCCTGGAGTGTGATGCTCCCCTTCCTGTGTCCATGTGTTCTCATTGTTCAATTCCCACCTATGAGTGAGAACATGCGGTGTTTGGTTTTTTGTCCTTGCAATAGTTTACTGAGAATGATGATTTCCAGTTTCATCCATGTCCCTACAAAGGACATGAACTCATCATTTTTTATGGCTGCATAGTATATAAAATTTTTAAAACTATAAAGAAATATCAGTAACAGCACAACAAAAAGATATAAAGTCCAAATAACTTACTTAAAAACAAAGAAAACATAAAACAACAATTGTCACAGAAAAAAAGAACTACTTTGAATACAAAACAACAAAGATCAGCGAGAGGGGAATGGTATAGATTGGCTATAACCTATCTAAAATGGCCAGTTTCCAATAAAATATTACAAGCCATGCAAAAAAATAGGAAAGTGTAAACCACATTTGGGGTAGGGGGAAGCAGTCAATGGAACTAACTCTGTATGGACCCAGCAGAAAAAAATTCTTAAAAAGATATGTTTTTAAAATTACAAAGAAGCCATGTTTAAATAATTAAATAAAAAGTTACAATGATTCAATAAGTAGGGGACCAAGATTTAAAAATAGAAACTTTATTTTTAAAAAGAACTAAATGAATATTCTAGAGTTGGAAGGTAGAGTAACTGAAATGAAAAATGCATTAGATAGGCTTAACAGCAGATTTGAGAAAGCAGGGGAAAAAAAATCAGAGAACTTAAAGATAGGTGAATAGAAATAACCTAATCTGAAAAACAAAGAGAAAAAAGACCAAGGAAAAATGACCACAGCCTCAGAGAATTATGGGACAACATGAAGCAATCAAACATATGCATAACAGGAGTCCTACAAGGAGAGGAAAAATAAAGAAAGGGCAGAATTGTTTGAAGAGATAATGACCAAAAACATTCAAAATTTGATAAAAATCATTAATCTGCAGATTCAAGAAGTACAACAAACCTCAAGCACAAGTACAACAAAACTCAGCACAAAGAGATCCACATCTAGATACATTATAATAAAAATGTCAAAAGCCCAAGATAAAAAGAAAATCTTAAAAGCAGGGAGGAAAAAAACTAATCCATAAAGGGAACAAGCAATACAATTAATGGCTGACTTCCTCCAATCTGAAACAATGGAGACTAGAAAGCAGTAGAATGACATTTACAAAGTGCTAAAAGTAACAGCAAGACCCTGTCACTTAAAAAATAATAAAGGAAAAATTTAGCCAAACATGATGGCATGCACTTATAATCCCAGCTATTCAGGAAGCTGAAACAGGAGGACTGCTTGAGCTCAGGAGTTTGAGGTTGCAGTTACCTATGACTGCACCACTGCACTCCAACCTGGACAACAGAGCTAGACCCTATCTCATAAATAAATAGTGCTAAAAGAAAACTTCTGACAACCAATAATTCTATGTTCAGGAAAACTATCTTTCAAAAATGAAGGCAAAATAAAGTCATTTCCATATTTAAAAAAAAAAAGAGGCTGAGCACCTTGGCTCATGCCTGTAATCCCAGCACTTTGGGAGGCCGAGGCAGGCAGATCACGAGGTCAGGAGATCAAGACCATCCTGGCTAACACAGTGAAACTCCATCTCTAATAAAAATACAAAAAATTAGCCAGGCATGGTGGCGGGCGCCTGTAGTCCCAGCTACTTGGGGGGCTGAGACAGGAGAATGGTGTGAACCTGGGAGGCGGAGCTTGCAGTGAGCCAAGATCGTGCCACTGCACTTCAGCCTGGACGACAGAGCGAGACTCCATCTCAAAAAAAAAAAAAAAAAAAAAAAGACTGAGGGAATTTGTTGCTAGCAGACCTGCAACACAAGAAATATGAAAGGAAGTGCTTCAGGTTAAAAGGCAATGATATCAAGTAATAACTCAAATACACAGGAAGAAATGAAATACACTAGAAATTGTAAATATGTAAATAAACAAAAATCCTTTTCTCTTTTACATGTTTTAAAAACTCATAAGATTATATAAAGAAGAAAATATGTTTTAGTTATACCATATATAGACGTAATAGTAATATACAGAACAAAATTAACACAATAGAAAGGACAAGAAAAGAAGGTGTATTTGAGTAAAGTTGTTGTAATTTATAAAAATTAAGTTAACATTAACCTGAAATTGACTGTGATAAATTAAGATGCATAGTAAATCCCTGGAGCAACTAAGAAAATAACTGAAAATAACATAGTGTAAAAATCAACAGAGTAATTAACTGACTAGTCTTTTTAAGAATCTTAATAATCCATTTAACAAAAAGAAGGCAGTTAACAAAAGAAATATAGACAATATCAAAGTGAAAGACATAAATTCAATCACATTAATAATTGCACTAAATTTGAATGGACTAAACAGTCAATCAAAAGAGACTGTCAGATTGAGTTTCAAAAGATTCATGAGACACAGTTTAAACAGTGCTTAGAGAGAAATTTATAGCTTTACACATCTATATTCTAAAAAAGGAACGTTCTTACATCAATAATCAATCAATCAATAATCTAAGTTCACACTTACAAACTAGAAAAATTAGAAAATTTTAAACACAAAACAAGCAAAAAAAAAGAAAAAAAGGATCAGAATGGAAATCAATGAACTAGAAAACAAAAAGATAAGTCAATAAAACAAAATATTGATCATTTGAAAAGATTAATACAATTGAAAAACCTTGAGTTAGGATGACAAAGAAAGAAGACACAAATTACCAAAATTGATAGGGAGGGAGGCATTTTCAAAAGGTTTCAAACATTTCCAAAATGACAAAATTATAATGATACAGAACAGATTATAAAGAGGTTGTATGAGGTAGTTGCTTTTGCATGGTGAAACAGTTATGCATTCTGATTGTTATATTGGTTATACAAATTCATATATGTAATAAAATTTCATTGAACTATACATGCATACACATAGAAGAAATGAGTGTATGTAAAACTGGTGAAATATGAATAAAGTCTGTAGCTTACTTAACTTTCCTGTACAACTTCTGCAAGTTTTTATAAGTCTAAAGTTATTTCAAAATATTTTTTAAAGAATTTAGACCCTCACCTTACACCATATACAAAAAAAACCCTCAAAATGAATCACAGACCTAAATATAAGATCTAAAGCTATAAATTTTCTAGATGAAAATATAAGAAAAAATATTTGTATCCTTAGGTTAAGTACAGATTTCTTAGTTACGACACCAGAAGTATAATTCAAAATAGAAAAATAATAAATTGGACTTCATCAAGCGTAAAAGTGGGCCGGGTGCGGTGGCTCACGCCTGTAATCCCAGCACTTTGGGAGGCTGAGGCGGGCGGATCACGAGGTCAGGAGATCGAGACCATTCTGGCTAACACAGTGAAACCCCGTCTCTACTAAAAATACAAAAAATTAGCCAGGCGAGGTGGCGGGCGCCTGTAGCCCCAGCTACTCGGGAGGCTGAGGCAGGAGAATGGCGTGAACCCCGGGGGTCGGAGCCTGCAGTGAGCCGAGATCGCGCCATTGCACTCCAGCCTGGGCGACAGCGAGACTCTCAAAAAAAAAAAAAAAAAGAGTAAAAGTGTTCACTCTTTAAAAGATACCATTAGGCCAGGCGTGGTGGCTCACATCTGTCATCCCAGCACTTTGGGAGGCTGAGGTGGGTGGATCACTTGAAGCCAGGGGCTCAAGACCAGCTTGGCCAACATGGTGAAATCCCATCTCTACTAAAACTACAAAAGTTAGCCGGGCATGGTGGCACATGCCTGTAATCCCAGCGACTCAGGAGGCTGAGGCACAAGAATCACTTGAACCTGGGAGGCGAAGGTTGCCGTCAGCCAAGAATGCACCACTGCACTCCAGACTCTGACAAAAACAAAAAAAGATATCATTAAGCTAATGAAAAGATAAGCCACCAACTGAGAAAATATTTTAAAATTACATATATGATAAAATATATATAAAGAATGTTTTACATCTTGATAAAAAGACAACCCAATTTTTAAAATGGACAAAAGAGCTGAATAGACATTTCACCAAAGACATACAAATGGCTAATAGCACATAAAATTATACATAATATCATTATTCATTAGAGAAATGCAAACTAAAACCACAATGAGATACTACTACACACCCCCTAGAATAGTTATAACCCAGAAAACCGACAATACCAAGTGCTGCCAAGAAATGTGGAGAAACAAGAGCCCTCACACATTGCTGGTGGGAATGCAAAATGCTACAGCCTCTTTGGAAAACACATTGGCAGTTTCTTAACAAGATAAACTTGCTGTACAACCTAACAAACTCACTCCTGAGAGCCTACCTGACAGAAATGAAAGCATATGTCCACATAAAGATTTCTACATGAGGTCAGGCATGGTGGCTCATGCTTATAATCCTATCACTCTGAGGGGCCTGGGTGGGAAGATGGCTTGAGGCCAGAAGTTTGACACCAGCCTGGGCAACATAAGGAAGCCCCATCTGTACAAAAAGTTTAAAAATTAGCCAGATGTGGTGGCATGTGCCTGTAGTTCCAGCTACTCAGGAAGCTGAGGCAGGAAGACAGCTTGAGCCTAGGAGTTTGAGGCAATAGTGAGCCATGGTCCCATCACTGCACTCCCACCTCGGTAACAGAGTGAGACTCTGGTTAAAAAAAAAACAGACTTGTACATGAATATTTATAGTAGCATTATGCATAACAGCCAAAACTGGCAACAACCCAAATGTCCAGAAACTAGTAAATGGATAAACAAAATGTGGCAAATCCATAAAATGAGATGCCACTCAGAAATAAAAAGAAACTAATTACTAATAAATTCTAGACCCGGATAACCTCAACAACATTAGACTAGATTTTGTGTCTGGTGAAAGAAGCCAGACACAAAAAGACCACGTATTATGACTTCATTTATGTGAAATTTCTGGAGAACGCAAATCAATTGACAGAAAGCATATCAGTGGTTTCCTAAGGCTGGGATGGGAGAAGGGCTTGATTGTAAACAAGCATAAGAATGTTCTAAAACTGGATTAAGATAATTGTTGGAAGCCTTTATACATTTCATAGAAATAATTAAACTATATACTTGTAATGGGTGAATTTTATGAAAATATGTAAATTATAGCTCCAAAAAAAGCTATCAAAAAGTCACAAAAATAATACACCATGTTCACAGCAGCACTATTTACAGTAGCCAAAAGGCAGAAGTAACTCAAGTGTCTATCAATAGACAAAGGGATAAACAAAATGTGATAAATACATAAAGAAGAACATTATTCAGCCTTAAAAGAAAGG
Organism: Nomascus leucogenys; assembly: GCF_006542625.1. Classification (NCBI taxonomy): domain Eukaryota; kingdom Metazoa; phylum Chordata; class Mammalia; order Primates; family Hylobatidae; genus Nomascus; species Nomascus leucogenys. Next base: position 34,490,918 of record NC_044383.1, on the reverse strand, counting down.
AGATCCTGTCATATGCTACAATGTGGATGAACCTTGAGGACATGATGCCAAGTGAAATAACCCAGGCACAAAAAGATAAATACTGAATGATTCCATTTATATGAGGTACTGGGGCAGTCAAATTTATCGAGACAGTAGAATGGTGGTTGACAGAGGCTGAGGAGAGTGGGTATGAAGAGTTATTTTTTAGTAGGTACAGAGTTCAGTTTTGCAATATGATGAGTTCTGGAGATGGATGTTGGCAATGGTTTGTACAACAACTATGAATGTACTTAATAACACTGAATCATACACTCAAAAATGGTTTTAATGGTAAATTCTGTTCTGTGTATTTAACCATAGTTTTTAAAAACTCTAAGTAACAGAAATAAAAATAAATAAAAAGAAACAGAGCTACAGAGTTTTCTCTGTAGTTTAAAATGAACCATCTTAAAACCTTGGGACTTCAATGCCATTGTTACATCATGTATATTCTGTTTCTCTGCAGATTATATGAGATTGCATATTAAAACTTGGATAGAATTTTGTATGCTGCTGTTACAGTGCTGGGTCTAGAAGAATCAGGTGCAGACCTGAAAGAAAGTTTTGGCTTCCCTCACACACAGTGACAGGGCTAAAACTAGTGCCGCTCCCTTCCCTCCTGTCTTCAATGCAGCCACTACAACAGCAGCAAGAAAAGGAAGATGCTGACTCCTCCTCAGATCCTTGAAATAGGTTCACAGACTTTAGAAGAGCTTCTGTGCTGAGATCCTAATGTTCCCAAGCCAAAGTACTCATTATCTACCCTATTCTCCCTCCAAATAACTTGTCCTTTAATTTCCCTAGTCTTCTAGTCCCTGACCCTCAGTCATCTTTTATTTCTTTTTCCCTGCCCCTTCAGTTTACCAAGTTTATCCACTTTGGCTTCAAAATGTCTCAGTGTTGTCCTCTTCTTTTCAATTCTAACTGATACTATCTACTTCATATCTGGATAACTAAAACAGTCCAAAACAACATCCATAAATCCAGATTCATAGATCTCCGAGGCATTCAGCATACCATCTTTGGAAAATAGGCTTCATGGCCAGGCGCGGTGGCTCGCACCTATAATCCCAGCACTTTGGGAGGCCAAGGCAGGCAGATCATGAGGTCAGGAGATCGAGACCATCCTGGCTAACATGGTGAAACCCTGTCTCTACTAAAAATACAAAAAATTAGCCAGGCATGGTGGCAGGCGCCTGTAGTCCCAGCTGCTCGGGAGGCTGAGGCAGGAGAATGGCGTGAACCCGGGAGGCGGAGCTTGCAATGAGCTGAGATCACGCCACTGCACTCCAGCCTAGGCGACAGAGCGAGACTCTGTCTCAAAAAAAAAAAAAGTTAGAAACCATCCTGGCCAACATGGTGAAACCCTGTCTCTACTAAAGATAAAAAATTAGCTGGGCATGGTGGCACACACCTGCAGTCCCAGCTACTCGGGAGGCTGAGGCAGGAGAACCACTTGAACCCAGGAGACGGAGGTTGCAGTGAGCCGAGATCGCGCCACTGCACTCCAGTCTGGTGACGGAGCGAGACTCTGTCTCAAAAAAAAAAAAAAAAAGAATTCATTTTAGCATTCTCATTTTCTTATCTGTAATTTCTTTCTATGACAGTAAAAAGCCTAGTTTTCATAAACTACAATATATTTGCTTATTTGCTCAACACTAATACACATACAAAGTAGTTTCAGAATTGCTAACCCATACTCCTTTAAGAAACATATTTACCAACCACAGTACAGTGTTGCATACTTTTTTCTTTAGCCTTACAGTATCCATTCAAAATAAAGTTATTCAGCTTCTTTCTTCTCCAAGTTTTCACTATGATTGTGATATTCATCATAATACACTTAAATTTATTTACCAAATCTGTAGTCTGCCTTATGTTCCCCCAATATCCTGGTTGTTTCTTAAAATGTGAAGACAGTAAAATTCACTCTTTGTTGCATACAGTCCTATGGGGTTTTTTGTTTTGTTTTGTTTTTGTTTATTTACGTATTTATTTATTTTTTGAGAAGGAGTCTCGCTCTGTCGCCCAGGCTGGAGTGCAGTGGCATGATCTTGGCTCACTGCAACCTCCACCTCCTGGGTTCAAGTGATTCTCCTGCCTCAGCTTCCTGAGTAGCTGGGATTATAGATGCGTGCCACCATGCCCAGCTAATTTTTGTATTCTTAGTAGAGATGGGGTTTCACCATGCTGGTCAGGCTGGTCTCGAACTCCTGATCTCGTGATCTGCCCACCTCAGCCTCCCAAAGTGCTGGGATTACAAGCATGAGCCACCGCACCCAGCCAGTCCTATCGGTTTTGACAAGTGCATAAAATCAAGTAACCACTAGCAAATTACCATACAAAATAATATGATCACCCCAAAAAACTCCCTCATGGTACCTTCCATTATCAACCCCTCCATCCATCCTCATTCTGGCCAACATTTATTTGTTGTTTTTTGGTTTTGTTTATCTGTTTCTATAGCTTTCTCTTTTCCAGAATGTCATAACAATAGAATTATACAATACGTAGCCTTTGGGATATGGCTTCTTTCACTTTGCAAAATGCCTTTAGAATTCACCCAAGTTGTTGTGAATCAATAGTTAATTCCTTTTTATTGCTGAATAATATTCCATTGAATGGCTGTACTATAGTTTGTTTACTCATTCACCCATTGAAGGAAATCCAGATTGTTTCCAGTTTTTGAGAATGAAAATATAGTTTCAAGAAACATTCATAAGGCCGGGCGCAGCGGCTTGTGCCTGTAATCCCAGCACTTTGGGAGGCCAAGGCAGGCGGATCACCTGAGGTCAGGAGTTCGAGACCGGCCTGACCAACATGGAGAAACCCTGTCTATATCAAAATTACAAAATTAGCCAGGCATGGTGGCGCATGCCTGTAATCCCAGCTACTCGTGAGGCTGAGGCAGGAGAATTGCTTGAACCTGGGAGGCGGAGGTTGCTGTGAGCTGAGATCATGCCATTGCACTCCAGCCTGGGCAACAAGAGTGAAACTCTGTCTCAAAAAAAAAAAAAAAGAAAAAAAGAAACATTCATACACAACTTTTCCTGTGAAAATTAGTTTTCAGTTGACTTGAGTAAATTCATGAAAGCAAACCTACAGGGTCATATGGTAATTACACATTTAGCTTTATAGGAAACTGTCAAACTTTTTTCCAGAATGGCTGTATTATTTTGCATTCTCACCAGCATTGTATAAGAGTTCCAGGTGCTCCATACTCTCAACAATAATTGGTATTTTCAGTTTTGTTTGTTAGACTTCTAATAGAGTTATAGGGGTATCTCACTATGGTATTTTCAGTTATCTTTATTCAACTTCTAATAGATTTGTAGTGGTATCTAGTTGTGGTTTTAATTTACATTTCCCTAATGACAATGATGTTGAGCATATTTTCATATACTTATTTTCCATTCACTTATCTTCCTTGGTAAAGTGTCTGTTCATATCTCTTGCCCATTTTTTATGTAGTTATTTTCTAATTTTTTAAATTTTAAGAGTTCTTTATATGTTCTGGGCACAAATCCTTTATCAGATTTGTGATTTTAAAATATTCACTCTAAGCTGAGATTGCACCACTGCACTCCAGCCTGGTGACGGAGTGAGACTCCGTCTCAAAAAAAAAAAAAAATCACTCCTAGTCTGTGGCTTCACTTTTTCATTAAAGGGTCTTTCACAGACCAAAATTTTTTAAATGTTGACAAAGCCCAATTTATCTATTTTTCTTTTTATGGATCATACATTTTTCTTTTTTCTTTCCTTTTTTCTTTTGAGACAGAGTCTTGCTCTGTTGCCCAGGCTGGACTACTGTGGCATAATCTTGGCCCACTACAGCCTCTGCCTCCCAGATTCAAGCAATTCTCCTGTCCTAGCCTCCCTAGTAGATGGGATGACAAGCGTGTGCCACCACATCTGGCTAATTTTTGTATTTTTAGCAGAGACAGAATTTCACCATGTTGGCCAGACTGGTCTCAAACTCCTGGCCTCAAGTAATCCACCCACCTTGGCCTCCCAAAGTGCTGGGATTACAGGCATGCGCCACCATGCCCGGCCCATACTTTCAATATTGTATCTAAAAACTTTTTGTTAACTCCAAGGTCACACAGATTTCTCCCTTTTCTTCTAGAAGTTTTATAAGTGTTGTGTTTTACATTTAGGTATATGATTGTTTTAGTTATTTTTTGCATAAAGTATGAGGAATGTAGCAAGGTTTATCTTTTCACATAAGAACTTCCAATTTTTCCAGTCTCATTTGTTGAAAAGACTCTCCTTTTTGCATTGAGTTGCCTTTGCATCTTTGTCAAAAACCAGTTGACATTATTTTGTGGGTCTATTTCTAAGCTCTCTATTCTGCTCCACTGATCTATGTGTTTATTCTTCTATGAATACCATACTCCCTTGATTATAATGGCTCTATATTGTCTTACTTTTATAAAACTGTTTTACTTATTCTAGTTAGTGTGTGTGTGTGTATTCATGTCCATGTATTCATACACACACAAACACACATATACAGAAAAGTTTTCTACGGTTTTTGCGGACTGAGTTGAATCTACAGGTCACATCGAGAAGAATTGATATCTTAACCATACTGAGTCTTCTAATCCATGAACACATTTTGTCTCTCTCTCTCTCTCAATTTATTTGATTTCTTTCACCACTTTTTGAAGTTTTCAGCTCTATAAATATAAATATATTTTCTATACATTTTATTAGATTAGTTAGGGAAGTTCCTTACTCTTCCAGTTTGCTGAGACTTTTTATCATGAATGGATACCGAATTTTATCAAATTCTTTCTCTGCATCTATTGAGGTGATCAGCCTATTAACTTACACACACACACACACACACACACACACACACGTGGCTTGTAGGAGTTTGGATTGCATTGAATTTATACATTAATTTGGAGACAATTTCAAGATATTTCGTCTTCCTATCCATGATATGACATGACGTATCTCCATGTAGGTCTTCTTTTATGTTTTTCAATAAAATTTTATAATTTCCTCTATTAAAATTTGGTACAACATTTGTCAGATTATTCATAGGTACTTTGAGTTTTGCTGCCTTGATAAATGGTATCATTTTTATAGTATGTTCTAAATTTTTGCCCCTCTATAAAAATGCAACTGGTTTTGGTATATGGAGCTTCAATTCAGAAATTTTTGTGAGTTCTCCCATTATTTCTATTTTTATCTAGAGATGTTCATGAATTCACTATGGAAATATCATCTGCTAATAATAATTTTGTTTCTTCCTTCTCAACTCTTATATTTTTATTTACTTTACCTTTCTTATTTGTAGTAAGAAATAAAACTCTTGAGTTTCTGCACTCTGGTAGGCTATCTTTCTTAGCTTGCAGGTAGACTCACAAAGGAGAAGGAATATTTAGGAGGGAAGTTATCAAAATATCAGAATTTCAGGCAATTAGCTTAGCTTAGCTTGCAGGTAGGGTAAAACCTCAGTCCCCTCACAGTTCTTGTCATTATTGTGCTGGTTAGAATCTCCGGTATAAAGGTAATCTGTAAGCATCATTGGCTTCTTCCTGATTTTAAAGGGAATGCTGTAATATTTCATCATTAAACATAAAAAATGATTTCATTTCAAGGTAGATACCCTTTTTCAGGTTAAGGAGAGTGGTTAAAAAATGTCCTGACCCGTCCGGGCACAGTGGCTCACGCCTGTAATCCCAGCACTTTGGGAGGCCGAGGCGGGCGGATCACAAGGTCAGGAGATGGAGACCACCTGTGAATGGTGAAACCCCGTCTCTACTAAAAAAGTACAAAAAATTAGCCAGGCGTGGTGGTGGGCACCTGTAGTCCCAGCTACTCGGGAGTCTGAGGCAGGAGAATGGCGTGAACCCAGGAGGCAGAGCTTGCAGTGAGCTGAGATTGTGCCACTGCACTCCAGCCTGGGCAACAGAGCGAGACTCCGTCTCAAAAAAAAAAAAAAAAAAAAAATGTCCTGACCCGGCCGGGCGCGGTGGCTCACGCCTGTAATCCCAGAACTTTAGGAGACCGAGGCAGGCGGATCACGAAGTCAGGAGATCGAGACCATCCCGGCTAACATGGTGAAACCCCGTCTCTACTAAAAATACAAAAAATTAGCCGGGTGTGGTGGCATGCGCCTGTGGTCCCAGCTACTCAGGAAGCTGAGGCAGGAGAATTCCTTGAACCTGGGAGATGGAGGTTGCAGTGAGCCAAGATGGTGCCACTGCACTCCAGCCTGGGTGACAGAGCAAGACTCCGCCTCAAAAAAAAAAAAAAAAAAGTCTTGACCCATTTAACTTGTAAAACTGCATAGTTAATATAGCTTTCAAAGTGGCTGTTCTCTTTCACAAAGGAGAAGGAATATTTAGGAGGGAGTTACCAGAATATCAGAATTTCAGGGAAGACAGTGCTTCATTGTGTCCTGCCCTGCAGGACAGTTGACACTCTTGGCCTTACCAACCAGATACCAATAGCATCCCCAGTCTCTTGGGGGAAAAGTCCCCCTAATTTTTCAAATGTTCTCTAGAGCAGGGGTTGGCACACTTATTCTATAAAGAGCCAGACAGAAAGTATTTTAGGTTTTGTGGGTCATACAATCTGTTGCAACTACTCAGCTCTGTGGCTAGGCTGCAACTCTCTATGGGAAATAAAGATCTTCTTTCTAAATTAAAAAAACAATGTATGACTGATACCAAATACAAAAGCAGCCATATGGAATACATAAATGAATGGGCACGGCTGTGTGCCATAAACCTATACAAAAACAGGTGGTGGCAGAATTTGGTCTGCAGACTATACTTTGCTGACTCCTGCTCGAGAGGAACGGGTAGAGTAGAATATCCTTTCACAGATATGAAAACTGGGGCTAGGGATGAAGTGATTTGCCTGAGGTTTCACAGCCATTTTGTACCAAGGAAAGATTAGACTCCAAGCCTCCTGACTGCTAATGCTCTTCTCACTGTGTCACCCAGCAGAACAAATGACACTCTGGCAGGAACTGCCTCAGCAAGTATTTTTAGCCACTTCTAAATGTATGCAAATATATATGGATACTTGGCAGATATCCATGAATATTCAAGTCTGCTCCAGCTCCCTTCTTTCTGGCCTGCATTGTTTCTCTAGCTTTACATCATTCCCAGATGAAGACATGATAGTTTCATCTCCATAATGTTCATGAAAACATGCAATACAATTGGGTTGGAGGCTAAACCCAGCAGCAGCCACAACAAATCAGCATACATCATTCATATGCTAAATATTTCTAAGGCCCTCCTCACAGTATTGACCACAGCCATGATTTTTCATCTGTACACCAGGACTCATATCCAATTGATGTGAAGGGTATTTTCAAGTGAAAATCCCTGCAGAACTGGATCTAATACTAATCTATACGAAGTATCAGAATGTATCAAATCTATATCATTTCTTTCACCTGCAATTTCTGTGATTCCATCCACACTGATATTTTGTTTGGCTTGGCAGATTCTTCACAAAAGTGCTAAATAAAAGGACTGAGTACAGTCCGCCCTCTGTATCCATGAGTTTTGTGTCTGTTGATTCAACCAACCACAGATCGAAGACATTTTTTAATTGTGTCTGTACAGATACAGACTTTTTCTTGTCATTATTCTCTAAACAATAGTGTAACAACTATTTACATAGTATTTACATTGTATTAAGTATTAAAATTAATCTAGAGATTATTTAAAGTATACAGGAGGATATGTACAGATTATATGCAAATACTACCATTTTATATTAGATACTTGAGCATCTACAGATTTTGGTACCCACTGGAGGAACTGCAACCAATCCCCCACAAATACCAAGGGACAAATATAATCATAAAAAACAGTTAGCAGTGATATACCTAGCTTGAAGAAAGCATTCATTCTTAGAAGAGGACTGCATTTAGATAAGAACAGCTACATAACTAGCCTAGGCCAAAACCAAGACGTGCTAATTCACTCAGTGTATCTGGGGCCATTTTAAACCACACTTGGTGGAATTCACACATTGGGTAGAATATTGCACTACATTAACTAAAGTTATTCTAACTCTAAGATGTAGTTATTCCGAATTTAGGAAAAAAAGAGAGACTACTTCAGTCTGGAGAAGCCCTCATAGAAGATGAACTCAGCCATAAAGACAGAATTTAGATGTGGAAAAAAAAAGACAGAGGTGCATGAAGAGATGGATGTAGCTCTGAATGTTCCTCTCTTACTCCTCACCTCCAAACAGAAGCTCTAGGATTATCCCAACATCAAGAGGACCCTAAAAAAACAACCTTATAAGAAAATGAATTAGAATTGACTACACCAAAGCAGCATTCATGAGTGCCAATTAGAGCCAATACCCTGACATATTTGACCATTGAGCAGTAATAATCAGAGATGGCAATTTCTGTTGGAATCTGGTATATGAACATCCTTTGGAAGTTAATTGAATAATGGGCAAAGACATTTGATACATCCTTTTTGATGAAGAAGCAAATAAATATTTAGGCCTTGGATTAGGGCATCAATAGACTTTGCCTTTATTCTGTGACTAAAAAAAAACTTAACCTCTTTGAGAATTGACTTTCCCCTAGAGTGTCTAGGATTGAAATGTTTATATTCCTCACTTATTATCATTTAGGAATAACTTCACCAAAGGGATTGCCCTTTGCTGTAATCCAAAGCTGCTAAATGCCAACGTCAACCAGAAAACAAAACAGAATTCTAAAAAATTAAAATAAAGGTTTAGATATCATAACTTTTTATAATTTCAACTTTTATTTTAGATTCAGGGAATGTACATGTGCAGGTTTGTTACATGGATATATTGTGTGATGCTGAGGTTTGGGATACGACTGATCCCATCATCCAGATAGTGAGCCTAGTATCCAAGAGTTAGTTTTTCAACCCTTGCCTCCCTCCTTCTCTCACCCATTAGTCCCCAGTGTGTACTGTTGCCATCTTGAAAACATCTGAATTTTTTTTATAAGAATTTGTCAAGCGTCATCAGTTTCTTGCCTAACCTGGAAGCAAACCAAATTTCCTCATGTGGATGGTTTTGGAGCCTCCTAGTGGCAGCCTCAGGGGACCTACAGAGCTAGGAGCCTTGTGAAGAACCAGGCTTTCAAGAGAGAGTATAATTTATGTATGCTGGTGATCAATTCAAACAAACACATCAGTTCCTACAATATGCCCTATACTGGACTATATTGGACACTATATTGGACACTAGGAATATAAAGATGAATAAAAATTGGTCCTATCTACCCTCAAGGAGCTCACAGCCTACTGTGGAAACATGTAAGAACAGAAATAACTCTGAAACAATATAGTAAGTACTTATAATCTGCATAAATTAAGAAAGGGCTTTGGGAGGCCAAGGTTGGGGGATCACCTGAGGTTAGAAGTTCCAGACCAGCCTGGCCAATGTGGTGAAACCCTGTCTCTACTAAAAATACAAAAATTAGCCAGGCGTGGTGGCACATGCTTGTAATCCCAGCTACTTGGGAGGCTGAGGCAGGAGCATCGCTTGAACCTGAGAGGCGGAGGTTGCAGTGAGCCGAGATTGCACCACTGCACTCCAGCCCAAGCAAGAGTGAAACTCTGTCTCAAAAAAAGAAGAAGAAGAAAAAGAAAGGGAATGAAGTCAGAGAATGTGTAATCAAGGGGATGACATTTTCACCAAGCCTTAAAGAGTAAGTATAAGTCTATCTAATGGAGGATATAAGTACATTACACATTTTCATGCCTTCTTGTTTAGAATACCTCCTTTTCCCCTTGCTGTCATCCTCAGAATACTAAGCCTGGAGTATAGTAGGGTGGGAAGAAAGCTAGAAAGCCAGGCTAGAAGCAAATTTGTAAGTGCCCTTGTGGTTTGAGCTTTATACTCCAGGTTCTGGAGAGACGTTAGAGGCCCCTCAGAAAAGCAGTCTACTGAAGTCTGTTCACTAGAATAACATCCCATCCTAGTATACTGCTATGCTCTAATAGCAGTATAAGGAAGATATTAGGAGAGCTGGGAAGCAAAGAGGTCCATTAATCTGCCATAATGGACTAAGAAAGACGTAAGAAAGGTTAATATAGAAGTAGGAATAGCTATACCTAGTAGCCAAATGAATATGGAGATTAGACCCAGGAAAGAGTCAAAAATACTTGAAAGTTTTCTTTAAGACCCAAGGTAGACAGTGATGCCCTTAACCAAAGTAGGGAACACAGGAGAAGCCAATAGAAGTGATAATGAGGAACTTTAGTAAATTTTATTTGAGGAACTTTAGTAAATTTTATTTGTGATACAAATTAGATCTGAAAAGTGTTTAATAAATACTGGAAAGGGTCTGTAAAACTTATAACTCTGAAAAAAATTATAACCATCTCGAAATAATGGCAAGAGGCCAGGTGCAGTGGATCAAGCCTGTAATCTCAGCACTTTGGGAGGCTAAGGCAGGCAGATCACCTGAGATCAGGAGTTCGAGACCAGCCTGGCCAACATGGCGAAACCCCTGTCTCTACTAAAAGTACAGAAATTAGCCGGGCATGGTGGCACATGCCTGTGGTCCCAGCTACTCAGGAGGCTGAGGCAGGGGAATCGCTTGAACCTGGGAGGCAGAGGTTGCAGTGAGCCAAGATCACACCACTACACTCCAGCCTGAGCAACAAGAGCGAGACTCTGTCTCAAAAAAAAAAAAAGAAAGAAAGAACTACAAGAGTTATAACCACAATTACAATATTAATTATTGTCATCTCTTAGTGATAAGGAGCAATTACATCCATTTTCACAAATAACACCCTGAAATTGACCCAGTCACAGAAGACAAAACTCTCATTAGACAATGACATTTTTCTAACAAAAGTGAACGTCTTATTCCCGTTATTTTGTCCTCTTTGGCTTGTCCAAAAATATCCAACCTTCAAGGAACATCTTGAGTTCCATCTTTGTCACAAACGCTTATCTTATTTCTTCAGACCTTATTAGTTCTGACATCTGAACTCTCATAGCACTTGGCATAAATAATATTCATTGTCCTTTATGATTTGCTGGAGTTTTAAGAAAATTTTGTCGAATTTCTCCAACTATATTTAAGTTCCTTAAAAACTAATACAGGGTCTACTTCTGTAGCTTCTATAGCTCCTATCATAGGGCTAACCATATAGGAGATGTATTGTCAACAACGATCTTACTATGGGAGCAAGCCTCCCTGTTATGGTGATGACCATTATTCTGTGCCCTATCCTGCAAAGTTAACAAAGGTATCAATATTGAGATCAGCCACTTCAAATCCTAGATTGGTAACATGTCTAACCACAGAAATTCAGGCATTTGTAGTGAATAATTAGGTACCTGTCCAGTTTGTACTTATGGAACTACTAGCTGTTACAGGATGAATTGTATCCACCTAAAATTCATATGTTGAAGCCCTAACCCCCGGTACCTGAGAACATGATTGTATTTGGAGACAGGGCCTTTAAAGAGTTAATTAAATTAAAAAGAAGCCATTAGGGTGTGCCCTAAGCCAATCTGACTGGTTTATTTAAAAGAAGAGGGAGAAAAGATGGCCAAATAGAAACAGCTCCAGTCTGTAGCTCCCAGTGACATCAATGCAGAAGGCAGGTGATTTCTGCATTTCCAACCGAGGTATCCGGTTCATCTCACTGGGACTGGTTAGACAGTGGGTGCGGCCCATGAAGGCGAGCAGAAGCAGGGTGGGGTGTCGCCTCACCCAGAAACCGCAAGGGGGTGGTGAACTCCCTCCCCTAGCCAAGGGAAGCTGTGAGGGACTGTGCCGTGAGGAACAGTGCATTCCGGCCCAGATACTATGCTTTTCCCATGGTCTTCACAACCCACAGACCAGGAGATACCCTCAGGTGCCTATACCACCAGGGCCCTGGGTTTCAGGCACAAAACTGGGTGGCCATTTGGGCAGACACCAAGCTAGCTGCAGGAGTTTTTTTGTTTTTTTCATACTCCACTGGTGCCTGGATCACCAGCGATACAAAACTGTTTACTCCCCCAGAAAGGGGGCTGAAACCAGGGAGCCAAGTGGTCTAGCTCAGTGGATCCCACCCCCACAGAGCCCAGCAAGCTAAGATCCACTGGCTTGAAATTCTCGCTGCCAGCACAGCAGTCTGAAGTCAACCTGGGATGCTCGACCTTGTTGGGGGAGGGGTGTCCGCCATTACTGAGGCTTGAGTAGGTGGTTTTCCCCTCACAGTGTAAACAAAGCAGCTGGGAAGTTCCAACTGGGCGGAGCCCACCACAGCTCAGCAAGGCTGCTGTAGCCAGATTGCCTCTCTAGATTCCTCCTCTCTGGGCAGGGAATCTCTGAAAGAAAGGCAGCAGCCCCAGTCAGGGGCTTATAGATAAAACTCCCATCTCACTGTGACAGAGCACCTGGGAGAAAGGGCAGCTGCAGGCACAGCTTCAGCAGACTTAAATGTTCCTGCCTGCTGGCTCTGAAGAGAGGAGCAGATCTCCCAGCAAAGGGTTCGAGCTATGCTAAGGGACAGACTGCCTCCTCAAGTGGGTCCCTGACCCCCATGCCTCCTGACTGGGAGACACCTCCCAGCAGGGGTCAACGACACCTCATACAGGAGAGATCCAGCTGGCATCTGGCAGGTGTCCCCCTGGGATGAAGCTTCCAGAGGAAGAAACAGGCAGCAATCTTTCCTGTTCTGCAGCCTCTGCTGTGACACCCAGGCAAACAGCCTGCAGTGGACCTCCAGCAAACTCCAGCAGACCTGCAGCAGAAGGGCCTCACTGTTAGAAGGAAAACTAACAAACAGAAAGGAATAGCATCAACATCAACAAAAAGGACATCCACACAAAAACCCCATCAGAAGGTCACCAACATCAAAAAGCAAAGGTAGATAAATCCATGAAGATGAGGAAAAACCAGCACAAAAAGCCTGAAAATTCCAAAAACCAGAATGGCTCTTCCCCTCCAAAACATCACAACTCCTCTCTAGCAAGGGAACAAAACTGGATGGAGAATGAGTTTGACAAACTGACAGAAGTAAGCTTCAGAAGGTGGGTAATAACAAACTCCTCCAAGCTAAAGGAGCATGTTCTAACCCAATGCAAGGAAGCTAGGAACCTTGAAAAAAGGTTAGACGAATTGCTAACTAGAATAACCAGTATAGAAAAGGACATAAATGACCTGGTGGAGCTGAAAAACATAACACAAGAACTTCGTGAAGCATACACAACTATCAACAGCCAAATCGATCAAGCGGAAGAAAGGATATCAGAGATTGAAGAGCAACTTAATGAAATAAAGTGTGAAGACAAGATTAGAGAAAAAATAATGAAAAGAAGAAAACAAAGCCTCCAAGAAATATGGGACTATGTGAAAAGACCAAACCTAAGTTTGATTGGTGTACCTAAAAGTGACGGGGAGAATGGAGCCAAGTTGGAAAAAACTCTTCAGGATATTATCCAGAACTTCCCCAACCTAGCAAGACAGGACAACATTCAAACTGAGGAAATACAGAGAACACCATAAAGATACTCCTTGAGGAGAGCAACCCCAAGACACATAATCATCAGATTCACCAAGGTTGAAATGAAGGAAAAAATGTAAAGAGCAGCCAGAGAAAAAGGTCGGATTATCCACAAAGGGAAGCCCATCAGACTAACAGGGTATCTCTCTGCAGAAACCCTACAAGCCAGAAGAAAGTGGGGACCAATATTCAACATTTTAAAAGAAAAGAATTTTCAGCAGAATTTCATATACAGCCAAACTAAGCTGCAGAAGCGAAGAAGAAATAAAATCCTTTACAAACAAGCAAATGCTCAGAGATTTTCACACCACCAGGTCTGCCTTACAAGAGCTCCTGAAGGAAGCACTAAATATGGAAAGGAAAAAACGGTACCAGCCACTGCAAAAACACACCAAATTGTAAAGACCATCATCACTATGAAGTAACTGCATCAACTAAAGGGGGAAAAAAAAACCAGCTAACATCATAATGACTGGATCAAATTCACACATAACAATATTAACCTTAAATGTAAATGAGCTGAATACCCCAATTAAAAGACACAGACTGGCAAACTGGATAGAGTCAAGACCCATCAGAGTGCTGTATTCAGGAGACCCAGCTCACGTGCAAAGACACACATAGACTCAAAATAAAGGGATGGAGGAATATTTACCAAGCAAATGGAAAGCCAAAAAAAAGCAGGGGTTGCAATCCTAGTATCTCATAAAACAGACTTTAAACCAAAAAAGATCAAAAAAGACAAAGAAGGGCATTATATAATGGTAAAGGGATCAATGCAACAAGAACAGCTAATTATCCTAAATGTATATGCACCCAATACAGGAGCACCCAGATTCATAAAGCAAGTTCTTAGAGACCTATAAAGAGACTTAGACTCCCACATGATAACAGTGGGAGACTTTAACACCCCACTGTCAATATTAGACAGATCAACGAGACAGAAAATTAACAAGGATATTCAGGACTTGAACTCAGCTCTGGACCAAGCCGACCTGATAGAAATCTACAGAACTCTCCACCCCAAATCAACAGATTATACATTCTTCTCAGCACCACATCGCACTTACTCTAAAATTGACCACATAATTGGAAGTAAAACATTCCTCAGCAGACGCAAAAGAACAAAAATCATAACAAACTGTCTCTCAGACCACAGTGCAATCAAATTAGAACTCAGGATTAAGAACTCACTGAAAACCACACAACTACATGGAAAATGAACAACCTGCTCCTGAATGACTACTGGGTAAATAACTACATGAAGGCAGATATAAATAAGTTCTTTGAAACCAATGAGTACAGACACAAAGTACCAGAATCTCTGGGACACAGCTAAAGCAGTGTTTAGGAGGAAATTTACAGCACTAAATGCCCACAGGAGAAAGTGGGAAAGATCTAAAATCAACACTGCAACATCACAATTAAAAGAACTAGAGAAGCAACAGCAAACAAATTGAAAAGCAAGCAGAAGACAAGAAATAACTAACATCACAGCAGAACTGAATGAGATAGAGAAACAAAAAACGCTTCAAAAAATCAATGAGTCCAGGAGCTGGTTTTTTGAAAAGATTAACAAAATAGATAGGCTGCTAGCAAGACTAATAGAGAAGAAAAGAGAGAAGAATCAAATAGACAGAATAAAAAATGATAAAGGGGAGATCACCACTGATCCCACAGAAATACAAACTACCATCAGAGAATACTATAAACACCCCTATGCAAATAAACTAGAAAATCTAGGAAAACCAGATAAATTCTTGGACACATACACCCTCCCAACATTAAACCAGGAAGAAGTCAAATCCATAAATAGACTAATAACAAGTTCTGAAATTGAGACAGTAATTAATAGCCTACCAACCAAAAAAAGTCCAGGACCAGACGAATTCACAGCCAAATTCTACAGAGGTACAAAGAGGAGCTGGTACCATTCCTTCTGAAACTATTCCGAACAACAGAAAAAGAGGGAATCCTCCCTAACTGATTTTATGAGCCCAGCATCAGACTGATACCAAAACCTAGCAGAGACACAACAAAAAAAGAAAATTTCAGGCCAATATCCCTGATGAACACCAATGCAAAAATCCTCAATAAAATACTGGCAAACCGAATCCAGCAGCACATCCCAAAACTTATCCACCACGATCTAGTCGGCTTCACCCCTGGGATGCAAAGCTGGTTCAACATACACAAATCAATAAACGTAATTCTTCACATAAACAGAACCAATCATAAAAACCACATAATTATCTCAATAGATGCAGAAAAAGCCTTTGACAAAATTCAACACCCCTTCATGCTAAAATCTCTCAATAAACTGGGTATTGATCGAATGTATCTCAAAATAATAAGAGCTACTTATGAAAAACCCACAGCCAATATCATACTGAATGGGCAAAAACTAGAAGTATTCCCTTTGAAAACCAGCAAAAGACAAGGATGCCCTCTCTAACCACTCCTATTCAACATACGATTGGAAGTTCTGGCTAGGGCAATCAGGCAAAAGAAAGAAATAAAGGGTATTCAAATAGGAAGAGAGGAAGTCAAATTGTCTCTGTTTGCAGATGACATGATTGTATATTTAGAAAACCCCATCGTCTCAGCCCAAAATCTCCTTAAGCTGATAAGCAACTTCAGCAGGTCTCAGGATACAAAATCAATGTGCAAAAATCACAAGCATTCCTATACACCAATAATAGACAAACAGAGAGCCAAATCATGAGTGAACTCCCATTCACAATTGCTTCTAAGAGAATAAAATACCTAGGAATCCAACTTACAAGGGATGTGAAGGACCTCTTCAAGAACTACAAACCACTGCTCAAGGAAATAAGAGAGGACACAAACAAATGGAAAAACATTCCATGCTTATGGATAGGAAGAATCAATATCATGAAAATGGCCATACTGCCCAAAGTAATTTATAGATTCAATGCCATCCCCATCAAGCTACCATTGACTTTCTTCACAGAATGAGAAAAAAAAAAACTTTAAACTTCATATGAAACCAAAAAGGAGCCCACATAGCCAAGGCAATCCTAAGCAAAAAGAACAAAGCTGAAGGCACCACGCTACTTGACTTCAAACTATACTGAAAGCTACAGTAACCAAAACAGCATGGTACTGATATCAAAACAGATGTATATACCAATGGAACAGAACAGAGACCTCAGAAATAATGCCACACATCTACAACCATCTGATCTTTGACAAACCTGACAAAAACAAGAAATGGGGAAAGGATGTCCTATTTAATAAATGGTGTTGGGAAAACTGGCTAGCCATATGCAGAAAGCTGAAACTGGACCCCTTCCTTATACCTTATACAAAAATTAACTCAAGATGGATTAAAGATTTAAATGTAGGACCTAAAATCATCAAAACCCTAGAAGAAAACCTGGGCAATACCATTCAGGACATAGGCATGGGCAAAGACTTCGTGACTGAAACACTGAAAGCAATGGCAACAGAAGCCAAAATTGACAAATGGGATCTAATTAAACTAAAGAGCTTCTGCACAGCAAAAGAAACTATTATCAGAGTGAACAGGCAACCTACGGCATGAGAGAAAATTTTTGCAATCTATCCATCTGACAAAGGGCTAATATCCAGAATCTACAAGCAACTTAAACAAATTTACAAGAAAAAAACAACCCCATCAAACAGTGGGCGAAGGATATGAACAGACACTTCTCAAAAGAAGACATTTTTGCAGCCAACAAACATATGAAAAAAAGCTCATCATCACTGGTCATTAGAGAAATGCAAATCAAAACCACAATGAGATACCATCTCATGCCAGTTAGAATGGCGATCATTAAAAAGTCAAGAAACTGGCTAGGCACGGTGGCTCATGCCTGTAATCCTAGCACTATGGGAGGCTGAGGTGGGTGGATTGCCTGAGCTCAGGAGTTTGAGACCAGCCTGGGCAACATGGTGAAATCCCGTCTCTACTAAAATACACACAAAAAAATTAGCCGGGTGTGGTGACAGGCACCTGTAGTTCCAGCTACTTGGGAGGCTGAGGCAGGAGAACTGCTTGAATCCGGGAGCCAGAAGTTGCAGTGAGCCAAGATTGAGCCACTGCACTCCAGCCTGGGCAACAGGGCAAGACTCCATCTCAAAAAAAAAAAAACAGATGCTGGAAAGGATGTGGAGAAATAGGAACACTTTTACACTGTTGGTGGAAGTGTAAATTAGTTCAACCATTGTGGAAGACAGTGTGATGATTCTTCAAGGATCTAGAACCAGAAATACCATTTAACCCAGGAATTCCATTACTGGATATACACCCAAAGGATTATAAATCATTCTACTATAAAGACACATGCACATGTATGTTTATGGCACCGTCCACAATAGCAAAGACTTGGAACCAACCCAAATGCCCATCAATGATAGACTGGATAAAGAAAATGTGGCACATATACACCATGGAATACTATGCTGCCATAAAAAAAGGATGAGTTCATGTCCTTTGCAGGGAATGGATGAAGCTGGAAACCATCATTCTCAGCAAACTAACACAGGAACAGAAAACCAAACACTGCATGTTCTCACACATAAGTGGGAGCTGAACAATGAGAACACATGGACACAGGGAGGGGAACATCACACACTGGGACCTGTGGGGGTGGGGGGCTAGGAGAGGTATAGTGTTAGGAGAAAGACCTAATGTAGATGGCGGGTTAATGGGTGCAGCAAACCACCATTGCATGTGTATACCTATGTAACAAAGCTGCACATTCTGCATATGTATCCCAGAACTTAAAGTATAATTTAAAAAAAAAAAGAAGAGGGAGATTAGCATATACAAAGAGATACACTAGGGACACTTGCTCACAGAGGAAAGACCATGTAAGAACACAATGAAAAGGCAGAGCCATCTGCAAGCCAAGGAGAGAGCCCTCAGAAGAAACTAAACTTCCTGACACCTTAATCTTGGTCTTCTATCTTCCAAAACCGGGAGGAATAACTTACTGTTGTGATTAATAAATGTTTGATGTTTAAGCCACCCAGTCTGTGGTATTTTATTGTGGTAGCCCTAGCAAATTAATGTACTAAGCTTAAGGATAATTTTAAAAGAGACCTCTTTACTCCTTCTCTTTTAGTGATTTTCCTCAAGTCTTCCAAATCCTCTAATTCCAGGCTTCCACATTCTGCCAATGTACACAAGGGCAGAGGCCAACTAATCACCTAGTTTATCCCCCTTATTTTACAAGTGATAAAACTGGGCCCAAAAAAGTCAAATAACTTAGCCAGATCACACCTTGTTTGCAATAGATCCAAGACTAAAAGCCAGGTACCCAGACTTCCAGTTCTATAACATTTCTGTGCCTTTAGATGCCTTATAAATATTTAGCAAGCTGCTTGTACTGTTATGCTTCCTTTCCCATGGGACACTTTTGTATCCTAAGCAGATATTCAAATATAAAAAGATCCAAAGTAATGATTATTTTATGATGGAATTATAAGCACCCTGAAAGGCAGTCCAGGAGATATCTGGGGACAGGGAGACATTCTGAGAAACTTAAAATCATAACATGATTTTTGGTATCCAGTAATTATGGAATAACAGGAACCAGATTAACCATCCTGTCTTGAAAACCTAAATAACAAGCCAGGCGCAGTGGCTCACACCTGTAAATCCAGCACTTTGGGAGGCTGAGGGGGGCGGATCACAAGGTCAGGAGATTGAGACCATCCTGGCCAACATGGTGAAACCCCAACTCTACTAAAAATACAAAACATTGGCCAGGTGTGGTGGCAGGCGCCTGTAGTCCCAGCTACTTGGGAGGCTGAGGCAGGAGAATGACGTGAACCCAGAAGGTGGAGCTTGCAATGAGCAGAGATCACGCCACCACAAAAAAAACACCTAAAAAACAAATCAAAATACATAAAACAACAGTTTCAGATATAGGTAAACAGAAAGTGCAGGAGAGTGATCCCTCAGGAAGGAAAAACAAATAAGGTAAGCCCTATGAGTACCCCCACCTCAATGCCTAGAGACAATTTTCAGACTGTAGCACAGGCAGGAGGATTCCAAACAGAGCTCAGTAGTCTTACTGAGTCAAGGAAACACAATTAGAGTTAAGAGTGGCCAAGGCAACTATAATTTATAGGACAGAGCATAGGAGAGGGAGCTTCACAAAGAACAAAAGCTCCAAAGACCCGCAGAGAGTTTCCCTGATGGTATTTAGGTAATGACCTATGCATATATGTAAGGAAACTACTGAGGCAAGGAAAGTAACTTAAATGGCCCCAGTAGTCCCTGTACACAGTTATTTTTGGATAAACATGGAAACTGACCTTTCTGCTGTTAAAGCTGGAAACTTGTATTTGTTTTATCCTCAGGAAAGGACCTTCAGGCCTCTCAAAAAAGTATCAAAGAACAGAAACTCACAAGATCACCACACTACATGCCTCCTTGACCCTCCGTAATTCCTGTTTTTTTACACATTGTTACATTTCTTCCCTGCTATATAAACCCCTAAATTTTAGTCAATCAGGGTGATGGATTTGATGCTGAGCTCCCATCTCCTCAACTGCAGCACCCGATTAAAGCCTTCTTCCTTGACAATACTTGTCATCTCAGTCATTGGCCTTCTGTGCAGCAAGCAGCAGGACTTGGACCAAACCCCTGGTGTTTCTATAACAGAACCACCAGGAAGAAGTAAGTGAAGCAATCACCATAGTTCACATAGGACCAGGAATAGTTCAGTTTGGACAGCCAGACTGAAAAGACTTCATAACACTTAAGGCACTGAGTAAGAAGGGTATGAATATAGAAGGGTATGAATATAGAAGGGTACTGACAGCCTCAGAAAGCCTCAGTAGAGAAGCCAAATTAGCATAGACTAAGAACTGTTTTTTACCGCCCTAACAAATTTTGAAGAAAGCCTTAAAAACAAAAAAAACTGAGTCCAAGGAACTTAACTTCATCCCAGAAAAAAAAGAAAAAAATCTTTAAAGGAATATCAAATCAACTAGCACCCAACAACATAAAACCCGAAAATGTCTGACATCCAATTAAAAATTACCAGGCATATGAAGAAGCAGGAAAATATGATCCATAAAGAGAAGAAAAATAAATAAATATAAACAGATATCAAAATGACACAGATGGTAGAAAGAGTAAGCAAAGATCAGAAAAAAGCAGCCGGTCATGGTGGCTCACACCTGCAATCCCAGCACTTTGGGAGGCCAAGACAGGCAAGATCATTTGAGGTCAAGAGTTCAAGACCAGCCTGACCAACATGGTGAAACCCTGTCGGCTAAAAACAAAAAAATTAGCCAGGCTTGGTGGTGCATGCCTATAGGCCCAGCTATTCGGGAGGCTGAGGGAGGAGCATCACTTGAACCCAGGAGGTGGAGGTTGCAGTGAGTTGAGATCGCACTATTGCACTCCAGCCTGGGCAACAGAGCGAGACTGTCTCAAAAAAAAAGCTAAGAGGAATGCCATTAAGAAATATATTACATATGTTCAAGAAGGTAGAGGAAAACATGAGAGTAATAATGAGAACTATAAAATGTATAAAAGACACAAGTTGAGTTTCTAAAAATAAATATATAGCAGAAATGAAAAATATACTGGATTCGATTAACAGTAACTTAAACACTGCTAAAGAAAAGACCAATGGAGTTGAAGATATGGCAACAGAACTATCCAAAATTATATATATATATAATATATATATAGAGAGAGAGAGAAACTGAAAAAATGTAACAGAGGATCACTGAGCTAACAGCTTATATTAACTAGCCTAACATATAAGTAATTGGTACCTCCAAAAAAATGAAGGGAGAAACAGGAAAAAAGTATTTGAAACCTTAACGGTCAAAACTTCTAAATTGGCTGGGTGCAGTGCCTCACACCTGTAATCCCAGCACTTTGGGAGGCTAAGGCTGGCAGATCACCTAAGGTCAGGAGCTCAAGACCACCTTGGCCTACATGGTGAAGCCCTGTCTCGACTAAAAATACAAAAAAAATTAGCCAGGTGTGATGATGCACACTTGTAATCCCAGCTACTAAGGAGGCTGAGGCAGGAGAATCACTTGAACCCAGGGGGCGGAGGGTGCAGTGACCCAAGTTCATAACACTGCACTCCAGCCTGGGTGACAAGACTGTCTCAAAAAAATAAAAAACAACACAAACTTCTAAACTAAATGAAAACTATAAACCCAGAGAACACCCAAGAAGAACAGATAAGAAGAAAACAATACCATAATCATCATAATCGAATTGCCAAAAACTAGAGATGAAAAGAAATTCTTAAAATTAGCCAAATGAAAAAGGCACATACAGGTATAGAAAAATAGAGGTGGGGCTGCCAGGTGCAGTGGCTCACGCCTGTAATCCCAGCACTTTGGGAGGCTGAGGCGGGCAGATCACGAGGTCAGGAGATCGAGACCATCCTGGCTAACACGGTGAAACCCCATCTCTACTAAAAATACAAAAAATTAGCCGGGCGTAGTGGCGGGTGTCTTTAGTCCCAGCTACTCGGGAGGCTGAGGCAGGAGAATGGCATGAACCCAGGAGACAGAGCTTGCAGTAAGCCGAGATTGCGCCACTGCACTCCAGCCTGGGCAACAGAGTGAGACTCTGTCTCAAAAAAAAAAAAAAAGAAAAGAAAGAAAAGAAAAATAGAGGTGGGGCAGGGAGGAATAATGGCAGATATTTTGTCAGAAATAATACAAGCAAGAGAAGATAGATGAATAGAAATTATCTAAATGAAATGCAAAGAGGAAAAAAGAGTGAAAAAACTGAATAGAGAATTCAAGAGCAGAGAAACTTGGTATATGCATAATTGGAATCCTAAAAGGCAAAGAGAGAAAGAATGGGGCCAAAGAAATAATGGCTGAGAAATTTCCAAAATTAGTGACAGACAATAAACCATGGCCAGATCCAATAAACACTGATAACACTAAGCAGGATAAATAACCACACACACACACACACACACACACACACACACACACACACACGGCATATCATAATTAAACTGCTAAAAACCAAAAACAAAGAGAAAATCTTGAAAGCAGCCAAAGGAAAAAGATACATTGCCTATAAAGGAATAAGAGTAAGAATTGCAGGCTGGGCATGGTGGCTCACATCTGTAATTCCAGCACTTTGAGAGGCCGAGGCAGGCGGATCACAAGGTCAGGAGTTTGAGACCAGCCTAGCCAATATGGTGAAATCCTGTCTCTACTAAAAATACAAAAATTGGCAAGGCGCAGTGGCTCATGCCTGTAATCCCAGCATTTTGTGAGGCCGAGGCGGGCAGATCATGAGGTCAGGAGATCGAGACCATCCTGGCTAACACGGTGAAACCCCATCTCTACTAAAAATACAAAAAAAAAAATTAGTCGGGTGTGGTGGCAGGCGCCTGTAGTCCCAGCTACTCAGGAGGCTGAGGCAGGAGAATGGCATGAACCCGGGAGGCGCAGCTTGCAGTGAGCCGAGATCGCGCCACTGCACTCTAGCCTGGGTGACAGAGTAAGACTCCATCTCAAAAAAAAAAAAAAAAAATACAAAAACTAGCCGGGCATGGTGTCAGGTGCCTGTAGTCCAAGCTACTCGGGAGGCTGAGGCAGAAGAATCGTTTGAACCCGAGAGGCGGAGGTTGCAGTGAGCCGAGATTATGCCACTGTACTCCAGCCTAGGTGACAGAGCGAGACTCCATCTCAAAAAAAAAAAGAGATTTACAGCAGACTTCTCATCAGAAACTATGGAAGAAAAAGGACTGACATCTTTAAAGTGCTGGAAGAAAAAAAAACGTTAACTCAAATTCCATACTATGCAAAAAATCCTTCAAAAATGAAGAAAAAAACCTTAAATTCCTGGAGGCATGCTTACTCTTTAAAAAATATTAAAGAAAAGGTCTTCAGACAGAAGGAACATATGTAAAAAACATTTTTTTTTTGAGACAGGGTCTCATTCTGTTGTCCAGGCTGGAGTGCAGTGGCACAGTCACGGCTCACTGCAGCCTCAGCCTCAACCTCCCTGGCTCAAGCTACCCTCCCACTTCAGTCTCCCTAGTAGCTGGAACTATAAGCACACACTCCCATGCCCAGCTAGTTTTTTGTATTTTTTGTAGAAATGGGAGTTTTGTCATACTGCCCAGGCTGGTCTCGGACTCCTGGACTCAAGCAATCCCCAAACCTCAGCCTCCCAAAGTGCTGAGATTATAGGCGTGAGCTACCCCACCCAGCCTCAAAAACTTGAATATAAAAGAAAATTGAATAATATCAGAAAAGAAGTAAATGAAGATAAAATCAAAATCACTTTTTTTCTTATTGTTAATCATCCTAAGAGGTAACAATGTTTCAAGCAAAGATGGAAACAAAAAATTTCATGTATAGAATATGTTGGAGTGAAATTATGACATCAACAGCAAGACGTAAGACAGAGAGGTGTACTTATACTTTGCATGAAGCAGTATAATTTTTGAAAGAAGACTGGTTATTTTAAAATGTATTTTATAAACCCTAGGACACAAAAAGCACAAATTACTTTTTTAATTATAAATTGGATTTCATCAAAATTTAAAACTTTTACTCTTCAAAAGACACTTTAAGAAAATGAAAAGGCAAACCAGATACAAGGAAAAATATTTACAAAACAAATATCTGACAAAAGACTGGTATTCTGAATATATAAAAACACTTACAATTGAATAATAGGACCAACAACTCAATTTAAAGATAAAGAAAGGATGGGAACAGGAATTTCGCCAAAGTATACAAATGCCAAATAAGCACATAAAACAATGCTCATTTTCATTAGTCATTAGGGAAATGAAAATGAAAACGTAGTAAGGTAACTACCGAATACTCACTAGAACTGCTAAAATTAAAAAGACTGACTATAACAAGCTTTGATAAGGATGTGGAACAACTTTAACTTTCACGCATTGCTGGTGGGAATGCAAAAATGGTCCAACCACTTGGGGAAAAAGTTTGGCAATTTCTTAAAAAGTTAAACATATACCTACTACACAATCCATGAAAACCACTCCTAGGTATTTGCTCCAAAGAGATAGAAACACATGTCCATGAAAAGATATAAATCTTCATAGCAGTTTTATTCATAATACCCAAAACTGGAAACAACCTAAATTTCCATCAGGTGGTAAATGGATAAGCAAATTGTAGAGTAAGCAAATTCATATCCATGGTTTCTGCAGGGCCAACTACAGGACATGAGCATCCATGGATTTTGATACCCAAGATGGGTCCTCCAATCCCCTATGGGTATTGAGGGACAAGTGTATATATACATTCAACATAATACTATTCACAATAAAAAGAAACAAACTATGCAACAACATTGATAAATCCCCAAAACATTACACTAAGTGAAAGTAGCCCAACTATAATGACAGAAAGCAGATCAGTAGTTCCTAGGGGTGTGGGGTGGAGGGTTGACTGTAAAGGGGCAAGAAGAAACTTTTTGAGGAATAGAAATGTTCTATGAGTATGGTGGTAGCTAACAAATGAACATATTTATCAAACTCACCAAATTATATACTTAAAAATTGGCAAATTTTACCTTAACAACGTTGACCAATTAAAAGGCAATAGGGAAGAGGAGGAGAAGGAACAGGAATTCTTTTAAAATCATTTGCAAAGGTTATCTCTTGTTTTACCCATTCACAGGATAATTCCTCGCCTAAATCTAATTGAGATATATACTGAATATACTGGAAACAACAGCAAATCATACAATATATTGGAAAAAAGCACGGCCATCATCTCCTAGTTCTTTAGAACTTTAGAGAAGAGGAGGCTTAATCTTAAAGCCACTGTAATAAGAGAATGTTTGGGAGTAAAGGTAGTACTCAAATAGGACTTGGAAGGCAGGATAAATGTGACAGAAAAAGAGCTTTTGGACAAATGAAATAATTTGTTTAAATATTTTTATAATATCGAAATGTAAATTCATTTGCAGAGATGAGAAGCTATCCTTGGAAAAACTCCCTGAACTCCTCATGGACTAGTCTGTGTGCTCATGACTTCTCAGCCCTGAGAAAAATTGGAAATTCTACACTCCCTTCTCTGCAAGAGTCCTGTTCCTCCACATGACTTTTTCTTCTTTTAACACAAGAGACATCTAATTAACTTTTCTGCCACATGCAGCTGGCACCAAGGCAAACCAAACTGTGGAGTGGCTGACCCAGAATTACTGATGAATGTTGAAAATAAACCTGCTTTCAGCCAATCTGGAATGGTATATTTCTAAGAAGACAGAGAACTCTTAAAATTAATTAACTCATCTGAACAAACTGTCCATCCAATGCAAGTTTTTCAGTAATGAATATCAGACCACAGATCTTCCTGCAGCTGAGCTTGTTTATCATACAAGGAGGCTGCTTCTGCATGTCTCATGGATAACTTCATGATTTTTATTTTCACTGGCTTCTGGCTTCTTGTATTTATATAAACAGGCCCAGAAAGCAAAATAATATGAGAGTAAGTTTAAATGGAAGATACCACATTTCCCCAAACGACAGAAACACCTAACTTTCTCTCCTTTTCCACGTCAGAGTAGACAATTAAGGAGAAAAAGACCCTGACCTTGGGAGGAGAGGAGAGGGCCTCAATAAAAAGCATGAACTTACTTAAGTGGTTCTGTCATTGTGTTGAAATTCTAATAAAGTGCTCTCTACTGCAAAGATCTATATGTCTGTCTTTATGCCCTTACGAAACTGTTTTAATTACTGTAGCTCTGTAATATATTCTGAAATAAGGACACGTAATGCCTCCAGGTTTGTTCTTTCTCAAGAATGCATTGGCATTTCAAGGTCTTTTGTGATTCCAAATGGACTTTTTGAATTGTTTTCTCTGTTTCTGTTAAGAAAAAAAACAGACATTGAGATTCTGATAGGGACTGCATTGAACCTGTAGATTTCTTTCAGTAGTATAGACATTTTAAAAATATTAATTCTTCTAACCCATGAACATGGAATGTCTTTCCATTTATGTGTTTCTTCTTCAACTCCTTCATCAATGTTTTGTAGTTTTCAGCATAGTAGTCTTTCACCTCCTTAAGTTTATTCCTAAATATTTTACCCTCTTTGATGCTATTGTAAATGGAATTGTTTTATTTCCTTCTCAGATAGCTCAATGTTAGTGTAAAGAAATGCAACTGATTTTTGTATGCTGATTTTGTATCTACAACTTTACTGAATTCATTTATTAGTTCAAAATGGTAAATTTTATATTATATGATTTTTTACCACAATAAAAAAAAATCACCTGAGCAAATAGTGACCCATTACTATTAGTAACTGCCTGACTAAAATGTGTTCTGTATGTAGCAAAGCGATAGGCACCTGGAAACATGACATCAAACGTTTTAAAGTAACTCTTTGTCCCTATAACCAGATTTCTCTTTAGGAAGTACAATGATATTAGGATGCAAGTTTTTATAGCTCTAAAACTGATGCTGAAGAGGTACCTGGAAGTGTTTTAGCACATATAGTAGAGATTTGGGGTCAAGTGATCTGAGTTCCTGCCCTAGCTCTGACATTTATTAGCAGTACAACCTTCAACAAGTTATTTAACATCTTTCAGCTTAAACATCCTCATTTGTGCAATAATAAAAATGGTACCTACCTCATAAGATGGTTATGATAATTAAATAAAATGGTAGGTATAATATGAATACAATGGTTCATATTAAATGTTTTAATAAGTATCATCAATAATAAAATAATGATGACGATGATGATGACAAGTAACAGGGCCATTCACTCACCCAGTCCTTATTTCTAAGCAAGAACATATAATTGTAAGAAAACAGGGTAGGTTTAGGAGCACATTATTAGCTACAGAAAGATTTTCCCCTCTATATTAACTAGATTCATATGTATCTGTCACACTGTTATGTCATATTTAGCTGTATAAGAAGGTATCTCACATACAAAAGTACTTCCTGCCCATGTACCAACACTTGGAAACCATTTTTTAACCCATCTTCAACTATCAAATTGTCTTCCTGCATTTTGGCTTTTAGGAGAGGACTCAGGCAAAAAGAATAAATAAGTAAAAGCAGAAAAGTGAATTGTTTTCAGTTGATTTGACAGAGCCAAAGATGTAATCTGCACTGAATTTTTGAAAATTAAGTTTGACTCATGCCCATGTTATTAACTCCTCAGTTTATAAGCATTATTTGATCCCAGTAAATTTTCCAAAAAAATACAAATGTCTCCCTTTCATATTGCAACTCAAATACAAATAATTGCAAAGGATATTATCCAGATCAAATCAATTACCATATCCTGTCAATTTTTACTTTGTAATGAGTCCCTAACTATCCCTTTCTTTTCCATTGCTGCTTGACTAATGTAATCATGCTCATCTCACTTCTGAGTATCTTCACTAGCCTTTTTGGTCCTTCTAAGCTAGGCAACCTCACCACTATTCTATTCCGTCCTGTGAGGAGCCATGAGATAAATCTTCCTAAAATATCACATATAATTTTCTTAGTCACAATCCTTCCTTGACTCCCTATTGTTTAAAGAAAAATCAAATCCCCTTATCTAAATTCTAAAGCTGTCTCAGATTGTCTTCCACAATCTGATCTCAACCCCTACAACTTCATTTTTCAAGGAAAGTCTTTTACAACTGGTTCCCAAATTACATTAGTATATTGGAAATGGGATTTGCCCAATGACACATTATTATTATCTGTAACTTACCAATTTCCAAACATTAGGCACTTTGTGAAACACAAACAAGAGTATCCCTTCCTTTCCAAATACTCCTGATTATGACTAAAAACCTCAGAAAAGGGATCAAAGGTTAATATGCATAAAACAAAAACTCATTCTATATTCCTTCATTTCCAAGAAAACTTTATTTCTCAGCCTAGACTCCTAGTTTTTTCCAGAGCCCTTCCAACTCCCAAGAAACCAAAATGGCCAGAAGATGAGCACGATGCCATACTCCATGGTGGTAACTCATTAGCCCACCACAATATCACCAGGGTCTCACAATGCTCACTTCCATACTCTAATCACAGCCATCTCCTATTCTAGTAAATAAAATGAGATCACTGGAAGAGCAAGCCAGGTGCTGGAAGTAAAGTAAATCCACTGCCAGGCCAGAATACAATCTATACCCTCCTCACATCTGATATATAGATAGATATAAATATAGATATAGATAATATAGATATAGACAGATAGAGATAGAGATATAGAGATATCAGTTAAATATAGTGATTTTTAAAACACCGTGATATACTCAAGAGCAGAGATACCAGGAACGGAGATGAGGAAATATAGAGCAAATCCTCAGGCATCATTATTTGATGCTAAGAGGATCGTTAGCCCCATTTGGCTTTTAAATGTTATAAGGGTATTCAGAAATTCAATATAAGGATGCAAGTATTTCTGATCAACCATATGTATTCATCACTAAACTAAAAATGATGATACTCTTAAATGGAGCAAGAGTAACCATGTATTGTTGAAAATGACAGATTTTAGAATCATTAGCACTAATTCCCAAATCCTAGTTGTAAAGCTGGGACAAGTTATTTAACACCTGCTGAACTTCAGTTTCCTCATCCTTAAAATGGCAGTATTTTATCACATGTACCCCCAAAATATGTATATCTATTATGTACCAATTTAAAAATGAATTAAATGGTGGTATTTGGAAACCTGCTTAGTAGGGTAATTGTGAGGATTAAATGAGATAAAATATGAAGCAGAGTCCCAGCCAGATGGCAGCAAGATGGTAGAATAAGACTTTCCAGCACTCCTCACCCCTATAGACACATCCATTTGAACAACTAACCACACACAAATGAACCTTCACAATAGCTAAGAAAACTAGGTGAGAGATTATAGCACCTGGGCATAGCACAAAAAATAAGAAAAGACATACTGAAGAGAATAAGAGGGACAATTTTACCCATGTCACCCCTCCCCCGACTCTAGGCAGCACATCATGGAGAGAGAAGGAAAGAGAAGGAAGTGAGCAATCAGACTTTGCCTTGGACCCTGAAACTGGGCCCTCCTCAGTAAAGTCCAGTGCTGGACAGGCCATGGCCCCAGAATGAGCCTCCAAACCTTCCTTAATGCCAAGCCAGATCCTGCAGCACCAGCTCTTGGCCTGCCTAGCAGATTCAGTCTCCAGGCCCATCCCACCACGAGGATGACCCCAGCAGTCCCAGGCTTCAGACCGGCCTCAGCACTAGCCTGGCCCAACCCCAGCAACAGGCCAGCCCCCAGAGACTCAGACTACAGGCCAGCTCCCAGGGCCAGGATAGCCCCAGTGACATCAGATCCTAGACAATCCCCAACTCCAAGATGGCTCCCTGCAGCCCTAGTCATGAGCCAGCACCCTCAAACCCAGTCTATATGCAGGCTCCTACAACTACAGGCTCCAAGCCCACCAAACACCTGGCCAGTCCCTGTGGTCTCAGATTCCAATCCTACTCCAGGTTTCAGACCACCCAAGCCAGGTCAACAACTCTGGCCTCATGTACCAGGCCAACAGCTGTGGACATAGGCTCCAGGCCCACCCAGTGCCAGGCCAATCCCTGCAGCCCCATACTCCAGCAGACCCAGAATTCAGTACTGCTCAGTCAGACCCAGGATCCAGGCCCATCCCAACAGACCCCCACACTAGACTGGCCCCCACAGACACAGGCTTCAGGAGCTCACTGTGGGCCCAGGTTCCAGACCCAAGACTGAAACCAGCCCTTGAAAACCTACCGTCCAGGCCAGCACCCACACGCTGAACCAACCTCCAGGCTGGCCCTAGTGGACCCAGTCTCCAAAGAAGTCCTCATGGCCCCAGGCTCCAAGGCCAGCACCCATAGCTCCAGGACCAGGTTAGCACCCATAATCTCAGGCTCCAGGCCAGTTGCCACAAACCCGGAAGCCAGGCCTGCTTCACCAGGCCCAAGGGTCCAGGCCCACTCCAGCAGACCCTGGTGACAGATATGACCCCACAGGCCAAGGTTCCAGGACCACCCCTAGAAACCCAGGCTATAGGCCAGCACTTATAGACACAGACTTCAGGCCTGTCTCAGTGGATCTTATAGACACAGACTCCAGGCCTGTCCCAGTGGATCCAGGAGCCAGGTACATCCCAGCACATTGTCAGTCCCAGTACAATCCAGGTCAAGGCCCACACCAGTGCCAGGTCTCCTACATTGGACCCAGACTTCAGACTAATGCCCATTCATACAGGCCCCAGGCATGCCTTCAAAAACCTAGGCTTGAGGCCCAACCCCACAAACCCAAACAACAGACCCACCCCAGTAGATCCAGGCTCCAGGTCCAACCCCATGTAACCAGGTCCCAGGCCCACACACCTGCTGACTCAGGAACTACGCCAGCCTGCCTGATGATTCCAACAGCAGTCCATCCCATGGACCATGCCAGATAACCTTCCCTGAATCTCTGGACTGTCTCACTGCTTAAGGGCTTTCCTAGACAAAACCACTCCACAAAAATTCAGATAAGCTCCTACTTCACAAAATGTGCAGACATCAATGTAAGGTAACAGGAAACATGAAAAACCTAGGAAACATTAACACCACTGAAAGAACACAATAATCTCCCAATAGCTAACTCCAAAGAAATGGAGATGTATAAACCGCCTGATAAATAATTTAAAGTAATTATTTTGAGGAAACTCAACAAACCTCAAGCTTCCTGTGACCAGCACCACATAAATTCCATGGGTTCAACTATATGCAGATTTTTTGAATAAATATATGGAAACATTTTTTGGAGATTTGCAACAATTTGAAAAAAAGTTACAGATGAACTGCATAGCACAGAAATATTAAAAAAAGAAAATGTTAAGTATGGCATGAATTCATAAAATATATGTAGATAGTAGTCTATGTTATTTACTGCCATAAAATATATGCAAATCTTTATGAGTTAATATTTTTCAACACTTTGCAGCCATAAAAAAGAATGAAACGTCCTTAACAACAACATGTATAGAGCTGAGGCCATTATCCTAAGTGAACTAACTCAGAAACAGAAAACCAAAAGCTGCATGTTCTCACTTATAAGTGCAAGCTAAACAATGGGTACACATGGTCATAAAGATGTAAGTAATAGACACCAGCAACTCCAAAAGCAGGGAAGGTGGGAGGGAAGCAAGGGCTGAAAATTAATTATTGGGTACAATGTTCACTATTTGGGTACTGGGTACTCTGGAAGCCCAGTCCCTACCAGTATGTAACATGCCCATGTAACAAAGAAGCACGTGTAGCTCCTGAAATCTAAAATAAAATTTAAAAATTAAAAAAATAGACCAGATCTGGTCTGAATAACGTTTAAAAGAAAAAAAATAGGCCAGGCACAGTGGCTCACACCTACGATCCCAGCACTTTGGGAGGCTGAGGCGAGTGGATCATGAGGTCAGGAGTTCAAGCCTGACCAAGATGGTGAAAGCCCATCTCTACCAAAACTACAAAAATTAGCCAAGCATGGTGGCAGGCACCTGTAATCCCAGCCACTCGAGAGGCTGAGGCAGTAGAATCGCTTGAACCCGGGCGGCAGAGGTTGCAGTGAGTCAAGATCACACCACTGCACTCTGGCCTGGGCAACACAGTGAGACTCTGTCTCAAAAAAAAAAAAAAAAAGCTCATTTTCTTGGATTTCATGTGAAATTTCACACACATAAAAAAATATATATATATCAAAACCTACACAAACACAAACTGGACATGCCAATTCACAGTCAAAAGAAATGTAAAAAATATAAAATGCAGTATTAAATCATAACTGTGTAAAATTAACTGTTGTACATACCATACTACTATATTAATTTTGTAGCCACCTGATATTGCTATGCAGTAAGTTCAAGTCTTGGGAGCACCGACCTAAAATGCCATGTGATGCTAATCATCTCTGCATGAGCAATTTGTCTCTCCAATAAACTACATATGGCAGTAAAAAGTGATCTCTTGTGGTTCTCACATATTTTCCACCATGTTTAGTGCAATGCTGCAAACCTTGACTAACATCATGGGACTCATATGAAGTGCCACTGGTGATGCTGGAAGTGCTCCCAAGAAGCAGAGAAAAGTCATGACATTATAAGAAAAAGTTCAATTGCTTGATATATACTGCAGTCTGCAACTGCAGATGTCCACCATTTCAAGATAGATAAATCCAGCATAAAGATCATTATAAAAACAGAATAGGAAATCTGTGAAGCTGTCAGTGCAGCTACAACAGCAGGTGCAAAAACCTTACACATTTGCAAAAAACAAAATATGTGTTAATCTACTGTTCCATAAGGCTTCTGGTCAAAAGAAGGCTATTAGTACTTATGTTTTCAGAAATAAAGTTATGCATGTGCTGGGCACAGTGTCTCATGTCTGTAATCCCAGCAATTTGAGAGTCCAAAGCAGGTGGATCGCTTGAACTGAGGAATTCAAGCCTAGCCTGGGCAACACAGTGAAACCCAATCTCTACAAAGCATTAGCCGGGGGTGGTGGCATGTGCTATGGTCTCAGCTACTTGGGAGGCTGAGGTAGCAGGATCACTTGAGCCCAGGAGGTCAAGGCTGCAGTGGTTGACAGAGCGAGACCCTGTCTCAAAAAAAAAAAAAAAAAAAAAAGTTATACATGGATTTGTGAATGCATGGTGAATTGGCACTCCTAACTCCCATGTTGTTCAAGGGTCAATGGTAAAAAGAAACAAATGAAATCTGGAAAACAATAAATGATCAAAATTATAAATGTAACAGAGAAATTGAAATTATCTTTTAAAATTAAACATAAATTCTGGAGCTTAAAAAATACAATGAATGAACTGAAAAATGCAATAGAGAGCCTCAACAGCAGAACTGATCAAGCAGAAGATAGAATAAATGAAATCAAAGACTGGTTATTTTGAAATATGTAACCAGAGGAGAAAAGTGTAAAGGAATGAAGAAAGTTTACAAGATTTATGAGACAGCATCAAAAGGACAAATTTTTTAGGTATAAGAGTTCAAAAAGAATAAGAGGAAGACTAGGAAAGAAAGCTTATTTTAAAAAATAATAGCAGAATATTTTCCAAATCTAGAGAAAAATATAAATATCCAGGCACACGAAAGTCAAAGATCTTTAATCAATTGCAATCCAAACAAGACTACAAGGCATTTTATAATCAAACTGTTAAAAATCAAAGATAAAGAGAGATTTCCGAAATCAGCAAAAGAAAAGAAGCAAATGACATATAAGGGAGTTACAATAAGGCTAGCAGAAGACTTCTCAGCAAAAACTTTACAGGCCAGGAGAGAGAAGGATGACATATTCGAAGGGCTAAAAGAAAAAAATACCCAAACATGGATACTGTACCCAGCAAAGCTGCCTTTCCAAAATAAAAGATAGATTTTCCCGGACAAATAAAGGCTAAGGAACTCATCGTCATCAGACCTGTATTTTAGGAAATGGTAAAGGGAGTTCTGAAAGAAAAAGATGCTAACTAGCAACACCAAAACCCACTAAGATATAAAAATCACTGGTAAAAGGGAGTCAAATTCAGAAAAATACTGTAATGATAGTATGTGAATAACTTATATCTTTAGTATAATGCTTACAAGACAAAATTACTAAAAGTACTAAAAATAATAATGGCTATAATAAAGGAATCTTAACAATAAAAGTTTTTAAAGAATATGCAATATACAAAGACATAAATTGTGACATCACAAACATAACATGTGGAGGGAGCAGAGTGAAGGTGTTGTGTTTTTTTATGTGATCGAATTTACTACAGTTTAAAAAAGCCTAAAATAACTATGTTTTTATGTAAGCTTCATTCTAAATACAAAGCAAAAACCTATAGTAGTTTTAATAGCCACCCCCCACCTTATTCACAAGGGATACAGTTCAAGATCCCCAGTAGATGCCTGAAACCACACATAGTACCAAACCATATAATATATATAATATTTTCTCTTATACATACATACTTATGATAGTTTAATTTATAAATTAGGCACAGTAAGAGATTAACAATAACCAATAATAAAATGGAACAATTACAACAATATACTATAACTTATTATAGTATAATTATATTATAAGAAGTTATACTATAATAAGATAGTATTATAACAAGTTATATCATAATAAAATTCAAACATGTGAATGTTTTCTTTCTTCCTCTTTCTCTCTCAAAATATCTCATTGTAATGTACCATAGTAACTGAAAGTTCAGAAAACGAAACAATGGACAAAAAGAAACTATTGTACACAAAAGATCAAAAAGGAATCAAAGCAAAATACTATAAAAAAAATCACCTAATCAGAAATGAAGACAAGACAGGAAGAAAGAAATAAACAAAACTACCACAAAACATAAACAAAATCACAGTAGTAAGTCCTTACCTATCAATAGTTACCTTGAATGCAAATGAATTACATTGTCCAATAAAAAGGCATTAGAGTAGCTAGGTACAGTGGCTCATGTCTGTAATTCCAGCACTTTGGGAGACCAAAGCAGGCATATTTCTTGAGCCCAGGAATTCAAGACCAGCCTGGGCAACATGGCAAAACCCCATCTCTACAAAAAATACAGAAAATTAGCCAGGCATGATGATGCATGCCTGTAGTCCCAACTATATGAGAGGACTGAGGTGGGAGGATCACCAAGCCCAGCAGATCGAGGCTGCAGTCAGCCATGATTACACCACTGCACTCCCACCTGGGTGACAGAGTGAGATCCAGTCTCAAAAAAAAAAAAAAAAATAGAGTGACTGAATGGATTTAAAAAATACTCAACTATATGCTGCCTACAAGAGACTTACTTCTCCTTTAAGGACACAGACTGAAAATGAGGGGATGAGGAAACCTACTCCATGCAAAAGGAAACCAAAAGAGAAGAGGGGTAGCTATAACTTAGATCAAATGTACTTTAAGTCAAAAGCTGTTAAATAGACAAAAAAGGTCATCAAACATGATAAAGGGATTAATTAATGAAGAACATATAATAGTTATAAATATCTGTGCAACAAACATTGCAGCACCTAAATATATAAAGCAAAAATTAATAGATTCAAGGGAGTGATAGACAAATACAATAATAGTAGGGTACTTCGATAACCTACCTTCAGCAAGGGACAGATTATCCAGAGAGAAAATTAATAAGGAAAAACTGGACATGAACAATACTACAAATCAATTGGACATAACAGACATATATAAAACATTCCATCCAACAGCAGCAAAACATATATTCTTCTTGAGCACCTATGGAAAATTTTCTAGGATTGGTCATATATTAGGCCACAAACAAATCTTAACAAATTTAGGAAGACTGAAATCATACCAAATATATTTTCCAACCACAAGAGTATAAAACTAGAAACCAGTAACAGGAGGAAATTCAGAAATATCACAAATACATGGTAATTTAACATGCTGCTAAATAACCAATCAATGAATGGAGAAATTAAAAGGCAAATTTTAAAATATTGTAAGACAAATAAAAATGGAACCACAATATACCAAAACTTATGGGAAGTAGCAAAATAAGATGCAAGTTTATAGCAATAAATGCTTACAGGAGAAAAAAAAGATTTTAAATAACCTAACATTATGCCTGAAGGAACTAGAAAAAAAAGAACAAACTAGGCCCAAAGTTGGTAGAAGGAGGGAAATAATAAAGATCAGAGCAGAAATAATAAAATAGTGACTAGAAAAACCACAGAAAATATTAATACAACTAAGAGTTGTTTGTTTGTTTGTTTTGAGATGGAGCGTCGCTCTGTCACTCAGGCTGGAGTGCAGTGGCATGATCTTGGCTCACTGCAACCTCTGCCTCCCAGGTTCAAGCAATTCCTCTGCCTCAGCCTCCCAAGTAGCTGGGACTACAGGTGCATGCCACCACGCCTGGCTAATTTTTGTATTTTTAGTGGAGACAGGGTTTCACCATATTGGTCAGACTGGTCTCAAACTCCTGACCTCGTGATCCGCCCACCTCAGGCTCCCAAAGTGCTGGGATTACAGGTGTGAGCCACTGCGCCCAGCCTTAGAGCTGTTTTTTTGAAAAGATAAAATCAACAAATCTTTAGCTAGATTAAGAAAAAAGAGAAAAAACTAAAATAAAATTATAAATGAAACAGGAGGCATTACAACTTGTACCACAGAAACACAAAGATGCTAAGAGAACTACCAAGAGCAGTTATATGCAAGAAAATCGAATAACCTGGAAGAAGTGGATAAATTCCTAGACACATACAACCTACCAAGACTGAATCGTGAAGAAATAAAAAATCTGAACAGACCAATAATGACTAAGGAGACTGAATCAGAAATAAAAGGTCTCTCCTCAAAGAAAAGCCCAGGATCTGACAGCTTCCCTGCTAAATTCTACCAAACATTTAAAGAACTAATACCGATCCTTCTCAAATGCTTCCAAAAAATTGAAGAAGAGGGAATACTTCCAAACTCATTTTATGAGACCAGAATTACCATTATACAAAAGCCAGAAAACGATACTACAAGAAAAGATAATTATGGGCCAATAACTCTGATGAATATAGTTGAAAAATTTCTCAACAAAATGCTAACAAACTGAATTCAACAGCACATTAAGAGAATCATTCACCATGAGCAAGCAGAATTTATCCCAGGGATACATGGATGATTCAACATACACAAATCAATAAATGTGTTACACCATATTAATAGAATGAAGGACAAAAACCTTATGATCATCTCAACAGATGTAGAAAAAGCATCTGACAATATTTTACACCCTTTTATGATACAAACTCTCCACAAATTAAGTATAGAAGGAATGTAGCACCACACAATAAAGGCCATATATGACAAACTCACAGCTAACATTATACTCAACAGTGAAAGTCGAAAGCTCTTCTGCTAAGATGAGGAATA
Organism: Nomascus leucogenys; assembly: GCF_006542625.1. Lineage (NCBI taxonomy): Eukaryota > Metazoa > Chordata > Mammalia > Primates > Hylobatidae > Nomascus > Nomascus leucogenys. The sequence goes on along the minus strand of NC_044383.1, from coordinate 34,453,529 downwards.
AGATAAAGATGCCCTCTCTCACCACTTCTATTCAATATGAACTAGAAGTCCTAGACAGATCAATTAGGCATAAAGAAGAAATAAAGGCATCCAAGTTGGAAAGGAAGAAGTTAGACTATCCCTCTTTGCAGACATAATCTTATATCTAGAAAACCCTAAGATTCAACCAAAAAACTGTCAGAACAATATACAAGTTCAGTAAAGTTGCAGGATACAAAACCAACATACAAAACTCACAAGCATTTTTGTACACTAACAATGAACTATCCAAAAAAAAGAAATGAAGGCAACAATTTTGTTTATAATAGCTACAAAAAAAAAAATACTTAGGAATAAATTTAACCAAACAGTAAAAGACTCATACACATAAGAGCTATCCCATGTTCATGGAGTCAAAGAATAAATATCGTTGAAATATCCATACTATCCAAAGAGATTCAATGCCGTCCCTAACAAAATCCCAATGGTATTTTTCATAGATTTAGGAAAAAATCCTTAAATTCATATGGAACCCCAGAAGACCCCAGACAGACAAACAATCTTGAGTAAAAAGAACTAAGCTGGAGGCCTTACACTACCTGACTTCAAAATAGACAACAAAGCTATCATAATAAAAAGAAAAAAAAGTATGGTACTGGCATTAAAAAATGGCACATATACCAATGGAACAGAACCGAGAGGCCAGAAATGGAGCCACACATTACACTCAACTGATTTTTGACAAAATTGCCACAAACAGGCAATAGGGTAAAGACAGCCTCTTCAATAAATGGTGTTGAGAAACTGGATATCCACATGCAGAAGAATGCAATTAGACCTTTATCTCACATCTTATACAAACATCAACTCAAAATGAATTAAAGGGTTAAATTTAAGACCTGAAACTATAAAACTATTAGAAGAACACATACAGGAAAAGCTCCATGACATTGGCCTGGGCAATAATTTTTTAGATATGAACAGGCAACAAAATAAAAATTTGACAAATGGGATTACATCAAACTAAAAAGTTTCTGCACAGCCAAGGAAACAACCAACACAGGGAAGAGACAACCTAAAAAATGGGGAAATATTTGCAAACCATACATCTGATAAGCAGTTAATATTAAAAATATATAAAGGACACAACTCAACAGCAAGAAAACAAATATTTTTAAATGGGCAAAGTCATTTCACAAAAGAAGATGGACAAATGGCCAAAAAGTATATGAAAAAATATTCAACGTCACTAATTATCAGGGAAATGCAAATTAAAACCATAGTGACATCATCTCACATCTGTTGGAATAGCTATTATCAAAAAGACATAAGATAACAGAGAATGCCACAAAGATACTCCTCAAGAAGAGCAACTCCAAGACACATAATTGTCAGATTCACCAAAGTTGAAATCAAGGAAAAAATGTTAAGGCCAGCCAGAGAGAAAGGTTGGGTTACCCACAAAGGGAAGCCCATCAGACTAACAGCTGATCTCTCGGCAGAAACTCTACAAGCCAGAAAAGAGTGGGGGCGAATATTCAACATTCTTAAAGAAAAGAATTTTCAACCCAGAATTTCATATCCAGCCAAACTAAGCTTCATAAGTGAAGGAGAAATAAAATACTTTACAGACAAGCAAATGCTGAGTGATTTTGTCACCACCAGGCCTGCCCTACAAGAGCTCCTGAAGGAAGCACAAAATATGGAAAGGAACAACCGGCACCAGCCACTGCAAAAACATGCCAAATTCTAAAGACCATCGAGGCTAGGAAGAAACTGCATCAACTAACGAGCAAAATAACCAGCTAACATCATAATGACAGGATCAAATTCACACATAACAATATTAACTTTAAATGTAAATGGGCTAAATGCTCCAATTAAAAGACACAGACTGGCAAATTGGATAAGGAGTCAAGACCGATCAGTGTGCTGTATTCAGGAAACCCATCTCACATGCAGAGACACATTTAGACTCAAAATAAAAGGATGGAGGAAGATCTACCAAGCAAATGGAAAACAAAAAAAGGCAAGGGTGGCAATCCTAGTCTCTGATAAAACAGACTTTAAACCAACAAAGATCAAAAGAGACAAAGAAAGCCATTACATAATGGTAAAGGGATCAATTCAACAGGAAGAGCTAACTATCCTAAATATAAATGCACCCAATACAGGAGCACCCAGATTCATAAAGCAAGTCATGAGTGACCTACAAAGAGGCTTAGACTCCCACACAATAATAATGGGAGATTTTAACACCCCACTGTCAACATTAGACAGATCAACGAGACAGAATGTTAACAAGGATATCCAGGAATTGAACTCAGCTCTACACAAAGTGGACCTAATAGACATCTACAGAACTCTCCACCCCAAATCAACAGAATATACATTTTTTTAAGCACCACACAAAACCTATTCCAAAATTGACCACATAGTTGGAAGTAAAGCTCTCCTCAGCAAATGTAAACTAACAGAAATTATAACAAACTGTCTCTCAGACCACAGTGCAATCAAATTAGAACTCAGGATTAAGAAACTCACTCAAAATCGTTCAACTACATGGAAACTGAACAACCTGCTCCTGAATGACTACTGGGTACACAATGAAATGAAGGCAGAAACAAAGATGTCCTTTGAAACCAACGAGAACAAAGACACAACATACCAGAATCTCTGGGACACATTCAAAGCAGTGTGTAGAGGTAAATATATAGCACTAAATGCCCACAAGAGAAAGCAGGAAAGACCCAAAATTGACACCCTAACATCACAATTAAAAGAACTAGAAAAGCAAGAGCAAACACATTCAAAAGCTAGCAGAAGGCTAGAAATAACTAAAATCAGAGCAGAACTGAAGGAAATAGAGACACGAAAAACCCTTCAAAAAATTAATGCATCCAGGAGCTGGTTTTTTGAAAAGATCAACAAAATTGATACACTGCTAGCAAGACTAATAAAGAAGAAAAGAGAGAAGAATCAAATAGATGCAATAAAAAATGAAAAAGGGGATATCACCACGGATCCCACAGAAATACAATCTACCATCAGAGAATACTACAAACACCTCTATGCAAATAAACTAGAAAATCTAGAAGAAATGGATAAATTCCTTGACAAATACACCCTCCCAAGACTAAACCAGGAAGAAGTTGAATCTCTGAATAGGCCAATAACAGGCTCTGAAATTGTGGCAATAATCAATAGTTTACCAACCAAAAAGAGTCCAGGACCTGATGGATTCACAGCCGAATTCTACCAGAGGTACAAGGAGGAACTGGTACCATTCCTTCTGAAACTATTCCAATGGATAGAAAAAGAGGGAATCCACCCTAACACATTTTATGAGGCCAGCATCTTCCTGATACCAAAGCCTGGCAGAGACATAACCAAAAAAGAGAATTTCAGACCAATATCCTTGATGTACATTGATGCAAAAATCCTCAATAAAATACTGGCAAACCAAATCTAGCAGCACATCAAAAAGCTTATCCACCATGATCAAGTGGGCTTCATCCCTGGGATGCAAGGCTGGTTCAACATACGCAAATCAATAAATGTAATCGAGCATATAAACAGAAACAAAGACAAAAACCACATGATTATCTCAATAGATGCAGAAAAGGCCTTTGACCAAAATTCAACCTTCATGCTAAAAACTCTCAATAAATTAGGTATTGATGGGACGTATCTCAAAATCATAAGAGCTATCTATGACAAACCCACAGCCAATATCATACTGAATGGGCAAAAACTGGAAGCATTCCCTTTGAAAACTGGCACAAGACAGGGATGCCATCTCTCACCACTCCTATTCAACATAGTGCTGGAAGTTCTGGCCAGGGCAATCAGGCAGGAGAAGGAAATAAAGGGTATTCAATTAGGAAAACAGGAGGTCAAATTGTCCCTGTTTGCAGATGACATGATTGTATACCTAGAAAACCCCATTTGTCTCACCACAAAATCTCCTCAAGCTGATAAGCAACTTCAGCAAAGTCTCAGGATACAAAATCAATGTACAAAAATCACAAGCATTCTTGTACACCAATAACAGACAGAGAGCCAAATCATGAGTGAACTCCCATTCACAATTGCTTCAAAGAGAATAAAATACCTAGGAATCCAACTTACAAGGGATGTGAAGGACCTCTTCAAGGAGAACTACAAACCACTGCTCAATGAAATAAAAGAGGATACAAACAAATGGAAGAACATTCCATGCTCATGGGTTGGAAGAATCAATATCGTGAAAATGGCCATACTGCCCAAGGTAATTTATAAATTCAATGCCATCCCCATCAAGCTACCAATGACTTTCTTCACAGAATTGGAAAAAACTACTTTAAAGTTCATATGGAACCAAAAAGAGCCGGCATCGCCAAGTCAATCCTACGCAAAAAGAACAAAGCTGGAGGCATCATGCTACCTGACTTCAAACTATACTACAAGGCTACAGTAACCAAAACAGCATGGTACTGGTACCAAAACAGAGACATAGATCAATGGAACAGAACAGAGCCCTCAGAACAGAGCCCTCTACAACTATCTGATCTTTGACAAACCTGACAAAAACAAGCAATGGGGAAAGGATTCCCTATTTAATAAATGGTGCTGGGAAAACTGGCTAGCCATATGTAGAAAGCTGAAACTGGATCCCTTCCTTACACCTTATACAAAAATTAATTCAAGATGGATTAAAGACTTACATGTTAGACCTAAAACCATAAAAACCCTAGAACACAACCTAGGCAATACCATTCAGCACATAGGCATGGGCAAGGACTTCATGTCTAAAACATCAAAAGCAATAGCAACAAAAGCCAAAATTGACAAATGGGATCTAATTAAACTAAAGAGCTTCCATCTTTGATTATTCAGGTGGGCCCAAACTTATCCCATGAGCCTTTAAAAGAAATGAACTTTCTGTAGCTTGGTTGACAGAGGATGTATCAGAAGATAGAGGGGGTTGAAGCATAAGAAGCATTTTACTCACTGTTGTTGGCTTTAAATATGAAGACAGCATCCAGAATAAAGGCTCTTGGAGCAGATAACAACCTCTGACTGACAGCCAGCAAGGAAGTGGGAACCTCACTGCCACTGCTGAAAGGAGTTGAACTCTGCCAACAACTTGGGTGGGCCTGGCAGCGTGTTCTCTCCCAGAGCCTGTACAGAAGAGCCAAGGCCAGGCAGCACCTTGGTTTTGGCCTTGAGATTGGGAGGAAAGAAGCCAGCCGAGCCCGTCCTACAGAACAGTGAGTTTTGTGAATGACAGACTCGTGAGATAACAAATTTGTGTGGTGTTAAGCCACTGGAAAAAAAAAAAAAAAAAAAAAAAAAAGCTTCTGCACAGCAAAAGAAACTACCATCAGAGTGAACAGGCAACCTACAAAATGGGAGAAAATTTTCGCAACCTACTCATCTGACAAAGGGCTAATATCCAGAATCTACAATGAACTCAAACAAATTTACAAGAAAAAGACAAACAACCCCATCAAAAAGTGGGTGAAGGACATGAACAGACACTTCTCAAAAGAAGAGAACACATGCAGCCAGAAAACATATGAAAAAATGCTCAGCATCACTGGCTATCAGAGAAATGCAAATCAAAACCACGATGAGATACCATCTCACACTAGTTGGAATGGCCATCATTAAAAAGTCAGGAAACAACAGGTGCTGGAGAGGATGTGGAGAAATAGGAACACTTTTACACTGTTGGTGGGACTGTAAACTAGTTCAACCATTGTGGAAGTCAGTGTGGCGATTCCTCTGAGATCTAGAACTAGAAATACCATTTGACCCAGCCATCCCATTACTGGGTATATATCCAAAGGATTATAAATCATGCTGCTATAAAGACACATGCACACGTATGTTTATTGCAGCACTATTCACAATAGCAAAGAGTTGGAACCAACCCAAATGTCCAACAACGATAGACTGGATTAAGAAAATGTGGCACATATACACCATGGAATACTATGCAGCCATAAAAAATGATGAGTTCATGTCCTTTGTAGGGACATGGATGAAACTGGAAACCATCATTCTCAGTAAACTATCGCAAGGACAAAAAACCAAACACTGCATGTTCTCACTCATAGGTGGGAATTGAACAATAAGAACACATGGACACAGGAAGGGGAACATCACACTCCAGGGACTGTTGTGGGGTGGTGGGAGGGGGGAGGGACAGCATTAGGAGATATACCTAATGTTAAATGACGAGTTAATGGTGCAGCACACCAACATGGCACATGGATACATATGTAAAAAATCTGCACACTGTTCACATGTACCCTAAAACTTAAAATATAATAATAATAATAATAAAAGAAAAATATATATAAAATAAAAGAAATTTCCCACTATAGCTTTTTCAGATATTATACTAAAATTGGAGATTGTATAAAAGACAGAGATGAATTATTTAATTAGCTCAGGCCATTTTGTTCTTACATAAGTCTGTCTAAACTACTAAAGACTAAATATGGAAATAGTTTTCTCTTTCAAGTAGGATGCAATCAATAAAATACTAACTTTAAAAATTATGTCATTTTATATATAGAGTACAATAGTACTCTATATTTGCACAGTAGCTACTTCTTGTACATCTTTAAATTTTTATTAATGTTAAATGCTTTTCATATTTTGTCTTTTTTTATTTTGTTTTAAGAGTTAGTAATATAGAGAACTATGGTGATGATTGTGTTATGTATCTAGTCAGTAAACTTGAATTTTTGGTATTAAAATAGTAATGTGTTAAAAAAAAAAGACAAAAGATAATAAGTGTTGGTGAGGGTGTAGAGAAAAGGAAACCCTTGCATACTTGGTGGGAATGTAAATCAGTACAGCCATTATGGAAAACAGTATGGAAGTTCCTCAAGAAACTAAAAATCCAGCAATCCCCCTACTAGATATATATCCATAGGAAACGAAATCACTATGTCAAAGAGAAAGCTGCACTTCCATGTTCACTGCAGCATTATTCACAATAGTCAAGATAAAGAACCCACTTAAGTGTCCATCAACAGATAAAGAAAATGTGGAATATATACATACACAACAGAATATTATTCAGCCTTGAAAAGGAAGGAAATCCTGTCATTTGCAATAACATGGATGAACCTAGGGGACATTAGGGTAAGTGAAATAAACCACACACAAAAAGAATACTACACAATCTCACTTATATTTATGAACCCACAGAACAGAGAGTAAAATGGTGGTTATTGTGGGGCAGAGGGTTGGTTTGGGAGATATTGCTCAAAGGATACAAAATTTCAGTTATAAAAGAATACCTTCAAGAGATCTACTGTACAACATAATTACTATGGTTAGTAACAATATTCTTTAAAATCGCTAAGAGAATAGATTTTAAGTGTTCTCACCACAGAAAAATAAAAAAGTATGTGAGGTAATATATATGTTAATTAGCTCCACTGAGCCATTCCACAAGGTATACATATTTCAAAACATCATATTGTAAATAATATAGAATGTTTTTGCCAATTAAATAAATAAAGTGCCTTGCAGAGGGTAGGTGCTCAAGAAATGTTTATTCCCTTCCTTTCAAAGAAATTAGGGCCACTGACTCCAATTAGGAGGTTACCATTTTAGTATAAGGCCTGGAATAGGACATTAACAGACCAAAGGTAAAGTGAAAAATACCAAAAGCAGTCAAACAGGTAGGAAAGAGAATTGGCACTGTATCAAAAAGGCTTCATTATACTCGATCTAAAAGAAACGTTCTCTTACAGAAAAAACTGAGTCTCAAAATAAGAATGAAATTTTTTTTCTACCTTAAGAAAAAATAAGACTTCTAAGGTAAGTCCAAAACGCAGAGAAGAGAAAAACTACTCTTGGAATAAAATATTCTGGGTCATTACACTTGAACAAGAAGAAAAAAAAAATTCTCTAAAGAGTTCAACAGGGGGTGGAGCCAAGTTGGCCGAATAGGAACAGCTCCAGTCTACAGCTCGCAGCCCCAGCGACACAGAAGACGGGTGATTTCTGCATTTCTGTTTGAGGTACCGGTTTCATCTCACTAGGGAGTGCCAAACAGTGGGGGCAGGACAGTCGGTGAAGCGCACTGTGCGCAAGCCAAAGCAGGGCGAGGCATTGCCTCACTCGGGAAGTGCAAGGGGTCAGGGAGTTCCCTGTCCTAGTCAAAGAAAGGGGTAACAGAGGGCACCTGGAATATCGGGTCAGTCCCACCCTAATACTGCGCTTTTCCAATGGGCCTGGAAAACGGCACACTAGGAGATTGTGTCCCGCACCTGGCTCAGAGGGTCCTATGCCCACAGAGTCTCGCTGATTGCTAGCACAGCAGTCTGAGATCAAGCTGCAAGGCGGCAGCGAGGCTGGGGGAGGGGCGCCTGCCATTGCCCAGGCTTGCTTAGGTAAACAAAGCAGCCAGGAAGCTCGAACTGGGTGGAGCCCACCACAGCTCAAGGAGGCCTGCCTGCCTCTGTAGGCTCCACCTCTGGGGGCAGGGCACGGACAAACAAAAAGTCAGCAGGAACCTCCACAGACTTAAATGTCCCTGTCTGACTGACAGCTTTAAAGAGAGTAGTGGTTCTCCCAGCATGCAGCTGGAGATCTGAGAACGGACAGACTGCCTCCTAAAGTGGGTCCCTGACCCCCAAGCAGCCTAACTGGGAGGCACCCCCCAGTAGGGACAGACTGACACCTCACTCGGCCAGGTACTCCTCTGAGACAAAACTTCCACAGGAACTATCAGACAGCTGAATTTGTGGTCTCACGAAAATCCACTGTTCTGCAGCCACCGCTGCTGGCACTCAGCCAAACCAGGTCTGGAGTGGACCTCTAGCAAACTCCAACAGACCTGCAGCTGAGGGTCCTGTCTGGTAGAAGGAAAACTAACAAACAGAAAGGACATCCACACCAAAAACCCATCTGTACATCACCATCATCAAAGACCAAAAGTAGATAAAACCACAAAGATGGGGAAAAAACAGAGCAGAAAAACTGGAAACTCTAAAAAGCAGAGCACCTCTCCTCCTCCAAAGGAACGCAGTTCCTCACCAGCAACGGAACAAAGCTGGATGGAGAATGACTTTGACGAGTTGAGAGAAGAAGGCTTCAGACGATCAAACTACTCTGAGCTATGGGAGGAAATTCAAAACAATAGCAAAGAAGTTAAAAACTTTGAAAAAAAATTAGACGAATGGATAACTAGAATAACCAATGGAGAGAAGGGCTTAAAGGAGCTGATGGAGCTGAAAGCCAAGTTTTGAGAACTATGCGAAGATTACAGAAGCCTCGGGAGCCGATGCATTCAACTGGAAGAAAGGGTATCAGTGATGGAAGATGAAATGAATGAAATGAAGCGAGAAGGGAAGTTTAGAGAAAAAAGAATAAAAAGAAATGAACAAAGCCTCCAAGAAATTTGGGACTATGTGAAAAGACCAAACCTACGTCTGATTGGTGTAACTGAAAATGACGGGGAGAATGGAACCAAGTTGGAAAACACTCTGCAAGATATCATCCAGGAGAACTTCCCCAATCTAGCAAGGCACGGCAACATTCAGATTCAGGAAATACAGAGAATGCCACAAAGATACTCCTCGAGAAGAGCAACTCCAAGACACATAATTGTCAGATTCACCAAAGTTGAAATGAAGGAAAAAATGTTAAGGGCAGCCAGAGAGAAAGGTCGGGTTACCCACAAAGGGTAGCCCATCAGACTAACAGCTGATCTCTCGGCAGAAACTCTACAAGCCAGAAGAGAGTGGGGACCGATATTCAACATTCTTAAAGAAAAGAATTTTCAACCCAGAATTTCATATCCAGCCAAACTAAGCTTCATAAGTGAAGGAGAAATAAAATACTTTACAGACAAGCAAACGCTGAGTGATTTTGTCTCCACCAGGCCTGCCCTAAAAGAGCTCCTGAAGGAAGCACTAAACATGGAAAGGAACAACCGGTACCAGCCACTGCAAAAACATGCCAAATTCTAAAGACCTTCGAGGCTAGGAAGAAACTGCATCAACTAACGAGCAAAATAACCAACTAACATCATAATGACAGGATCAGATTCACACATAACAATATTAATGTTAAATGTAAATGGGCTAAATGCTCCAATTAAAAGACACAGACTGGTGAACTGGATAAGGAGTCAGGACCCATCAGTGTGCTGTATTCAGGAAACCCCTCTCACGTGCAGAGACACACATAGACTCAAAATAAAGGGATGGAGGAAGATCTATCAAGCAAATGGAAAACAAAAAAAGGCAGGGGTTGCAATCCTAGTCTCTGATAAAATAGACTTTAAACCAACAAAGATCAAAAGAGACAAAGAAGGCCATTACATAATGGTAAAGGGATCAATTCAACAAGAAGAGCTAACTATCCTAAATATATATGCACCCAATACAGGAGCACCCAGATTCATAAAGCAAGTCCTGAGTGACCTACAAAGGGACTTAAACTCCCACACAATAATAATGGGAGATTTTAACACCCCACTGTCAACATTAGACAGATCAACGAGACAGAAAGTTAACAAGGATATCCAGGAATTGAACTCAGCTCTGCACAAAGTGGACCTAATAGACATCTACAGAACTGTCCACCCCAAATCAACAGAATATACATTTTTTTAAGCATCACACCACACCTATTCCAAAATTGACCACATAGTTGGAAGTAAAACTCTCCTCAGCAAATGTAAACTAACAGAAATCATAACAAACTGTCTCTCAGACCACAGTGCAATCAAACTAGAACTCAGGATTAAGAAACTCACTCAAAATCGTTCAACTACATGGAAAACTGAACAACCTGCTCCGGAATGGAGCATAATGGGTACATAATGAAATGAAGGCAGAAATAAAGATGTTCTTTGAAACCAACGAGAACAAAGACACAACATACCAGAATCTCTGGGACACGTTCAAAGCAGTGTGTAGAGGGAAATTTATAGCACTAAATGCCCACAAGAGAAAGCAGGAAAGATCCAAAATTGACAACCTAACATCACAATTAAAAGAACTAGAAAAGCAAGAGCAAACACATTCAAAAGCTAGCAGAAGGCTAGAAATAACTAAAATCAGAGCAGAACTGAAGGAAATAGAGACACAAAAAACCCTTCAAAAAATTAATGCATCCAGGAGCTCGTTTTTTGAAAAGATCAACAAAATTGATAGACCACTAGCAAGACTAATAAAGAAGAAAAGAGAGAAGAATCAAATAGATGCAATAAAAAATGAAAAAGGGGATATCACCACGGATCCCACAGAAATACAATCTACCATCAGAGAATACTACAAACACCTCTATGCAAATAAACTAGAAAATCTAGAAGAAATGGATAAATTCCTCAACAAATACACCCTCCCAAGACTAAACCAGGAAGAAGTTGAATCTCTGAATAGACCAATAACAGGCTCTGAAATTGTTGCAATAATCAATAGCTTACCAACCAAAAAGAGACCAGGACCTGATGGATTCACAGCCGAATTCTACCAGAGGTACAAGGAGGAACTGGTACCATTCCTTCTGAAACTATTCCAATCAATAGAAAAAGAGGGAATCCACCCTAACACATTTTATGAAGCCAGCATCGTCCTGATACCAAAGCCTGGCAGAGACATAATGAAAAAAGAGAATTTCAGACCAATATCCTTGATGAACATTGATGCAAAAATCCTCAATAAAATACTGGCAAACCAAATCCAGCAGCACATCAAAAAGCTTATCCACCATGATCAAGTGGGCTTCATCCCTGGGATGCAAGGCTGGTTCAACATACGCAAATCAATAAATGTAATCCAGCATATAAACAGAACCAAAGATAAAAACCACATGATTATCTCAATAGATGCAGAAAAGGCCTTTGACAAAACTCAACAACCCTTCATGCTAAAAACTCTCAATAAATTAGGTATTGATGGGACGTATCTCAAAATCATAAGACCTATCTATGACAAACCCACAGCCAATATCATACTGAATGGGCAAAAACTGGAAGCATTCCCTCTGAAAACTGGCACAAGACAGGGATGCCCTCTCTCACCACTCCTATTCAACACAGTGCTGGAAGTTCTGGCCAGAGCAATCAGGCAGGAGAAGGAAATAAAGGGTATTCAATTAGGAAAAGAGGAAGTCAAATTGTCCCTGTTTGCAGATGACATGATTGTATATCTAGAAAACCCCATTGTCTCACCACAAAATCTCCTTAAGCTGATTAGCAACTTCAGCAAAGTCTCAGGATACAAAATCAATGTACAAAAATCACAAGCATTCTTGTACACCAATAACAGACAAACAGAGAGCCAAATCATGAGTGAACTCCCATTCACAATTGCTTCAAAGAGAATAAAATACCTAGGAATCCAACTTACAAGGGATGTGAAGGACCTCTTCAAGGAGAACTACAAACCACTGCTCAATGAAATAAAAGAGGATACAAACAAATGGAAGAACATTCCATGCTCATGGGTTGGAAGAATCAATATCGTGAAAATGGCCATACTGCCCAAGGTAATTTATAAATTCAATGCCATCCCCATCAAGCTACCAATGACTTTCTTCACAGAATTGGAAAAAACTACTTTAAAGTTCATATGGAACCAAAAAGAGCCGCATCGCCAAGTCAATCCTAAGCCAAAAGAACAAAGCTGGAGGCATCAAGCTACCTGACTTCAAACTATACTACAAGGCTACAGTAACCAAAACAGCATGGTACTGGTACCAAAACAGAGACATAGATCAATGGAACAGAACAGAGCCCTCAGAAATGATGCCGCATATCTACAACTATCTGATCTTTGACAAACCTAACAAAAACAAGAAATGGGGAAACGATTCCCTATTTAATAAATGGTGCTGGGAAAACTGGCTAGCCATATGTAGAAAGCTGAAACTGGATCCCTTCCTCACACCTTATACAAAAATTAATTCAAGATGGATTAAAGACTTAAATGTTAGACCTAAAACCATTAAAATCCCACAAGAAAACCTAGGCAATACCATTCAGGACATAGGTGTGGGCAAGGACTTCATGTCTAAAACACCAAAAGCAATGGCAACAAAAGCCAAAATTGACAAATGGGATCTAATTAAACTAAAGAGCTTCTGCACAGCAAAAGAAACTACCATCAGAGTGAACAGGCAACCTACAGAATGGGAGAAAATTTTTGCAACCTACTCATCTGACAAAGGGCTAATATCCAGAATCTACAATGAACTCAAACAAATTTACAAGAAAAAAACAAACAACCCCATCAAAAAGTGGGCAAAGGACATGAACAGACACTTCTCAAAAGAAGACATTTATGCAGCCAAAAAACACATGAAGAAATGCTCATCATCACTGGCCATCAGAGAAATGCAAATGAAAACCACAGTGAGATACCATCTCACACCAGTTAGAATGGCCATCATTAAAAAATCAGGAAACAACAGGTGCTGGAGAGGATGTGGAGAAATAGGAACACTTTTACACTGTTGGTGGGACTGTAAACTAGTTCAACCATTGTGGAAGTCAGTGTGGCGATTCCTCAGGGATCTAGAACTAGAAATACCATTTGACCCAGCCATCCCATTACTGGGTATATACCCAAAGGACTATAAATCATGCTGCTATAAAGACACATGCACACGTATGTTTATTGCGGCACGATTCACAATAGCAAAGACTTGGAACCAACCCAAATGTCCAACAACGATAGACTGGATTAAGAAAATGTGGCACATATACACCATGGAATACTATGCAGCCATAAAAAATGATGAGTTCATGTCCTTTGTAGGGACATGGATGAAAATGGAAAACATCATTCTCAGTAAACTATTGCAAGGACAAAAAACCAAACACCGCATGTTCTCACTCATAGGTGGGAATTGAACAATGAGAACTGATGGACACAGGAAGGGGAACATCACACTCCAGGGACTGTTGTGTGGTGGGGGGAGGGGGGGAGGGACAGCATTAGGAGATATACCTAATGCTAAATGACGAGTTAATGGTGCAGCACACCAACATGGCACATGGATACATATGTAACAAACCTGCACATTGTGCACATGTACCCTAAAACCTAAAGTATAATAAAAAAAAAGTTCAACATTGATGATTTGCTTCATAAACAATCTCTGATAAAGAACCACACAATTATTATACAGACTACCTCTAGCCATAGGTTCCATCCTTCTGCTGTCCAAGATCATAACGTCCATGACCAAAGGAAAGCATCATCATATTTCATTGAGCATTTGGCAAAAAAACAAAAAACACCATTTTCTTTGAGGCATTCATACCCACACACGACTTCAGTTTGAGGCATATATCTTATACAATGTCACTGTCAATTACCAGAGCCATTAAGAGGCATAGAAGGCTTAAGTTCTGCCTTGAGTATTTGTGCTCTGGGTTCACCTTTTTAGAAAAAAAAAAAAATTCAAATGAGACATTAAGAATTATGTACCAAGTCAAACTGCCCACCAATGGGCAGAGGTGGGGGAGGATGGATGTGAAATCCTGGCTCTGTTCCTTATAATCTATGTGGCCTTATGCAAGTCTGAGTCTCAATTTCCTCTTCTACAAAATGGGAATAATAACAGAATCTACCTCTCAGAGACATCGTGAAAATTAAACGAGATAATTACCAAATTAAAAAACATTTGTTCTTGAAAGGACATGCTCAAGGAAATAAAAAGAACCCACAGAATGAGGGGAAAATTTTGTAAATCATATGTTTGATAAAGGACTTATATCTAGAATATATGAAAAACTCTTAAAACTCGATAATAAAAACACAAATAACTGAATTTAAAAAGGGATAAAGAATCTAAAGAGACATTTCTCAAAAGAAGATACACAAATGGTCAAAAAGCACAGGAAAAGATGCTCAACATTATTAGCCATCAGGGAATAAAAATCAAAACCATGATGAGATACCATTTCACACCTACTAGGATGACAAGAATCAAAAAGAGCCATTAACAAGTGTTGGCATGGATGTGGAAAAACTGGCACCCTCATACCCTGCTGGTTCAAATGTGAAATGGTATAGCCATTGGGGAAAACAATTTGTCATTTTCTCAAAGAGGACAGAATTACCACATGACCCAGCATATATTCCTACTCCTTGGTATATACTCAAGAGAAAGGAAAACATATGTCCATACAAAAACTTGTACTTTCATAGCAGCATATTTGTAACAGCCAAAAAGTCAATTAAACTAATAAATGGTTAAATGAAATGTGGTATTATATTCATACAGTGGAATATAATTTAGTCATAAAAGGAAATGAAATACTAATATGTGCTACAACAAGTATTAACCTTGAAAACTTTGTTAACTTAAAGAAGACAGTCACACAAATGGGATCTAATTAAGCTAAAGAGCATCTACACAGCAAAAGAAACTATCATCATGGTGAACAGGCAACCTACAGTATGGGGGGAAAATTTTGCAATCTGTCCATCTGGCAAAGGTCTAATATCCAGAATCTACAAACTACTTAAACAAATTTACAAGGAAAAAAAAACCCATCAAAAAGTGGGTGAAGGATATGAACAGACACTTCTCAAAAGAAGACATTTAAGTGGCCAATAAACATATGATAAAAAGTTCAACATCACTGATGGTTAGAGAAATGCAAATCAAAACCACAATGAGATACCATCTCACATTAGTCAGAATGGCGATTATTAAAAAGTCAAGAAACTACACATGCTGGTGAGGCTGTGGAGAAATAGTAATGCTTTTACACTGTTGGTGGGAATGTAAATTAGTTTAACCATTGGGGAAGACAGTGCACCGATTCCTCAAGGATTTAGTACCAGAAATACCATTTGACTCAGCAATCCCATTACTGGGTATATACCCAAAGGAATATAAATCACCTAGCCTAACCTAAACTATAAAAACACATGCACCGATATGTTTACTGCAACACTATTTACAATAGAAAAGACATGGAACCAACCCAAATGCCCACCAATGACGGACATTTCTTTATTTTCACCAATAAAGAAAATGTGGTACATATACACCAAGGAATACTATGCAGTCATAAAAAGGAATGAAATCATGTCCTTTGCAAGGACATGGATGAAGCTGGAAGCCAACATCCTCAGCAAACTAACACAGGATCAGAAAACCAAATGCTGCATGTTCTCACTCATAAGTGGGAGCTGAACAACAAGAACACATGGACACAGGGAGGGGAACATCACACACCAGGGCCTGTCGGGGGGTAGGAGGGCGAGAGGAGGGAGAGCATCAGAACAAATAACTAATGCATGCAGGGCTTAAAACCTAGATGACAGGTTGATGCAGCAAACCATCATGGCACATGTATACCTAGGTAACAAACCTGTACTTTCTGCACATGTATCCCTGGAATTTAAAGTAAAATAAAATTTTAAAAAGTGTCACAAACAACCACATGTTGCATGATTCCCATCATATGAAATATCCAAAATAAGCAAACCAATAGAGACACAAGGTGGATTAGTGGTTGCCTAAGGCTGGGATGGAAAAGTTATGAGGAAATGGCCAAGGAGTGAGAGTTTTCCTTTTGGGCGAATGAAAATGTTTTAAAATTGACTGTGGCAATGGCTGCACAGCTCTAACTATAATAAAAAGTCACTGAATGGTAAACTTTAAATGGTATGTGCATTGTATAGGATGTGAATTCTATCTCAATAAAGCTGTTTTTAAAGGAAGATTAAATAAGACAAATACTTGTAAAGTGTTTAGCACAGTGTCTAGCACCTTGGAAGTGCTCAATAAATGTAGTCTGACAATGTTGCTGATATTGTTGCTACTTCCAGAAGAAAATACATTTAACCTAAAAAATGTTTGTCATGCATGTAATTGATGAGAATAACCTGGTCCTTTAATCTCAAAATTATGAAACCATTCTGAAATGCAGAGGAAGCTTTTAAAAATCTTGGCAATGGTCTAATAACCTAAACTTTTTTTTTTTTTATGTCAGATGGAATTTCACTGGTTGCCCAGGCTGGAGTGCAGTGGCACGATCTTGGCTCACTGCAACCTCTACCTCTGGAGTTCAAGCGATTCTCCTGCCTCAGCCTCCTGAGTAGCTGGGATTACAAGCGCCTGCCACCATGCCTGGCTAATTTTTGTATTTTTGGTAGAGACAGGGTTTCTCCATATTGGCCAGGCTTGTCTCGAACTCTTGACCTCAGGTGATCCGCCCGCTTCAGCCTCCCAAAGTGCTGGGATTACAGGCGTGAGCCACTGCACCCGGCCTAACCTAAACTCTTATAAACATTTACAACAATCAGAGATAATAACAACAGTAAATTTGTCTGGTGACACCTGTGGAATCCTCCTCAACTATTTCAGGTAAGGTTTACTGCTTCTTCCTCTATAATTTGCCTGTTTAGATTTCTACTATATCATTATCTACTCTATACGTCATTTTTTTCCACTAAAGTGTAAATTCTATCAGGACAAGACAATGTCTCATTCATTTTTGTATCCTATAAGGACAGCATATTGCAACGCTGGTACATAGTAGGTGCTTAATTGAATGAACATGTAACTGTGAAAATTCATGGATATCTTATCATTTCTCATCTATCTGAACTCCTGTTTCAGCCCCCTTTAAGAACAGGAAGAAAGGGTTTGATAATTGACCAGTTTAATTACAATCGCATCTTTTCCTAACAGATTAAAACACGTCAACAAGTGAAGTTTTACTAGTTTCACCACAGTCTTGAAGTTCCAAGCATTCTCAAGAATAGAAAAATAACCCATAACAGTTTATTTAAACCCTAGGAAAGCCTATGATAGCCCTAGGAAAACACTGAGAACTTATATAATCAGCCTGTGATCCTTGCCATCATCACTAAAGCAAAATGCATGAGTAGCCCCCCCGCCGCCCAGCTCCCCATGTTGTTTCTGCCTTTCGGTGAACATTTTCTCCTCTGGCTACCATAAGTAGTAACATTAGTATCTAGTAGCAAGCTTTGCTGTTGCAAACTTCCAGGTGATGCCCTCCTCCTCGTTCCCAGGAACCAGGAGGAGGGCATCACCTGGAAGTTTGTTAGATATTCGGCATCTTATTTCTTACTAGATCCACTGGCGATTCAAATGCACATTAAAAGTTTAGGCATTTTTCTGTAAGAGCTGGCTGTGCCTAGCTTTAGAGTCAGCTGGCTATACTTGGGCTCTAGATTTGAAGGCCACTACAGACCAGCTGAAGTGCATTTGGCAAATCAATTCACTCAGAGGTTCTTATCCTGTGTGCACTTTAGAACCACCTGGGGAAATTTTTTTAAATCACAATGCCTAAGCTCCACCCTAGAGATTGATTGAATTGGCCTAGGACCCAGTTTTGTTGTTGTTGTTATTGTGCTGCTGCTGCTTGTTTGTTTGTTTTTGAGACAAACTCTGTCATCCAGGCGGGAGTGCAGTGGCATGATTATGTCTCACTGCCTCACACTCGGGCTAAAGCAATCCTCCCGCCTCAGCTTCCCGAGTAGCTAGGACTACAGGTGTGTGCCACTAAGCCCAGCTAACTTTTTATTTTGTAGAGACGGGGTCCCCCTATGTTGCCTAGGCTGATCTCAAACATCTGGCCTCAAACAGTCCTCTGAGCCTCACAACGTTCTGGGACTTCAGGTGTGAGCCTCTGTGCCTGCCCCCAATATTTTTTAAAGCTCCCCTAGCTAATACTAACGGATAGCTAGAGTTGGGAACCACTGATTAACTTCTATAAGCTTCTATCAAATGGGACAATTAATAGTACCTGCCTCGTGGGGGTGTGAAGACCAAACCTGATCACCTTTGAAAAGCTCTTGCTCCAGTAGTTGTAACATTTAAGCGTTTAACAAATGGTAATTATTATTATAATACCTGGAAACCCGGAAATGAATGCAACAACAGGGATAAAAAGAATAGGCTCAGATTGTACTAGTCTGGTCCCATCCTACAAGTAGGTAACTGCCACAGTCAAAGAACACATTATCTCCAAGGACAAGTTTGCCCCTTACCTGACACTCTGAGTTTCCTTGAAGGGGCCAACTACCTCTGCAAGGTGTCAGAAAGGCCAGCACCTTCATTTGGAATTTATTGATGGAAGGTGGGGGAGCATGATTTCAGCAAGTCTGTAATACAGGAAATCCCCCTTACCACACCTTCCTGATTTACACTGATTCTTGATAAACACCACATGTGTCCTCAACTCTCTTTTTCCCCTCCCCCTAAGTTTTCAATCGTTCTGTTCCACATTTAGGTGATGAAAACTTAAAACCTGTGGTTATAACTTCTATGAGAAATTTCATTTTGAAAGCTTGCTAAATTTCAACTTTATTGCCATGAGAAAAACAAAAGAAACAAAAGACCTCAGTCATTCAGTGACACAAAAACCCCAAGTGAAGACATTTCATAAGTGTAAGTTTTCTGCTGCAAGTTGTTGAAAATCCTGACTTTTGGACAGGAGTGCCATTCATTTGCTTCTACAAATGTTCTATGAAACAATAGCACTTATTTTTCTAATAGTTTTAGGTTACATGTTTAGTTTCACCTATGGATTTTAACTTGGCTAAGCCTAGCCTACAGATCCTTTTGAATCTACATCTCACAGGATTTACCCTAAGTCTATTCTTCCAAGGAGATTCGTAATGGCCAGGCAAATAAGTCCATGATCTGCTTTTCCAACAATTATAAGGAAATAAACACCCAGATGAGAATAACATACCTATCAGGCCACTGAGAGATAACCAAAGATTTACCTCAATGGTGATTACATTCATTTTTTAAAGTGTGCATGGCTTAGTGACTAAGTCACCAGAAAGCTCCAGTTCTATTTCCACTCCTCTGCTTTTTCACTATGGGCCTCCTCTGCAGTAAAGGAAGCAGACTCATCCTTCCTCTCACTGGGTACACTGTGATAGCTAATGAATGTCTGCATTTCAAAGGTTTTTAGAATCTTTTTGGAAGTTTCAGAAGTGACTTTGGCATCCCATAGAGTGCTCTCAAATAGTGCTCCTATTCTCTGGACTGGTTTCTAACCACACCTTGGTTTGGGGCCGACTGTAAAGGCGGTCTGGGATTCAAGTCCTAAGTCTCCAAGAATGTCATCCTACAGCCTCTTCAGGAGTCTGTCAAAGAATGACAGTTCAAAAACATGGAAGAATCCAGGAGTAAACTCACCCTTGCACACCTACAAGCACACATGGCCTCTCACAGAAACCACAGACCCACTCTAGTCTCCCAGAGAACCTGTTTCAGATTGGCCCAACCACCCCCAAAACACAAGTACCTACACCAGTTCACTTCAGTGGAGTGGAGGGATTATTTTAGCTGTTATACTTCATTTAAGAATGTCATGCTTAAAGGTATAAGTACTGAGTTCTAATCCCAGCTCTTCTATGTAAAAGCCCTGTTATTTTGAGCAACTTCCTTGAGTCTGTTTTCTCAGTTATAAAATGGAGATGCCAACTTAAAATAAGATTACTACACTGTGAAAATCAGAGGAGTTTTTACAATCTTTAAATATTACAAATGTAAAGTGTAATTATTTTTCTCCTGCAGACAACTGGCTAGGGAGCTATTCAAAAATGGTGACCTTCTGCCTTCTTTAGTCTGTTTCTAACTAAACATTATCCCAGGTATTTAAAAATCTTTATTTGTGGCTGATTAGTATTCAAATTCACAGAGCAGCATTAATGAGATGAGTGATATTCAAAGAGAATCAAAAATTCCTTAGCCAGGATTTCTTACAAATGACATAGTGATATACTATTTGAGCCAAAAATCAAAATAATGTTAGTGTCACTTTCTATCTGCATCCAAAACTTTACAAAGCACTTGTTTTATTAAAGGATATCATATTTTGATGCATAAGGTTAGTTTTGCTATGGCCATTTTTGTGACACTTACCCAAAGAATGTACTATAGTTAAAAGGATTAAGATGGATAATGGTGTTTAAAGAGATGTCACAGGGAAAGAATTAATTTAGATCAGAGAAATATGATACTATAGCAAATAACAAACAGATAACATCTTGTTTAAAAAAAAAGTACCAATGAAAGAGAATAAACAGGTCCTCTGCATATATTCTTTACCCACTGAAAAACACACCATAATTACCAACTATAAGGTTATCTAGACAAGCAAGTTTTATAACAATGTGATTCTATCTATATACTTTAAAATGTATATACTTCTGTATGCATGGCAAATGATCTGAAAAGATACAGGTCAGACTGTTGAAAGTGGTTATACCTATGGAATAGAATTAGGGATGGAGGCCGGGTGTGGTGGTTCACGCCTGTAATCCCAGCACTTTGGGAAGCCAAGGTGGGCGGATCATGAGCTCAAGACATGGAGACCATCCTGGCCAACACAGTGAAACCCTGTCTCTACTAAAAATACAAAAATTAGCTGGGTGTGGTGGCGCATGCCTGTAGTCCCACTTACTCCGGAGGCTGAGGCAGGAGAATCTCTTGAACCTGGGAGGCGGAGGTTGCAGTGAGCTGAGACTGCACCACTGCACTCCAGCTCCAACCTGGCAACAGAGTGAGACTCTGTCTCAAAAAAAAAGTGGGGATGGAACATGAAGGCGTTCACTTTTTTTTTTTTTTAATGGCATTTCACTCTTGTTGCCCAGGCTGGAGTGCAAGAGCTCACTACAACCTCCACCTCCGAGGTCCAAGCGATTCTCTTGCCTCAGCCTCCCAAGTAGCTGGGATTGCAGGTGACTGCCGTCACGCCCAGCTAATTTTTGTATTTTTAGTAGAGACGGGGTTTCACCATGCTGGCCTGGTTGGTCTCAAATTCCTGACCTCAGGTGATCCATCCGCCTCAGCCTCCCAAAGTGCTGGAATTACAGGCATGAGCCACCGCGCTTGGCCGGCTTTCAGTTTTTATTTGATGTACATATTATTTAATGAGAGTATTCATATGCATGCATTACACTGATAATAAAATGAATAAAAAGCATAAATCTGTAAAAGTATGAAGAAGTTAAGCAACAACTAGAAGTGGAAGAGAGGTTATTAGCATATTAACTACCAAATAAGTGAGAAATAACCAGTCAATAAGTACTTACTGAAGAGCAACTACATAAAAGGCACTTTACTAGATTGTAGAAACTACAGAAATGTTACAATCACTACTCTCACAGTGCCCTATAATCTAGGAGTAGAGCCAAGTTTACATGAACATTCACAAAAAAATACCTGAGAACATAAAGCAGAATATGAAAATAGCCACAAGAGTGACTTTTAGACAATAAGTATTTTAGAAACTCAGGCTCAATAAGTGTTTCATAAATGAATTAATTAAACACTTTGAGCTAAGATAGTAAAGAATCATAGAAAAGGAGGAAAAACTTGAGCAGGGCTTTGAAAAGTAGGCAGAATTCAGAAATGGGTAGAATGTGGCAGAGGGATGATAGGGTGGAATATCCAGAGGGTTAGAAATAAAAAGAATGTCAGAGAGGGTACAAGCAGAGTAACAAGCTATACCATCTGCTTGTGAATAAACTTAGGTTCCTATAGGGAGGCGGAGAGAAGAAGCTGGCCAAGGAGAGTAGGCTGACCCTAGGGAGCCTTGGAAAGCTCAAAAACTTGAGCTAGCAGACGAGGGATGTCAGTGAAGGTTTCGAGCTAGGCAGTGACAGGAGGAAAGTGGAGATTCAGAAAGGTTAATAAGACAACAAGACGGAGAGAGGCTGAAAACAGGAAACCCAGCTGAGACGTGCTACAGAACAGGTGTGAGGTGATGAGTGCCCAAACCAGATGAAAACAGTCACAAGGGAAACAACAATAATTATCATTTAGCCCTATTTACAAGCAAACTTTAAAATCAGACTCCACCTAATATAAAGGCCTTTCCTCTAGGGGAAAGGCCTTTGAAGCTGACTTGGTAGAGGAATGAGAAACACTGTGCTGCTATGTTATAACAGGGGTAATGAAAATCACCAGCTTTGGACAGAGACTGTCCTGGATTCAACCACAGCTCAGCCATTTACTAGTACAGTTACTTAACCCCTAAGACATTTTGCAGACTATATAACCTCTTTGTTCCTTGATTTCTTCATTTTAAGTGTCTATGGTTGTGTTCCCTACTTGAATTTAACAAAATCTCAGTTCAAACAGAAAGATAAGGGAAAGAGGTATGAAGAAAAGGCTTTCTTGAAATCTCACCTTTATCAATTCCCTTTTCTCTTCACAGGACTTCACTAGGCTTAAAACTTGAAGGAAGAATAAGTCAGAGTATGGTTCAGTGTATAAATAAAAAGTAATTATAAAATTGCCCAGTAATTTTTTCAAATATTCTCAAAATTGTCCAATAATTTTTTCAAATATTCTTATTTCTCTTTTTTCCTGAAATTTCCCTTACATCAATAACACCGTTGATCCATTTCTATTATTCCCTTCAACGCATCTGCTTCCAAAATATACCTCCTTCCTAGAGAAACTGTAAGTCCTTTCCTACATTGGATCAGTTGTTGTTCTACTCCTTCAACATGTCCTAAAATGTGACAATCATTTCTTTCAATTGTTCATGTGTCTTCCTACAGTTATCGTTCTCTGTTTTACCTAACAACTATTTTGTGTCATAACCCACAAGACCTTTGAATATGTTCATGGGACTATATTCATGGGAAGGCGTATGGCACACATTTTTTTAATGCTCCACAATGCTTAGTTTAGGGGTTTCGGAGCCAGACAAATGAATGGACAAATAAATAAGACAATGCATGATTCAAAGATTGAGTCCCTCTCTTACCTAAGCACAATACAGGACTGGGATCTAATCCTGGTTCTACCAACTATTTAATACTTCATAGCAGAGGCTCCATTTAAGCTTGAAGGTTTAATGACTGATATCACTGAATCCCCGTAGCACAACTCGTTAGCTGGGTAGTCTTGGGCAAATTACTTAACCTGTCTGTGCCTTGGTTTCCCCATCTGTTAAATGGGGTAAACAGCACTTTCCTCATAGGGTTGATGGAAGGATTAATACATTAATGCATGTACACTGCTTAAAACAGTACCTGGCACATAATAAGCATTCAATAACTTTAAGTATTATTATTATGATTGTGTTATTACTATTATTGGGCTGCAGAGAAACATTCATTCTTCCATAGTATTTAAGAGATAATGTCCCAAATCTGGGCAGTTTACCTTTTCCCAGCTTTCTAACTTCACTTTCCAAACCAAGTGAAAATAAGGTACTGGTTTAACCCCTAATTCCTTCAACACAAACATAGATACATGCATGCACCCATCTTTTCTAAATATACAGCATATACATTTCACTCTTCATTATTTGCTACACAAAAACCAAAACACATATATTTAGGTTTGTAAATAACATAAATACTTTGTTTGACTTAATGTGTCTGTTCCATGCAGTGTGATGACGGTTACGTCTATATTGGTTTTTTTGTGTGTAACAATAGCAGTGTATTTTTATTGTAAATTCCTAAGGACAAAAATGACCTGCTTAAGTCAGTCTGGGTACTTGGACTAAATTGGAGTGCATATTCAGAAAAGAATTTTAGAAAAATTCAGAGAAAGAGGGAAATTAATGGGTACTGACTTAGAAGGTTTAATGAAAGATGGAATTTGAGTACAGCTTTCAAGAACAGGTAAAATTTTCAATTTCAGGGGAGAGGGAGACTTGTGTTCAACATGGAAAGTATAATATATGTAAGTGGAGAAGTAGAGGAACTAAGCAAAGATTGGTCTAACTAAAGAGAGGACACTGGAGACCACTACAAAATTTATGTTTAATATATAAGATCACAGCAATCTTGAGCGTACAGTTCATGTTTATTCCTCTTGGTTGCCCCAATATCTAGCACTAAGTCTGGCTTATATATAACTGATAATCAAAAAACATTTATTGAATTGAGCAAAATTACACTGTCTTTTACCATATCAAAGTGAAGAAAACTGAATGGAACTGAACTCAACTCAATTAGATCATGAAAGCCAATGGATAAAATAACTCAACAAACTTGTACAAGGTATGTAAACCTTGAACAGCACTAACCACTAGTCAAGAAATATGTCTTCACTTTGCCTAAATTACCACCGATAGAGAAGTTCAGGGAATGAAACACAAAATTCTCTCATTCTCATATTCATTCTCACTCTCTTTCTCTCTCTCTCTCACACACACACACACACACACACACACACAGCTCAGAGTTTCAATCTACTGTCTTATAGACTGAGATAGCTGAAAGCATGATTAAGGAACTAAGAAGTACCCAAATTAAGATTCTTAACATCTAATCCATTTTGGCGAAGGATTCTCAGATGAGACTTCTGACTACAGGAGTCCAGATCACATGACCAGCGGACTAAGCAAAACCAGAAAACTTTTTGAAAGAAACTGCTTTTCTTCCATGAGGTCCCCATCCCATCAGTAGGGATTGGGAGACCAGGAGAGATAATTTAAATGAATTTGGCAGATGAAATAACAATTTGGTATTGGCAACAGTAGTACAGTTGCATTGTACAAAAAAAAATTGATGAACTACCTTTTTCCCCAACGCCCAGGTGGTAAATTATAGAAATGTCGTCAGCATTAAAAGGTTTATTTACTGGCTTTTCTGATTCGCTGAAATTAATTAAGCCACCTCCACAAGTAATGGACTAGTATTTCTTGGTCTCTACCACTTCTAGCAGTATGCACGTGGCCACAATGACTACACTGTGACTAGACATGGTGACTAAATCTTTGTAAGATACAAATTCAAATTTACTGGGATATAGTGAACTACAGCTCACACTCAGGGCCTGGGTACAAAATTTCAAAGGTATTACAGAAATGCATCCATTTGGATTTCAAAAGGCAGAATAAAATAAACAAAACTTCATAAATAAACATACATAAAATTTCAGGTGATTACTGACACTTTTTAATACAATATTAAATTATATCAAATCCTTCTAAAGTTATTGGCAGACAAATTGTGAAATGCCAAGGATGAAGTTAGAATGAAGGCTTTTCTTGGGCCTAAAATTCTCTATGAACTGCTTTTAGCTGCTGCTGCTGAAGTGACAAGAAGTCAGTAGTAAGTAATTTAACAATTACACCTGGGCCCCATTAATCTTCCCAGCTTCAGTGTCAAACAGGGGCCTGAAACTGGATGCCTACTCAATGAGTAAATAAATGATTATAAAATACTAGCCTGCATTTACTCTACAAAAGAAGGAAGAATAACATAAAATAACAAGCAAATTTTAAGACCTTTTACTTTATAAAACTTGCAATGTAAGGATCTAATTAATAATTCAATTTTAGGATCTGTCTTTTAAGCATGCTTTGTAACTCAAACCTTGACAAATGCAGTTATTATAACACAGTTTAGTTAGAGGGAGGGAATGTATCTGTCTAGTGATTTGGAAAGGGAAGATGGGAGAGAGCAAGTGTCATGGAAGGCCCCTGTTGAAATGTGTCGTTCCCTTCTCCAATGAAGTAAAATAAGTTATAATGGCCTCTTTTATCCTCTAGGGCCAGTTCCACTTTACTATGCCTAAATTTCAAGATTCCCATAATCTGATCTGGATTTACCCAACCAATATTTTCTCTCACACATGTACTTTCTTTTTCTTCTTCTTCTTCAATTACATATTTTGAAGTTAAGAAAAATAGATTAGAATGTATTAAAACCCAATTTAAACATAATTCTAGCAATATGAACTTTGCTTGGGATAATTTCTAATGTACTTTATTTTTATAGATTTTTCTTTAATTATAAACATTTCTATTTAACAAAAATGTGTAAATAGGCTTCTATAAAAGAGATTTTGACATGGTTCTACCACATGAACTAAGATAATTCTAACATACTTTCTATGTAGCCAGGGTGGTCTCCTTCCTGCCCAAATATATATGAGGATTTGCCTCATGCTCTTTCCCTTGAGTTGCATATTCTCTCTTCTTGTCTCTCTCTCTCTAAGGTCTACCTACCTATCTAACTCCCACCTAAGTCTCACCAGCATTCAACTCTACTTTTCTTGTTATACCCTGGCAAACTATTATATTCCACTTAGCACTTCATTCTAAATTGTCTTTCTGTTATTCTTCAGTTTTGTCAGTGTTAATGTTGTCTCACCAACAACACTATTGGTTCATTGACAGCAGATGCAGTAACTTTTGAAGAATACAAGTCAGGTATCTTGTAAAGTATCCTTCAGTTTGGGTTTGACTAATGTTTTCTCATGTTTACTGAGAGTTACAGATTTGGGGAAAGAATATTACATGGTGAAGTGCCCTTCTCATTATATCATATCAGAGAATAATACATGATATCAATATGACTTATCTGCTGATGTTAACCTTAGTCACTGATAAAATGATATCTGTCAATTTCTTCAGTGAAAAGTTACTATTTTCCCCTTTGGAGACTCTTTTCTTTAAATCCAAGTCATACTCAAAGGAAGAGGAATTAAGCTACACCTCCCAGGGAGAATTTGTGGACATACATTAAAACCACCACAATAATTAGTTAATAAATATTATGAGGGAGATGCTTTAAGGCTATGCAAATATCCTCTTTTAAAGTTCCACCCGCTAAGTCCAACACTTGATTAAGGTAACTCGCCTAAAGCAATTACTACTGCTGTGTTCTAATGGTGATTTGGGATAGCATCTTTTATTTATTTTATATTCTGCCATTCTTTGTCTAGCATGAAACTAAACAGAGTAGATAATCAGTACATACTTATTAAATGTAACAGAATTTCAAAACCATTATGTGAAATACAATGAAATAATAGAAGGTGGATAAGTTCAAGGCAAATATGTATTTTGGCAGTTGTGCTGTTCTTACACCATAAGTCTTGATTGATAGAATGGGATTAAAAAGAAAAAGAATTAACTACTTCATCTGTGGAAAAGCTTCCTACAGAAAAGAGAATAATAATAGTTATACAGTGTCTTAGAGTTTACAAAGTATACACACATTCATCATTTAGAATTTAGAAGCTCTCTGAAGAGAAAAATCTTTAGGAGATAAAGATAAAAGATATTTGAAAGTTGTGAAAAGGCACTGTTACACCAGGAATTGAAAAATCAGGGATAGAAATTACATTAGGCTAACAAAGAAAAGCAAAAGTAAAGGCAAGGTAGAAATAGATACAATTTTTTAAAATGTAGTTCTAGTGCAAGGCTTTAAACTGGGTGATAAAGTTAATTTAACACATAGCATAAAATCAAGACAACTTAGACAACGAAAGATAAAGAGCACATGGTTAAAATCATGAAGCATGCCATTAAAAAATAAGCATCAAGAATGGACTGCATGGGAATATGTGTTGAAAGTGTAAAATGAATAGAATCTTCATGTATACCTTCAGTCATTTCTCCACTGGTCACCTCCATTTTCCCAGGGCCTTTCACAGTGCTTTTAACCTAGCATACACCCAAGAAAATTTGCTGAAGATCTACCATGTCTCATAAAGGCTAGACATTGTGGATATACAATAATTAGATACGGTCTCTTCCTATAAAGAATTTGCATTCTAGATGGAAAGGTAAAATATATATATATATAAGTATATATCTATAAAGTTGAATGTATATATATATAAAGTTGAATGTGTATATATATATGTGTATATATGTGTATATGTGTGTGTGTATATATATATATATATATATATATACATATATATCTAAAATTAAATGGCAAAAGAAGGCAGAAGGAGCCAAAAGAAAAGCATAAAGAGTAAAAGCTACGGCAGTCTAAAGAAAGAAGAGATCACTGTGGAATGACCTGTTCAAGAACAGTTTTGTGCAAATAAGGAACATTTGCAATGGGCCTTCAAAAACTAGGTGGGATGGAGTAAGCTCTGACTTGAGCCAAGAGAAAGACATTCAAGGCATATTCATACACTAACTGAACAAAGGCATGGGGTTGAGATAATAAAGGTGCTTTAAGGAGACAGTGAACAATCAAGTAAGTTGGGCTGTAATAAAAGGTATATGGAAAC
Source organism: Nomascus leucogenys (assembly GCF_006542625.1). Lineage (NCBI taxonomy): Eukaryota > Metazoa > Chordata > Mammalia > Primates > Hylobatidae > Nomascus > Nomascus leucogenys. Next base: position 34,424,570 of record NC_044383.1, on the reverse strand, counting down.
GCAGGGTAGTAAAAGTAAGCTGAGACTGAAATGTGAAAGGTTTTGAATGTCAGGTTGAGGAGTTTGAACATATTATGTAAGCAATCCAAAAATAACCATAGTTTTTTAGCAAAAGAGCAACATGATGAATATGACATTTTAGAAATATTAAGCTGGCTTTTGATGTACATTAAAAAAATGGTGTACATCTTCATTAAAGATGCAGTTATGGGCCGGGCGTGGTGGCTCACGCTTGTAATCCCAGCACTTTGGGAGGCCGAGGCGGGCGGATCACAAGGTCAGGAGATCGAGACCACGGTGAAACCCCGTCTCTACTAAAAAATACAAAAAATTAGCCGGGCGTGGTGGCGGGCGCCTGTAGTCCCAGCTACTCGGAGAGGCTGAGGCAGGAGAATGGCGTGAACCCGGGAGGCGGAGCTTGCAGTGAGCCGAGATTGCGCCACCGCACTCCAGCCTGGGCAAAAGAGCAAGACTTCGTCTCAAAAAAAAAAAGATGCAGTTATGGTCTTAAAAAAACATGCATAGAAATAAACCACATTGAATACAATACAAAGAGGGGAAGACTGGAAAAAAATAAACTTAAGAACAGAAGAATGACCCAAGATTTCCTTGTTGAGAGCAAGTAAAGCATAACATTACACAGAACAAAAAGGAAGTTAGGCAACGGTAAGATTCCTAGGGTATAAAGAACAACTCTATTTTTACTTCTTCCATCATCACTATTCGTGTATGTAATTCAAGGTGCCTAAGCATAGAGTAGAATAGTTAACTGCATCAAAGGAGTAACCAGTGAAGCTCCCAAAGTGATACATAAACAGTGGTTTTACAAAGTTAGAGAAAATAGTTGCATTAATGTGCTCAGAAAGTATCTGGAAAACAGAAGACACATGAGTTGTTAATTGCATTATTAATTCATGGGAAAACAAGGGGAACAACAAAATCACATCAGGGGCCGGGCACAGTGGCTCATGTCTGTAATCCCAGCACTTTGGGAGGCTGAACTGGGCAGATCACTTGAGGTCAGGAGTTCAAGACCAGCCTGGCCAACGTGGTGAAATCCCATCTCCACTAAAAATACAAAAATTAGCCGGGCATGGTGGCGCACACCTGTAATCCCAGCTACTCAAGAGGCTGAGGCACGAAAATCACTTGAACCTGGGAGGCAGAGATTGCAGTAAATCAAGATAATGCCACTGCCCTCCAGCCTGGGCAACAGAGGAGACTCCATCTCGAAAAAAAAAAAAAAATCTTATCAGGATTAACCAGAAAAGTGGAGGCTTTTTGCTCAACGCTACAACTATCCATTCATTTTAACATTAGTACATAACAAAAGCCACCTTTGGTTCTCAACTCTGTTCCTTAAAAATAATTCTCCTTACATTCTCTCAATCCTCTCAGGTAATTCCATAAATCTACTTTCTGCCTTCTGTAAAAACTTCAGTCTCATGAAATCTTACTCACTCCTTAATCCCACTTTAAAACATTAAATATATATTAGAAATTTGCTGAAGTAAGTAATCAAAGTAAGAATCCTTACCTTTCTTATAGTGTTGTGCAGTCAAAAAAATAACTTACAAACATTACCTCTTAGAACCTTCAGAGAAGCAATGTACAGCAGGTAATTATCATCATCCACATGCTATAAACAGTAAGCTCCGGGCCACACATTCATAAGTGATAGGGCCAGGCCTGCGGTACAAGCTTCCTAAGTCCAAATTCCATTTTCTCTTCACTGTATCATTCAGTTTCATAATGTGCCAGTAGGTATATCTTATTACTCAAAATGTATGTTGTTATTCTGTACTATGTTTAAATAAATACATTTTTTAATAAGATGCCTTTGTGCCCAAGTGCTTACTACAGGGCCATTTCCTAAGAAGGCTTAATTACTTTAAGATGCTCGTGATGATAACAGTTATCACTAGATGAAAAGGGACAACAGAAGCATAATGTTTTCGAAATTGCTGAGACTATACCAAGAACATTTTGCCTTGAATTCTGCAATGCGACATGCAACAACAAAGACAGTATGGGTAATTTAAGGATATGTGAGCTTCAAAGGGCAGAAATAGGACATTCTCATTCTCTTTAACTCTGCTAAAGCCTCAAATACTGATATAGTTCAGAGCATCTTATTACTAGGAAAACATAAATCAAAAGGAGTTCAGCTAGGAGCAATAAAACAGATTAGTGTCTGGAAGGACTGACTTTAAAGAAAGTTTTAAAAGAATTAGATCCAGGTAGTCTAGATAAAAAACAGCTATGAGGAAACTTTTTTTTTAAGCTAACACTCACACCAAAGGCGGAAATTATTTTGAAGATAGATGTCTAAAAAATGCAAACAGGAATAATTGTAAATACTTATAAAGGGAAAATTCAGGATAAATTTCCCAGCAAAAGCTTATGGGACAGAAGAACTCTCTCCCCTATGAGTGGTGAAAAACTACATTCCTAGAGATATTTAATGCCAGGTTGGACAAAACAAGAAAAGGATTCCATATGGAATGATCCTATACTGGTCCCTGACGTGATAGAGGACTGAAGGTGACCTCTTAGATCTTTTCCATTTATGGTTTTATTTTAATTCTATATAGTTTTACAGGGCACTGCCTTCGGCCAATTTCTTTTCTCCCCATGATGCCCACTTTCTCCTTTCACAAAGGAAACAAATTGTAGCCTTCATTTTAAGCAGATCTCATTGTTCTCAATGTAACATAATCCTAGGTATAAGGTTGGGAGAAACAGATCAATTTCTAAACTTATAATGGTCCTTTCCTCCCTCCCTCACCCCCAGCAATTCCTGGGGCTCTTACAAGTTTTCCCACAAACTAAAGAGGAAGTAGTTCAAATGGATTGGAAGAAGAGCTATCTCATCAGAAAAACCATTAATATTCTCCCTTCTTATGTCTGATCACAGAGCTGACAGTGACCCGGGGAGCTATAAGGTTCTGGGTCAAATTACCATAGGAGGTGCCGTTAAAGACTATCTTTTACCTTTCAGCATTTATGCTGAGTGACAGCAAAAGTCTACTTGCAATCCATAGTTTTATAGCAATGACTTTTATCTTTGAAAAGATATAGCCTTAAACACCTACATGCTTTGGCAAATGTTATAAAAGAGTAAGTCCTAGTCATGCTCCAAACTCAAGAAGCCTTAGCCTTGCCCTCTTTCTCTATTCTGGCACTTAAAAAAAAAATGTTCCTCTGCCACCCTTGAAATACATTCCAATACCTCTCCAGAAGTACTTTTCAATGAAGGCCCAAGAAAATACAAGGGCATTTGCTCCTTTAGCTGATTTGTAAGGACAAGATATAACAAAATTCGGAAGGCTCTGAAAACCTGTCCCTGAGCCCTTTATATATAAAGCTGTAGTTTACTTATGAGAAGGAACAGCAACGGGGATGATAGCCCTCCACGAATGGACACTAATGCCTCTTCTATCCAATCTTAACAGTGTCAATAGCTCAAGAAACGCCAATACCCTCATCGTGCCTCTTTGAAAGTACGTCCCTCCACTTAAACAGGAAGTTCATAGAAGTTAACGCCTAACCTTCTAAACAAAAATTTTTCAATAGCATTTTCATCTTTTTCCCTAGTAAAAATGAGACTGTTCAAACCAAAGAAGATTGGCCTCTCAGATTGAAATAGGATTTCAAGTTTTCAAAGCCCTTCCAACACTTATCTAATCCGGTCAGCATTTGTAATCCCATTTTAAAACAGAAAAAAAAATGCAACTCTGAGATTAGGCAATCTGAAGAAAAACTAACTGGAGATTTCCAAACCTTCCTCAACAAGGGACCAATTTAAAAGGGATTATTCCAAAAAACTTTAGAGTAGGTTTCAAAAACGGCTGAATTCCTTCTGTACCCTAATCAAAGGAAGGCAAGAAATAAGAAAAACATAAAGGCACTTTGCCTAGAATTCTAGCAATGAAATATGATTCTGACCTTTAATAATCTATGAACCTGGCTGAATTTTCTCAAAAAGCCTGCTGCATCTACACCCCGCAGGAACAGCCTGCTAAGCAGTTTGAGCTACCAGCTCTCAGCCTCCAAGACAGCCGCCCAGCAAAAGGCCGGCAGCTGGGTGAGGACAACCTGGAGAACCCCCTTTGCGCAATGAGGTCAGGGGTTCCACACTGCAGTGTCTCCTCGTCTGAAGCTTCCAACTTTTCATTTTCAGGCGAGCTGCAACCAGGCTTTCCAAATCTGCCCCAACGCGCGCGCGCGCGCATACACACACACACAGGAACACACAGACACACGAACACACAGATACACAAACACAGCGGGTGCTTGCTTCCGCTCCCCAAATAAAGAATGGTAATCAAGTTTCTCACCATCCTCATAATTTTTGAGATAGTAATCCGGGCCCGGGCCCCCGCGGCTTTTCGCCGGGTTCCTCAGGTTCTGGAACTGCAGGAAGTCGGTCCTTTTGCCCCCGAAGCGCAGAAAGGCGGGCGAAAGTCCCCGGGCCAGGGTCACCAAGCGCTTGGAGCTGCAGAGGAAGAGAATAAGAGAGTAAAGTTTCCCGGGACAGGACGAGAGCGCGTGGGGCACGGAGAAGGGCCCTCTTCCTACTCCCTGAGGGCGACCTGGCCTGGGCTAGAGGCTCTGTGACTGCCCCAGCCGGCAGTTCACGCTGGCCCTTGGCCGCTCCCGCAGCGTCTAGCTAGTGCCCCGCGCCCCAGCCCGCCCTCACCGCCCGGCTCCGGGGGGCTGTGCCTCCCGCTTCCAGGCGCCCGCAGAGGCTCCCTCCCGCAGACACGTAGATCCTGATCTCCTAAAGGCTACAGATTGTGTTTGTTCATAGAGTGTTTGTATGGGGTGGGTGTACGTGCTACCAGCACGGCGCTAAAGCGTAGTTGCCCGGCTTCTGCCACTGCCAGGAAAGCGCTCCGGGCGGAGACGCGCTAGGCGCGCCTACCTCTGGCTTCCGACCGTTGCCAAAAACTTGTATGCTGAAAGCCGGCATTGCCTCCTCAGCCCCAGGGGCCCCACAAACCTCCGTACGGGAGGTGAAACCTGCCTTGTTTCTCTCAGACCAGGCCCGGCGCCTGAGCTTAAGTGGATTCCTACTTTCTTTCTTTTAATGTCCGAGTTGATTTTCCCTTTTCACTGTATTGTAAAAACCGCATTGTTTCCCAAATCCCCGGACGGAGAGATCCCCAGGGTAAACCCTTGCCTTTCCAAGAACACTTCTCCACTCCCGCACCACCACCACCACCACCACCACCACCACACACACACACACACACACACACACACAGTAAAGGCAAAGTCTCTTTGGCCCCTGAAATAATTCCGCCTGATCTCAGGAAAGGTAACATCCTCCTCCCCACCCCACCCCTGAGTTAGTCTCCATCTTTCTTCTTTCCCACTTGGGGCCGTTTGGAACCGCTAGGGAAAATGAAGCTTGCCGAAATGTGGAACCTGCGCGTTATGGGATATTAAATGAGCATGAAAACAATAGCATTTGCATCTATTTAAGGTCAGGATTTCCATCAAATAGGTTTTTTAAAAGCCAAAGGCTGCTGCTTTGGGAAGGAGTAGAAAAGGAGCAATGCAGATACTGATAATGCTGAGGGGATCAGCTGTTGAGTTCCGGGTCTGTAAATTATTTTTTAACGCTTTACTGTTTCAGATTCTGAAAACCCAAATCCAAACGGTGACGTTAAAGAGCATCATAAAGGAGGTGGATACGAGGAAGAAAAAACAGACTCTGCTTTTGGAGAGTTTTTTGAGAACAGACACCCCAGGGTCTTGTAACCAGAATGGTCGTTTGGCTGAAGTCTCCGGGACCGCGCTCCAGGACAGGCACAGTCAGGGCGTCGCGTGGGCCTACTGTGGCAAAGGAGACGTCCGCGCGAATCCGGTCCTGGGGAAAGGGCAATTCCAACAACCTTTCATCCAGAAGCCTGCACAGCCAATGCGAATGCACTCCACCAGGACTTCTTTCCCCGAAAATCTGCCTTTCAGACTCTTTTCTGAGGTAGAAAAGCATTAGGCGAACAGGCTGATTTTTAAAAAGAAGAAAGCAAGCTGGGCGGGGGTAAGGGGTCTGTGCAGCTGAAGGAGTTCAATGAAAGTGGGACAAGCATTGCGGAAAACTCCGTTGCACCCTACATTCGGACGAGCTCGGAGACGCGCTCTACTGCACCAAAGAGCTTTCGAAGAGGAAGCTGGGCCGCGCGGAGCTGGCTGTTCCGCCCTCGCAGCAACCGCACCAACAGGAACCGAAACGGCCTCGGCAAGGGCAGCTACAGCCTCTCAGTCCTCCCGCTACCTTTCCTCCACGTGGAAGGAGCGCTCCACGTGGCGCCTCCCGCTACCTGCTGCGTCCGCAGACCCGACCCGGGCCAGGGGGACAACCCCAAGAGCTGAGAGGCGCGTGCACCTCAAGAAGCAAAACTCGAATTTCGCAAGGAGTGAAAAATACGAAGGACTCACAACGGACCTGGCCTTGGGGCAAAGTGGGACTGAGAGCGCTGAGGGCTCTTCGAGGGGAACCCACAGCTGAGGCTCCAACTTGAAGGGAATTTTTAAAAACTCAACATTTGGATTCGACATTGCAGAGGATTTATTTCTTATTTTACACTGCAACTCTGTCCCTGATGGGAAGGCATCGCAGTTGCCTAACTGCCAAACTGCAACAACCCGGGAAGAGTGTGAGCCCAATTAGATTACAAGCCCTAGAGCAAAGGGAATCACAAACCTCCGGGTTTGCTAATCTGCTGGTGCGGGGTTCAGATCTCCGAAGCCTCCCTGGAGTATTTCTGGGACTCTTACCGCTTCCTTTATAACGCTGTGAGGATTTTTTTTTTCTTTAAAGAAAAGCTAAACTGTGCAGTTACCGCAGGAGATTTAAGGAGGAGGAACTGGGGGGGAGGGGGGCATTCCGTCTATAAAAAGCGCCTTACAAAGTCCTAAAGTCTGGAAATGACAGCGGAGGATATAAAATAAAAAATTTTAACTCTGATCCAACTTGCCCACCACTCAAACCTCTGCTTAAATTCGTTTTCTGTCTGAGAGTGGGAGAGAACTGACGAAACGATCTTTCCGTGGAAAATTCCACTTTCGTGCAATCCCGCTTGAACACTCACAGACACACACACTCTCCTCTCTGTCTCACATACACACACACCCCCACACACATACCCATTCCTTTCAGCTCTTTGTTGTTTGAGACCTTTTCTTCGCTTTTGTAACTGTTCTGAACCTCTTGTTTCTTTTTCAGAAGGAGACGGGAAGGCTAATTGTGGATATATGTAAGCACAACATTTTTTCAGTCATAACTGATAAGTTTCTGAAATGCCTTCTGCATTGCAAACATGTGCATCTTAATAGAAAACATTGCTTTCTCAATCACTACTTACAGCCTCACAGCACACAATCCAGGAGGAGGAAAACCTCCTTTCTTCTCTTTGAGAGATCTGCTTGGCTTATTTTCTTCTTTCCCCTTTGGAATGGGGGATAGGAAGGGGTTGAGGGGGTGTTACTAAAAAATTTTAAATGATCCATCGAAGCCCCTGCCTTACCTTAGGAAATCGAGCCAGCCATCATGAATGATGGACGGATCCAGCTGCAGAGAGAGGAAGTTCTCATTGACTGTCCTGACTGGGTTCTTGGTGCTCACATCAAGTAGAATCAGGGTCTTTTCCTTCAAACCTGCAGCTCTGTCTACAGGCAAGGGTCTCCTGTCTCCAGCTTGGGAGGAAAGGGAGAGATGGAGCAACAGAGCCAAGTAGAGAGCCCCCGGGGCTAGGCACGCGGGGGGGCGGGAGTTGCTGGAGGGCATGGCTTCAGGGAAGGCACAAAGCACCCTCATTCAATCCCTCTGATTTAAACCTCTCTTCCTACTGGGTCTCGCTAGTGACTAATTGTCCTTATCTAAAGTGTGTGTCTGTCCGCCTTTTTACCCCTTTTTTTCCCTTCCTCCCACTACCCCCCCAACACACACACACACTCTCTCTCTCGCTCGCTCGTTTTTTTTTTTATTTTTTTAATTTTTTTTTTTTCAGTGTTTTGGTGCTGGTGGAGCGAACTCACGCCCCTAGCCAGCCTTCCCAGTGACTCTTGCCAAGAGAACTCGTACACCGGCACCGCCCCTTTAAGAGATTTCTACTGCAGACATTTTTTAACTTTTTAAAGGTAAGGGGAGGGGGGCAGGCGGGAAGGAGGAGAAAAGTGTGGCGTTGGACCCTCCTAATTTAACCCTCTAGGGTCAGGAAGCAGAGGGAGGAATCCAAACGATGCCGTTGTACCGTCTCGGGTACAGAGCAAAGCGTCTCGTTTTTACGTCCTTCCCTGCGAGGCTCTGGAGGGCGGTTCAAGCTCCGACTCCGACCCGAAAGCCCCGGCGCCAACCCCGGACACGCTGGGGTAGTGTTGCCACCGATAGCACGCTTGTTTGTCCTGCCAGCGTCAGGCACTTCGTCCTCTCAGGGCCCTTTTCTGGTTGAAGCAGCAATAGCAAGGGCGGTTAAGTTGCAGAGGGGTCTTGAGGCGGTGATTCCCGTCAAAGCATAGAGCCCTGAAGGAGATTCCCCGAACAGGAGCCCTGATCTCTGTGACGCGTTGGGTAGCCACACCGAAGCATCCTCTGACCTCGATAGGGCAAAGAGTGGCAAGATGGAAAAACACAGTGACCTGGTCAAGCAGCTTCTCCGATCCGAGGGCCAAAAGGGACATGCGCCCTGGCTCTGCTCTGCTCTTCCCTGCAACCGAGGAATAGGGTCTTGGGAGCGTCAATATATGCTGGCTTTGGCCAAGTCGAAGCTACCTGAACTGTGCTTGGATAGTCAGGGCGGCTCTGCGTCCAACTGTGCCACTTCTTGGCCACTCTATTCTGCTGCACAGGTAGAGTCCCCCCTCCAGACCCTCCTGGAGGTCAATCCTATACTTAGCCCTCCTGCAGGGAAGTGCGCCTTTACAGTGCCAGATGGGACCATAGTGACACTTTCGGGTTTCCATCTCCGCCCCCAGTCAAAACCAGAGTCACATAGCCCTGGATGGAAAATAACAGCCGGAAGCCGCGTGATGCACGACCCGCCGCTGCTCCTTGAGCTTCTACCCCACAACAGCTTGCAAATTGAACTCTAGGTCCTATCCTGAAGCGCGGGAAAGGGATCAGGCACAGTTTGCTGCAGTCACATTGCTGGGCCCCACTTTCGGCTTCTTTCTGGGACAAAATGGGCCTTCTACTTGGCAGATGAAGGGAACTACTTTATGTAGTGTGGGCAATCAGAAACGCAGAAGCGTCCAGGGCCCTCCTTGGTATCAAACAAGCAAAACCCTAAAATGCAAAGCAAGGGTTTTCCCCAGGGGTGGATGGACAAGGGTTAGTCTTAAAGCCCAGCAAACGCTGTAATAGCAACCTGTATCCTCTTACCTCCACCCAGACCAGGATTAACAAATCTGAAAACAGCTGGAATAGATGACCTTCAACTGAAGTTTCCTGAAAAGCCTCTACAAGCCTAAGCACCCAGGAAATCAAGATTATGTTGCATTCATCTGTGAAGTGCCATGACGACCTTCTAGAAATAGGACTGCATAAGATGAGGATATGGGAGAAAGCAAATGCAAGTCATATTATTTAAAGATGATTTTTTAAATCAAGCTGTTACATAGTGAAGTATTGGATGTTGGCTCCAGCCCTAAGGCCTATTTCCTTCAGTTCCTGAACATTTCTAACACATCTAGATCCTTTAAACTGTGTGTGTGTGTCTGTGTGTGGATGTGTGGTGTGATATAAATTTCAGTCGAAATTCTTGTAATTTTTAAGTATGTATTGAGCACCTCTTAGAGATGGCAACAGCCTGGTGAGCAAACACTTTTGTCTTTGTGTTCCCAGACCGGAGCACTTAGTAGGCACTCAATAAATTCTGTGAAATAAATTAATGGTAAATCCAGCCATGCTCAACACACTGAAATAATATGCCCCTCTCCATAACAATGTGAAAAATAAATACTTTTATTTGTCACAGTAAATTATGTTTTGGGGCTCTGTTCAATAATTTGTTTTCCCAGTTATTAACATTTTCCTGGCCATCTCCTTCAAAAAATACTTAACGTTTAAAGCCATTAGTTCATTTGCTACACCAAGAATTTTTGAAATTATATATTTTTGACAATGAGCCAAATTTTCCAAGGGCCTAAAATACCCTTGGCTTACAAGTGAATGCACTTTTAGAAGCCATGTTAATTGGGACCAATGGAAGACAGTTTGAATACGTATATCCACTAGATGTCTATAATTAATACCTTTCAAAAATACCTATTCTTGTGACCAAGAATGAACTTGAGTATAATGAGAATGTGCATAATTATGAATTTTCACCATTTTTGCTTACTGACCTAACTACTCTGTAATGGTTTATTGGCCTAATTAAGTAGTATTTAATGTTTCCATCAGAATCTGTATGTGGTATTAAAATCAAAACCAACAAAACAAAGTGCTTGTTTCCTTAATTCCTGATGAAAACCATTTCTCTAGTCTAGCCATTGAAATTCTAAGTCATTCTATAGAGGACATCAGGGGAAAGAAGTAACTGGTATTTAAAGGGTTAGCCCTCGTTGGTCTCTAAGATGATTTGATTGTTTTGTCCTTTGGTTTAGTTTGGGTTTAGATCTCCAGAGATACTCTGCAAATAGCTGCCACACATATACCATATCATGGTTTTTGTCTTGCCTCTTATCTGTTAATATGCTGTAAGTAGTTCATTATTAATCAGTATATTAGATTGATGTTTCTATCCTATCTTCTGTGTGCTAGGTGACAGCAATCTGCATCTCTGTTTTGTCTTAGATTGTAATTTCCTAGAAGACATGTATTGGGCCTCTATATAAAATATGAACTGTCAGGCCAGGCGCAGTGGCTCACATCTGTAATCCCAGCACTTTGGGAGCCAAGATGGGCGGATCACCTGAGATAGGGAGTTTGAGACCAGCCTGGCCAACATGGTGAAACCCTCTCTCTACTAAAAATACAAAAATTAGCTGGGTGTGGTGATGGGCACCTGTAATCCCAGCTACTCAGGAAGCTGAGACAGAAGAATTGCTTGAACCTGGGAGGAGGAAGTTGCAGTGAGCCAAGATGGAGCCATTGCACTCCAGCCTGGGTGACAAGAGCAAGACTCTGTCTCAAAAAAATAAAAAGTAAAATTAAAATTAAAAAAATAAAATATGAACTGTCAGGAACTAGATGCACTGATGTCTCCTTGGAAACACTCTGCTTAGTGTCTACTGAATGGTCTTCATAGATAAATTGCTTTGATATCTAAGAGCCCAGGTTCCCAGAACTGTACGAAAACGTGAAGATTAACTGATTCAGTGATTTCTAGACTTTGGTATTTCAAAATAAATATTAGTTAATGGGGAGGAGTGGACATATGTTTGTCAAGGGTTTTTTTTTTTTTTTTGAGATGGAGTCTCGCTCTGTCACCCAGGTTGGAGTGCAGTGGCACGATCTCGGCTCACTGCAACCTCCGCCTCCCAGGTTCAAGCAATTCTCCTGCCTCAGCCTCCCAAGTAGCTGGGACTACAGGCACACACCGCCATGTCCAACTAATTTTTTGTATTTTAGTAGAGATAGGGCTTCACCGTGTTGCCCAGGCTGGTCTCAAACTCTTGAGCTCAGGTAATCCACCCACCTCAGCCTCCCAAAGTGATGGGATTATAGGCATGAGCCACCACACCCAGTCCCGTTTGTCAACTTTTTATATTGTCTAGTAAGGACCTTAATAAAAACTGTCAACTACTTATCTCTATTACTTTCCAAAAGAAAGGAAAATTTTAACATCTGAACAAAAGCTAAAATGACATGTCAAAATAAAGAACAGTTGTTTAAACTGAGTAAATTTAGCTTTATGAAAAATCCCAGCCAGGTGCAGTGGCTCACGCCTGTAATTCCAGCACTTTGAGAGGTTGAAGTGGGTGATCACCTGAAGTCAGGAGTTCGAGATCAGCCTGGCCACCATGGTGAAACCCAGTCTCTACTAAAAATACAAAACTTAGCTGGGCATGGTGGCAGGTGCCTGTAATCCCAGCTACTCAGGAGGCTGAGGCAGGAAAATCACTTGAACTCAGGAGGTGGAGGTTACAGGGAGCCAAGGTCATGCCATTGCACTCCAGTCTGGGTGACAAGAGCAAAACTCCATCTCAAAAGAAAAGAAAAGAAAAGGAAAAAAAGAAAAGAAAAATCCCTATATTATTATCATTTCATCTCAGACAAGTGGAAATATATACCAGTGACCAACATGGGTACTAGGACTGGTGAATGGGACTACTGGGATATTATTCTGTGTTTATGTCCAAATTCTACTTTGTAGCATATAGTATTGCAAGATGTACAGCTAATGGTCATCTTGACTACAGTGATTTTCTTCTTCTTTTTTTTTTTTTTGAGACAGAGTCTCACTCTGTCACCCAGGCTGGAGTGCAGTGGTGCGATCTCAGCTCACTGCAAGCTCTGCCTCCCAGGTTCATGCCATTCTCCTGCCTCAGCCTCCCGAGTAGCTGGGACTACAGGCGCCCGCCACCATGCCCGGCTAATTTTTTTGTATTTTTTAGTGGAGACAGGGTTTCACCGTGTTAGCCAGGATGGTCTTGACCTCCTGACCTCGTGATCCACCTGCCTCAGCTTCCAAAAGTGCTGAGATTACAGGCGTGAGCCACCACACCCGGCCTACAATGATTTCTTTTGACTTTTCCTATGCCTTTTTCTCACTTTCGCCTGTCACAAACTCATTAACTCTATATGCCGCCCGCCCTTTCCTTCTACTAAACATTCAAAGCTTAGTTTTCACTGTTCCCATTTTCCCCTTCTACAATAATTATGCCTAGCTGTCTAATATAAATTAAAAAAAAATGCTTTACACTGTAACTAGGACTGGGAAGCATGAAGATATAACAGCCAGTCTACTGTGTCCTCATTTACTGCCTGTATACCCAATTATGATGAGTAATATTTATTGAGATCTCATGGTTCATGCATGGTGCTCTCAAAAAAACCCTAAGAAGAGTTTTTTATAAACTTCTTCTTATACCTAGTTTACATATGAAAAAATTGAGACTCAGATATTAACTTTCTCATGGTACACAGTTAATAAATACCAACACAGTTAAACCCAGGGCCATCTGACTCATCTGACTCTAAACCCTAGGTTTGTGTTCTTAGTCACCACAAGTGGCTAAAGTATTATATAACCCTCCAGAACCTGTCAATGTACGGTGGGAAAACAAAAACAACAACAACAAAAAACCTTAGAGTAGGAGTTGGAGGCCCTAGGTTTAAGTCCTGACTTTACCAGATCTAGTCTTGTAAACTTGGGTAAAATTTTTAATGGTTCTAAGCCTCAGCTGCCTTATCTGTAAAACTGATATAATATCCAAGAGTGAAGTAATAATTAGTAAGTTTATGTACGGGGAAAGTACTTTATAAATTCTAAAATATACAATCAATCAGGCACAGTGGCTCATGCTAATCCCAGCACTTTGGAAGACTAAGACGGAAGGATTGCTCGAGCCTAGGAGTTTGAGACCAACCTGAGCAACACAGTGAGACTCTGTCTCTACAAAATGTTTAAAAAATTATCCGAGTATGGTGGCACATGCCTGTAGTCCAACCTACTCAGGAGACTGAGGTGGGAAGAATCACTAAAGCCGGGAGTTCAAGGCTACAGCGAGCCATGAGATCATGCCACTGCACTCTAGCCTGGGTAACAGAACGAGACCTTATCTCAAAAAAATAAAAAAATTATACAATTGTGCTATTGCTTTCTTATTCATTCTTATTTCATGTCTCCCACACATGCCACAAATACATCCCCTTAACTAATGACTATGGTAAGAATTAAGTTATACATTAATGACTTACTGGTAAACCTGAAACAAAAGGTCAACTCTATCTAATATAATATGGTGCTAATAAATGTGGTCAAACAAGTCCATACCACATATTTTAATCATGTAGGCTCTTCTGCCGGGATTAGCATCTTTTAAGGAAGAAATTAGAGTAGGTTTTATATGTCTTCGATTTTCTACTAGGAAAGGGGAAACAGGAATAGGCAAAGGACAGTACAGGAGAACCCTGGTTACAAAGTATGTTATTTTACCATCACGGACTGTCTCTGTCCTGCCAGGAGAAGCAAGGGATGACAACACTTTCTCCATATGGAATGTTGAAGGAGAAAATAATTGCCAGCTCTACTGACTACACTTTGGGGATGTTTGTTATTGAAAATACCTGAGAATTTTTACGTGTAATATACCTGGGAAAAAAATCAGATTGCCTTTCATATGTTCAATGGCTTCATAATTTATAACTGTGATTGCTCCACCTCATCATATTAAGAAAACTCTGGTCTTTGTCCTTACTACTGCCATCAAGCAGTACATTTATTTGGGGAAGATCATAACCATAATAAATGTGATTGACTCTAATAAGTTCAGTTTGAAACCCCTTAGCATATTTGGAGGTAGGGATGACAGTTATTTGAGGGACTGCTAGAGATAGAAAATGAACAGAAAAGCAGATTAAAATTACTCATGTCTTAGTCACACCCATTGAAGAACCTATCTTTTACCATCCCTGCCAATTTTGCCATTTATACATTCAGGTAAGTCCTGAAAAGCATCATATTATATTGAAAAAAGCATGGACTTCAGAGTCTGATAGACTGATTAAAATCTAATTCCCAATTTAATATCTGCTAATGTGACCTTTGTTGAACAAGTTATTTATCCTTGCTGAGTCCCAATTTCCCCATCTATAAAACAGGCATAAGATTACTTCCCTCCAAATGTGTTGTGAGAATTAAATGAGATAATATCTTTAGTACCTGGCACATAGTTGCTACTCATTAAAAGTCATTTTCCTTCTCCTGGTTGGATTTCACTGTCGAAATGAGTGTAATTTGCACAGATGGGTTACAAGGAAATTATATACCTACAACCTAAGGTTTTGAAATATAATTTACATATATAGTATTTAATTTTATGCTCATAACATAAAAAAGCACAGACTTTATCTTCATAATTTGGGTAAAAAATTAGAGTTAAGTTTGGGCACAGTGGCTCACGCCTATAATCCCAGCACTTTAGGAGGCCGAGGCGGGCGGATCACAAGGTCAAGGGATTGAGACTATCCTGGCTAACACGATGAAACCCTGTCTCTACTAAAAATACAAAAAATTAGCTGGGCATGGTGGCACATGCCTATAGTCCCAGCTACTCGGAAGGCTGAGGCAGGAGAATTGCTTGAACCCAGGAGGCGGAGGTTGCAGTGAGCTGAGATCCCACCACTGCACTCCAGCCTTGGCAACAGAGCAAGACTCTGTCTCAAACAAAAAAAAAATTAGAGTTAAAATTTTCAAGCTGTTTCTTGAAGAATCTGAAACTAATGCCAGCTCTACTGACTACACTTCGAGTATGTTTCTTATTGAAAATACCAAGAACTTTTAATATCCTAGGGGTAAAAAATCAGATTGCCTTTTACATGATCTATAGCTTCATTAACTATGTATGTATGTATAAGTTGTTTTTATATGTACTGTTTTCTTAGACAATTATTACATATTAATCTTAAAGATAATTTCTAAGAAAGCAATGTATATAAATCATGTATATTTATCTCAATACATTTAAAATATTAATCTCCCTGTAATCCCAGCATTTTGGGAGGCTGAGGCAGGCAGATCACCTGAAGCTGGGAGTTCGAGAGCAGCCTGGCCAACAAGGTGAAACCCCATCTCTACTAAAAATACAAAAATTAGCTGGGCATGGTGGCGAGCACCTGTAATCCCAGCTACTCAGGAGGCTGACGCAGGAGAATTGCTTGAACCTGGGAGGCGGAGGTTGCAGTGATTAGAGATTGCCCCACTGCACTCCAGCTTGGGCAACAGAGTGAGACTCAGTCTCGAAAATAAAATAAAATATTAATCTCAACATTGAGATTAATGGACCTGTAATAAAACATTTGCCTGTAATACAATTGTGTTTGTCAACTCCAAAAAAGTGACTAGCTATGACTGTATTTTCTTTTTTTTTTTTTTTTTGAGACAGAGTCTCGCTCTGTTGCCCAGGCCGGACTGCAGTGGTGCTATCTCGGCTCACTGCAAGCTCCACCTCCCAGGTTCACGCCATTCTCCTGCCTCAGCCTCCCGAGTAGCTGGGACTACAAGCGCCCGCCACTGTGCCCAGCTAATTATTTGTATTTTTAGTAGAGACGGGGTTTCACCAATGTTAGCCAGGATGGTCTCAATCTCCTGACCTCGTGATCCACCCACCTCAGCCTCCCAAAGTGCTGGGATTACAGGCGTGAGCCACCACACCCGGCCTACAACTGTATTTTCTTTTGTTCTCTAGGCTAATTGCATACTTTGACCTTTTTATTTTTATTTCTTTTATTATTATTATTATTATTATTATTATTATTATTATTATTATTATTATTATTATTTGAGACACGGTCTCACTCTGTCACCCAGGCTGAAGCGCAGTGGTGTGATCATGGCTCACTGCAGCCTCTACCTCCTGGACTCAAGCAATCCTCTCACTTCAGCAGCCCTGTGTAGCTGAGACCACAGGTGTGAACTATGCCTGGATTTTTTTTTTTTTTTTTTTTTTTTGTAGAGGCAGGGTCTCGCCATGTTGCCCAGGCTGGTCTCAAACTCTTGGGCTAAAGCAATCCTCCCACTTTAGCCTTCCCAAATACTGTGATTACAGGCATGAGACTTTGACCTTTTTAAATACCCTAATATGTTTAGTTCATTATAAGGAGAGTTAAGCAAATGTTTATAACAGAAGGCTTACCACTGATTCATTCCACTACTCAATAATCAAAATCAGCTGATAGACTTTAGTAGTACATACTTACTCAACTGAATATTTTACTTCTGCTTGAATTAACATCTAGACCCCTAATTCTTTGGAGTAGTTTTGTCCCCACATAAGCAGATCCAAGACCTTCCTTAATTCAATACTAGTTATATTAAACCTTATCAGCCCTGTCACCAAATTTGCTAATTCTTCTAGTCCTTTTCATTATCTAGAGATATTGACATGCTGAAGACTCTTGGGAAGTATATTTAATTTTGATCAGACACTTAAATTTTAAATTCTTCTTTGGATTTTTTGAAGCCTGGACAACACAATAAAATAGTATTTCCTGTGCTCAAATACTTAAAAATAGTCTTTTCCCCTTTCAAGTAAAAACGAAAATAATGTGCAAGCCTAGGTCAGGGATTCTCACCACTGGCTGCACATTAAAATCATCTGAGGAGCTTTTAAATAATTTATTTGGAGTAGGGCCTGAGAATATTCCAGATCCCTCACTATACAATTCTATTTGGTTTCTAATTTCAGAGAGCAAATTTAGATGACAAAGGATACCACACTATTTAATCTATTTGATTCCTAGGTTTCAGGTAACG
Organism: Nomascus leucogenys; assembly: GCF_006542625.1. NCBI lineage: Eukaryota > Metazoa > Chordata > Mammalia > Primates > Hylobatidae > Nomascus > Nomascus leucogenys. The sequence continues at coordinate 34,407,138 of NC_044383.1, read as the reverse complement.
AGGAGAAATAGGTCAGATTCTAAGAGATATCTCAAAAAAATTATTGGAATCTATTCCACACCTAATTTAGAAAGTGAAAGTTCAGATAGAGAGGGACCATCCCCTAAGGGGGAAAATTATGCAAGTAAATACCATACATCCTACTAGCTTTAACAGATTCTCAAACTGATCATTCTTTCATTAAATAAATATTTTCACTTTATACCATCTGATTAGGAAATTTGAAATATTGAATAACACTAATTGTGAATGTAGAAAAATGGGAAACTTCTTGGATGCTGATGGAAGTATAAACTAATTGGGCCACTCTGGAGACTGATCTGGCAATACTTAGTGAAATTAAATATGTATATTCCCTAAGAGCCAATAATCCCACTGCTGGGCATAAACTCCAGTAGTAAAATTTGCAAAAAGGTTCATTAGAAGATTTGAATGAAGATGGTCAGTAAAGCGCTGAGTTTAATAGTGAGGAATTGGAGACACCTAGATGTCCATCATAAAGGAAATAGATGGGTAAAATGAGGACGACAGTTAGAAGTAATGAACTAAATGTGCACACATAGATAGGTACACAAAATAGATAGGTTTTAAATACAATGATAGGTAAGAAACACACAAAACCAGAATGATACCTATAGCACAATGTTAGTGCAAATTGAACACATATGTTAAACAATATATTTTACAAGGATACGAAAACATCAAAGGACATACATCAAATGCATTAGAGTTGATGCCTGTAAGATAGTTGTTGAAAGAAAAAGAAAATAAAACAAAAAGAATTTTCAGGGACCAATGTTCGTAAACGGTCTCTTACATTCAAGGCAATACTTAACCAATTATGGGGGGGGGGAAACAAGAAATATTTACTGAGGTCTGACAATGGACCAGGTATTGTGTCCTCCTGCCACCTTGAGATCCAAAGAGGAATAAGAATATCCTTGCCCTTGGAAACCTCACAGTGTACCTGGAAAAATGAACAGGCTAACAAATCCATTTGATAAGTGCTATAATAAAAATGTGGTGAAAGGTGCTGTGGAGCACAATAAGGGATTATGACTTAAAATCAATTTGCGGTCATGCATGATGGCTCATGCCTGTAATCCCAGCACTTTGGGAGGCCAAGGCAAGCAGGCCACCTGAGGTCAGGAGATCGAGATCATCCTGGCCAACATGATGAAACCCCGTCTCTACTAAAATACAAAAAATTAGCCAGGTGTGGTGGAGTGTACCTTTAGTCCCAACTACTCAGGAGGCTGAGGCAGGGGGATCGCTTGAACCGGGGAGGCAGAGGTTGCAGTGAGCCGAGATCACACCACTGCACTCCAGCCTGGCAACAGAGCAAGACTCCCTCTCAAAAAAAAAAAATCAATTTGTATATATAGAAGCCTATTACTTGATACATATATAATTTTGCATCACAATAATTACTAAAATATTTCATACTGTTTTTCTTTTTATATGTCCAGTTTTGCCTAGCTTCTACTTTAGTAATAGCTAAGGGTTGCCTGCTGTAGAAATGCTAGAGTGCCATCTGCTGGTGGAAATGTTTGAAATCCCCCCGACTACCTCACAATCTGTCAAAAAATAAAAATAATCATACCCATAATCAGATATTTGGGCTTGAAGAAATCTTAGAAATCATATAGTTCAGGACCCTAGTTTTAGAGAGTAGGAAGTATCTTTCTTACAAGATTTCATGTCATTTAAGAAAATCAAGAACACACAAGCATACACACATACCCTTCCATCACCACTGTAAATGTCACAGAATGCTATATAGTTAAGACTCACAAAGATAAACTATCTTAATTTCCCCAAATAGATAAACATATAATCTCCTTAAAGACTTCCATAAGACATTTTTAAACCTTTTGGTAAAGATCACTTCCCAGGAAAACAATCTTAGTAAGGCAGTTTACTGCAACATGAGAAGAATTAGTTCTGAGGTCAAACCTAAGTTCGTTCCAGCTTTACTATGTATTTTTAAAAGTAAGGAAGTTCTAAACATGGAAATACAAACATGATACCCACTACTGCAAAAACACACTTAAGCATATAACCCATAGATCCTATAAAGCAAACACACAATAGAAACTACAAAGCAACTAGCTAACAATGTCATGATAGGATCAACACCTCTATATCAATATTAACCTTGAATATAAATGGTCTAAATGCCCCATTTAAAAGACACAGAGTGGTGATTTGATTTTTTTAAAAAATGAGACCAATCCATCTGTTTTCTTCAAGACATCCATCTCACACATAATGACACCCATAGGCTTAAAGTAAAGAATTGGTTATATGGTTTGGATTTGTGTCCCCACCCAAATCTCATGTGGAATTCTAATCCCCAATGTTGGAGGAAGAGCCTGGTGAGAGGTGATTGGATCATGGGGGTGGATTTCCCCTTTTCTGTTCTCATGACACTGAGTGAGTTCTCATGAGATTGGGTTAAGTGTGTAGCACCTACCCCTTCTCTCTCTATCCCAGGTTCCAGCCATGTAAGACATGCCTACTTCCACTTCTGCCATGATTGTAAGTTTCCTAAGGTTTCCCAGCCATACTTACTGTACAGCCTGCAGAACCATGAGCCAACTAAACCTCTTTTATTTATAAATTACCCAGTTTTGGGTATTTCTTTATAGCAGTGTGAAAATGACTAATACAGAAAATTGGTACCAGGAGCAGGGTACTGCTATAAAGATACCTGAAAATGTGGGAGTGACTTTGGAACTGGGTAATGGGCAGAGGTTGGAACAGTTTGAAGGGCTCAGAAGCAGACAGGAAGATGAAGGAAAGTTTGAAACTTCCTACAGCCTTGTTAAAATGTTGTGACCAAAATGCTGATAGTGATATAGACAATGAAGTCCAGGCTGAGATGGTCTCAGATGGAGATGAGGAACTTATTGGGAACTAGAGAAAAGGTCACTTTTCTATGCTTTAGCAAAGAGGTTGGAGGCATTGGGCAACTGCCCTAGGGATCTGTGGAACTTTAAACTTAAAAGTGATGATTTAGGGTATCCAGTGGAAGAAGTTTCTAAGCAGCAAAGCATTCAAGATGTAGCCTGGCTGCTTCTAGTAGCCTATGCACACTCATGAGCAAAAAAATGATGTAAAACTGGAACTTATATTTAAAAAGGAGGGGTAAAAGTTTGGAAATTTTGCAGCCTGGCCATGTGGTAGAAAAGAAAAACCATTTTCCGGGGAAGAATTCCAACCAGCTACAGAAATTTGCATAAGTAAAAAGGACTAAATGTTAATAGCAAAGACAATGGGGAAAACACCTTAAAGGAATTTCAGAGACCTTTGTGGCAGCCCCTCCCCTCACAGGGCCCAAGGCCTAGGAGGGAAGAACGATTTTGTGGGCCAGACCCAGGACCCCAATGCCCTGTGCAACCTCAGGATGCTGCTCCATGCATCCCAGCCCCTCCAGCTCAAGCCATGGCTAAAAGAGCCCCAGATAGGTCTCAGACTCCTACTCCAGAGGGTGCAAGCCATAAGCTTTGGCAGTTTTCATGTGGTGTTAAGCCTCCAAATGCTCAGAGGGCAAGAGCCAAGGCTTGGAAACCTTGAGCTAGATTTCAGAGGATGTATGGAAATGCCTGGATGTCCAGGCAGAAGTCTGCTGCAGGGGTGAAGCCCTTATGGAGAACCTCTACTAGGATAGTGTGGAGGAGAAATGTGGGGTTGGATCCCATACACAGAGTCCCCACTAGGGCACTTCCTAGTGGAACTGTGAAAAGAGGGCCACTGTTCTTCAGACCCCAGAATGGTAGATGCACTGACAGCTTGTATAGTGCGCCTGGGAAAGCTGCAGGCACTCACCACCAGCCCTTGAGAGCAGCCATGGGAGCTGAGCCCTGCAGAGCTAAAGCAGTGGAGCTCCTCAAGGCCTTGGGAGCCCAACCCTTGCATCAGTGTGCCCTGAATATGAGACATGGAGTCAAAGAAGATTATTTTGGAGCTTTAAGATTTAATGACTGCCCTTCTGGGTTTTGGATTTGCACAGGGCCTGCAGCCCCTCTCTTTTGGCTGATTTCTCCCTTTTGGAATGGGTGTATTTACCCAGTGTCTGCACCTCCATTGTATACTGGAAGTAACTGACTTGTTTTTGATTTTACAGGCTCATAGGCAGAAGAGACTTGCCTTGTCTCAGATGAGACTTTGGACTGTGGACTTTTGAATTAATGCTGAAATGAGTTAAGACTTGGGAGACTGTTAAGAAGGGATGACTATATTTTGCAATGTGAGAAGGACATGAAATTTGGGAGGGGTTGTGGGCAGAATGATATGATTTGGATTTGTGTCCCTGCCCAAATCTCAATTTGAATTGTAATCCCCAATTTTGGATGAAGGGCCTGGTGAGAGATGATTGGATCATGGGGTTGGATTTGTCCCTTGCTGTTCTTGTGATAGTGGGTGAGTTCTCATGAAATCTGGTTGTTTAAAAGTGTGTAGTGGCCAGGTGTGGTGACTCATGCCTGTAATCCTAGCATTTTGGGAGGCTAAGGCAGGCAGGTCATGAGGTCAGGAGTTCAAGACTAGCCTGGCCAACATGGTGAAACCCTGTCTCTACTAAAAAATACAAAAATTAGTCAGGCATGGTGGCGGGTGGCTGTAATCCCAGCTACTCAGGAGACTGAGGCAGTAGAATCACTTGAAACCAGAAGGTGGAGGTCACAGAGAGCTGAGATCATGCCACTGCACTCCAGCCTGGGCAAAAGAGCAAAACTCCGTCTCAAAAAAAAAAAAAAAAAAAAATCAACTCAAGATGGACAAAGACAACCTGAATCCATAAAAATTCTAGAAGGAAACTTTGGAAAAACCCTTCTAGACATTGGCTTTGGCAAAGACTTCACAAGCAAGAACCCAAAAGGAAACACAACAAAAACAAAGATAAATACATGGGACTTAATTAACTGAAAAGCTTCTGCACAGCAAAACAATCAGCAGAGTAAACAGACAGCCTGCAGAGTGGGAGAAAATCTTCACAATCTATACATCTGACAAAGGCCTGATATCCGGAATCTATAAGGAACTCAAACAAATTGGCAAGAAAAAAAAAATCCCATCAAAAAGTAGACTAAGGACATGAATAGACAATTAAAAGAAGATAGACAAATGTTCAACAAACATATGAATAATTGCTCAGCATCACTACTTATCAGGCAAATGCAAATCAAAACCACAATACGATACCACCTTACTCCTGCAAGTACGGCCATAATAAAAAAATCAAAAAATAATAGATGTTGGCATGGATGTGGTGAAAAGGGAACACTTTTACACTGCTGGTGGGAAAGTAAACTAGTACAACCACTATGGAAAACTGTGGAGATTCCTTAAAGAACTAAAAGAAGAACTACCATGTGATCCAGCAATCCCCCTACTGGGTATCAAGGGGAAAAGAAGTCATTACATGAAAAAGATACTTGTACATGCATGTTTATAGCAGCACAATTCAAACTTGCAAAAATATGGAACCAGCCCAAATGCCCATCAATCAGCAAGTGGATAAAAAAATTGTGGTATATATCTACCATGGAATACTACTCAGCCATAAAAAGGAACAAAATAAAGACATTTGCAGCAAGCTGGATGAAATTGGAGAGGATTATTCTAAGTGAAGTAACTCAGGAATAGAAAACTAAACTTTGCATGTTCTCAGTCATAAGTGGCAGCTAAGTTATGAGGATGCAAAGGCGTAAGAATGATACAATGGACTTTGGGGACTCAGGGAAAAGAGTGGGAGGGTGATGAGGCATAAAAGACTACACAACGGCTACAGTGTACACTGTTCAGGTGATGGGTGCATCAAAATCTCAAAAATCACCACTAAAGAACTTATTCACATAGCCAAACACTACCTGTTCCCCAAAAACCTATTGAAATAAATAAATAAAATTTTTTTAGTTGAAGAAAAAAAATCATGGTTTGAGAATTTTCCTTCTGCCTCTGCCTTTGGCCTAAATGCAATAATTTACAAATGATAGACAAGGAAAATGTTATCTGAGAAAATTGGGTTCTAAATCTAGGCACTGAAATTTGGGAGAATCAGGTCCAAGACATAAACCAACCCCTACAGATATGAGACTAGTTTCCAAGAGAAACAGAGGACATAAGTCTTCTCTCCTGGAATTGCTTGATGCATATATTTAGGCAGAACACATATAAAATGGGCAGATGGACAGACAGATGGATGATGGATGGAAAGATGGATAGACAAACAGATTCAGGGAGGGACAAATAAATGATACAGTAACTAACAGAACTCTCTTTTAAAAGTGAGTACTATAGGTGGGAGGGATTGCCCTTTAACCATGACAGAGACAAAAAGAAGCTATAATCCCTTGGCCAGTGAGAATGTGTGCACTATCTCTGCTGGTAGGGACATAATTTCTAAGATCCAGTCTGAAGCAAGCCTTTATAGGAGAGAAAGGCAAACCCATCATTAATCAATCTGGAGTCATATAACTTCCCTGGTAACATTTGTATAAGTAAAGAATAGCTACATGCCTATTAACAGTGTAAAGCAGGCCAGGTGCGGTGGCTCACGCCTGTAATCCCAGCACTTTGGGAGGCCAAGGCAGGCAGATCGCTTGAGGCCAGGAGTTTGAGACCAACCTGGCCAACATGGCAAAACCCTGTCTCTACTAAAAATACAAAAAATTAGCCAGGCGTGGTGGCCCAGGAGGGGCTGAGGCGGGAGAATCGTTTGAACCTGGGAGACGGAGGTTGCAGTGAGCCAAGATCCTACCACTGTGCTCCAGCCTGGGACTCTGTCTCAAAAAAAAAAGAAACAGTGTAAGGCAAGAAGTCCACAAACCTGCACGTCCTGCACATGTACCTCGGAACTTAAAATAAAGTAAAATTTTTAAAAAACCCTTCAAACAGAAAAGAAATAATTATTTTTAAGACTCATTTTTCATAAAAATTAACAAAAATTAAAAAGTATTAATAGAGGAGTAAGGTTTTCCTTCAAATTATTTTTATACTTAAATATGTCAAGCCTGTGGTCTGTGTCCAAATATTTAAAGTGTTAACCATTTAAAAAATAAATTTGATTCTTGTATACATAAAAAAAAAAATGCAACCACAAAAAAAAGAGGGATAACATTTCCAGGAGCAGCTGGATGTTTTCAGAACTTCCCATTCCATCTGAGATTAGTCATTAGGAGGCTAAATGCAGCTAATGAAATTCTCTAACAAGGATGGTACTGCAGCTGTCTGAAAAATAACTTCTTTTTAAATTTCCACAGAGTAAACTGGAACAAGTTTTCATATAGCATGAAGTCAAACCAAACAACATTCAGCTGGGAAATATACTTCACCAAAAGCAGATTTAGTTCTCTCACTTACATTGGTGTAACGTTTTAAACTAGAATAAAATTCTTCAAGGGCACCCTTTTCCAGTCCAGTTCTCAGGAAAAATTTTATTATTTAATATCAGAACTGCAAGGTACCTAAGAAATAATTTAATCTAGCCCTTCATTTTACAGATGTAGAAACTTGGGCTCCTGCAGGGCCAGAGAGCAAGTTACTGTAGCAAGTTAGTGACTCAAATTTAGAAAATGGTTCCCCCAAATCCAATATTAGTTCCTTCCAAAAATATCTGGGAAGAGAAAAAAGGTAATGGTAATGACTGTTAGAGAACTGAAGTACTTTTGCATTCAGCTTCTAATTTTTTCTGTTAAGATAAAGACAAACTGAGGTGAAATCTTTAAAGTTTATTATTACTGTTTACAGTTAACCCTTTTTGTTATCATTCCTCTTTAGTACATCTCTGTTTTCTTTGCAGGTGGTCATGTAGATGGCATGAACCAGGAAGTCTTTCTTGACTCCTATGCATTAGTATCCCAAGGGTAGAGTGACCACATAATGTATTATCTAACTTGGGACATTTATGAGCACTAAAGGGAATATTACTAATAAGTAAACAATGACCAGCACATAAAGTGGACTTTCTTAGACAAACTGGAACATGTTATGGTCACCCTTCTGAAGTATTACCTGCTTTGGTTGTCTGGGCTAAAAACCATCCCAGCAACAGCTCCTCTCCCTTCTTTCCTTTTGAATTTAATCCTGACCCATTTTACAGCATTCTTCTAATCCTAAACTCCATCCCAGGGTATGTGAAGCCCATGCTCTTTGAATCCTCCCTCTTTCCAACAGCAACATCCGTCTTGGGTCTTCTCCATACCCTTGCCCCCAATAAAATGACTGTAGTGTTTCCCCTAGGGCAGGCAACATCATCTCTGGTACCAGCTCAGAGCAGGCTCCTTCAGACCAGAACATCTAGGGCATGGGACTGTACGAGAACCCTTCTATTGGGAATGAAGGGAAGAGATTATTACATGAAGAGGTGGGTGTGGGTGTGTGTATGTGATGTGCAATCCTGGTAATGTTAATGACTTATTAAAAGCACATCATATCATGGACGTAGATAAGAAAAAAACAGCCAAATAGAAATAACTGAAAATTTGGTTTTATTAGTAATATTTAATAATGGCAGTATATATACCCAAAACATTAGGATCTTATTCCTTTTATCACATATAGTGCTTCGCCTATAGTAAATGTCCAATAATTATGTTGAAAAATGAATAAAACTAATTTTTGAATTATTACATATAAATACAATATTATTCATTGGAACAATAATCATAACAACTCCATTTAGTAACAACTACAGTGAGCCAGACACTATATACTCGGTGCTTCATATACATTTTCTCTACTAATGCCTATTTACCCTACAACCCAATAATTATTCTTTGTATCACTAAATGTCTTTATTTCATTAGCAAACAAAACTCTATAGAAAAGTATTAAAATTGCATAGTTGGGTATTTGTGTGGCATGGTTGTCTAGCCATCACTTTTTAAAGAATTTTGCTTCCAGCCCAGGGTTTTTCACTACACATTAATCTCTTTCATATATATTTCTCAAATAACCTATTAGACCCTTCTTTTCTCTAGTGCTCTCATCTGAACATTCATAACCTCATACAAATTATACAAATTATATTTATAATGTTCTTTTATGCATTCCAGAGTTCTTTTTAAATCTTTTTTTAATCTATGCTTAGAGTCTTGAAATCCTCATAACTGATAAACAGGATAAGCTGCTATTAGTAATAGCAGACAAGAAACAATATTGAGTTCTCTGCAGAGGTTGTTAAATCAGGAACAATGACACAAATACAAACACAGGCAAATTCTTTTTTATTCAAGCCACAGGGGTGCTATTTAGTTCTACAGAAGTACCCTAGTATGTCAAATTAGATACCGTGGAGTGACTTAGGTACTGGAAAGAATACCATAATATAAAAATATTATCCTACTATAATAATATTTGAGCATATTTGTAAATTTAAAATAATGCAAAAACTGCTGATTGAAACCATTTATACTTCTGTCACCTGGTTGAATAGAAATATTAAATTATGGTGCTATATTACCCAGTCATAAGCTAAATTACCAGGTCAATTCTGAAAGAATGGGACAGAGGCAACAATGGATAGTGACTGCCATCTTGTGGGTTTTTATCTAATTACAGGGAAACTATTTAGGGCAGACATTTGAAAATTGCTGGGAGTTAATTTATCACCCGTTCAAATCAAGATGTCCTGTGGGGATATAAATAACATAAAAACAATCATCTCTATCATATCATCTTATGGCTTTATAAAGTCAAAATTGTGCACGCAGGGTGCACATGTGTGCAAAAATCTCAGTTAAGAAACCATAGATAATCTCATTAATTCTCCTGGGATGTTTACACCACTTTGAGAAAATCAGAAAGAAGCTCAAGCATTTTATTCTGTTTTGCTGTGGACAGCAGAGTTAGAACCAACAAGTAAAAAGTGAACGAAAATAAGATTTTTGGCTCAGTTTAAGGAAAAGTCTGCCAAGTAAAGCTGTTCAACAAAGACAAAATGAATCCCTTATGAGGTAGTGAGCTCAGTGTCACTGGATGAAACCATGAAAAGATAGAAACAGTGGAAGAGTGTTGGTTTTTCACCAAGTGAGAGCTCTGTGAGCCCTTCTACCGGAGGGAACTTAAGATCCCCTCCCGACCCTCCATGTTACAGGCATCTAATAGAAATATTTAGCATTTCTATTTAATATTTCTAATAAAAATATTTAGCGTTTGTGTATCATGGTGGTTTTTCTGTGTATAAATGTCATATGCACAATACAATAAAATATAAATCCACAAATTCCTAGGAAAAGATAGAAAGATATCATATAATACAGCTTAATAAGTGTGGACCTCACTTTAAAAAAAACTGATATGTGGCCAGGCACGGTGGCTCACGCCTGTAATCCCAGCACTTTGGGAGGCCAAGGTAGGTGGATCACTTGGGGTCAGGAGTTCAAGACCAGCCTGGACAACATGGTGAAACCCCGTCTCTACTAAAATACAAAAGTTAGCTGGGCGTGGTGGTGGGCGCCTGTAATCCCAGCCACTCAGGAGGCTGAGGTGGGAGAATCGCTTGAACCCGGGAGGCGGAGGTTGCAGTGAGCCAAGATCGCGCCACTGCACTCCAGTCTGGGAGCCAGACTCCCTCTAAAAAAAAAAAAAAAAAAAAAAAATCTGATATGCAAAACTCCAAACTTAATAAATTAGGGATAGAAGACTCTTCACGATATTTTGATAATGAGCATTCATAAAGTAATATGTAAGTGAAAAAAAAGTTTGGAAGATAGACATGGCTATTTCTGGATTTACAAGTGATTTTCTATTATTCTTTATAGTGTTCTATATTTCCAAAATGTTCTATAATAAATACATATTACTTATGTCCTCACAAAATAAAAATTTTTTAAAAATAAAATTTGACCCTATCACCAGGGTCTCAAATTCCTATTTTTGCACTCAGCCTTATCATTGGCATGCAGCTTCCATTCTCAGGGTTCTCTCACATTCAGAAGACAACTGCTGGAACTCCAGTCATCACACCTAATTTCTATACAGGAATGGCTGTGTCATTCCTGGATTTCCCATCCAAAAATTTCCACTTATATCTCATGGCCACTCCTAGCTAAAAAGGAGGCTGAGAAATACATAATTTTGCTGCCTCAAATAAAATGTGGGCTTCTGTTTATAAGGAAGAAAAAAGGATGAATGCTGAGTAGGCAACTGGCATTCATGGCCACAGAAATCAATAAATCTGGATTTAAATCTCAGTTCCACTAAACTGACTATGTGATCTCAGGCAAGTTATTTGGACTTTCTTTCTATTTCTTCTTCTAATTTACTATTAAAATAGCCACTTCATAAACTTATTGAAGGAAGAGTATGTAAAAGTAGCTGTCACACAGTAGGTGTTCAGTAAATGAAAGGTTCAGGTCATTCCTTTACTGAAAGTACCAAAAGGGTGTTCTGCAATGGAGAATAAGAATAATCATGAAATGTTTAAAGGAGACTATGTTCTAGGCAAGTATTTCCCTTTCAAAAAATGCCTGTTTAGATTCTACACTTCAAACTACCAAAGATAAACTAAGTCATCAAAATCACAATTTAAGAAAACTATGTTTCTCTCCTAGTTGTTGAGCTCATACAGATTCCCTGGATCTTCATTTATCATCAGAAAAAAAAAGAAATATCATTTCAGAATTTCAACAGAGTTGCAATTGTTGTTCTTTTTGATAGATGACAGAACCAGTTAGGAAGGAGAAAGAAAACGGATTCTTTTCATGAAAGGATTCCATTGCTCTTTACTGATACCATAGAAAGTGATAGCACATAAATGAGCTATCTCAGAGGAGTACTATAAGCAAATTATATACAGAAAGGCAGGATGATGGTGGATTTTTGGACCAAAAACATCCACTCTGATAAAGAACATGTTGGCACAGGAAAAACAGAAGTAAAAGAGTTTATAGTTCTCAATAAAAATCAAGGCTTTTATTGTTTACCTAAGGGAGTATGCTTTACTAAGAGAGATTCCTAAATTGTAAATAAAATCCAGGTTCCAATTTCTTGCACTATAACTAAAAGAATAGCTTTCCTTTGTCAAATACTGTGGTTCATCAGAATACCCATGAAACCAATTTTTGAGTGGTAGGTTTTAGCAAGCTCTAAATTTAATGCATGGAACAACTCCATAAGTAAATATGAATGCCTAGTGTACATAAGACAGAAGCATTTAATAATCTCCAGCTTTGTCCCATATGGGGCTACCCAGGGCTCTTTTTACTATGGGAAACCAAGCTATGACACACAAAACCCATGGGAAACATAAAATGTGTTCCACCCCCTCAGAGATTGGCAAGTCACCAGGGGAGGCAGACTAAATAAATTCTCTATTTGCATATTGCTGTCAGGGACTACACTGAGTAAATAAAACAGACGTGACTTTCTTGAAAAATCCCATACTCTGTATATGAAAATTCACACTGGCACATATTTTTAAGTTGATGTCAGAGGAGACCCAGAGGCCTTCTCAGCATATCCTTTGGAGACTCCTTCTAGCAACCCAAAAATGAGGTAGAGTGGGGCTATGCACAGAGCCTGTGACTATAAGGTCCAGGAGAGCTGGGTTCTTCACTGGCTTTGCCATTAACTGTTGTATGACCTTGGACAAGTCTCTTCAGCTCTCTGAATCAGAAGTTCTTCAAAGTCCCTTCCAAATCCAAAATGATTAGTTTGTGAATATCACAGATTTGTCACAAGGGAGGTTACAGGCCTCATGAGGCAAGAGCTAACGAAAGGAGAGTGAAAGGTCTATTAGAGGGTCAGTGAATGAACCTGATCATCTAAAGAAGGATTCAGTATGGGTAATAACAGGAGAAAAGGCTGAAGAGAGAGGTCTGGCCAGACCATGAAGGGTTTTGAATACCACTGCAACTTTTAAAGCACACTTACATTTATCTAACATCTGCTGTACAGTAAAGCCTCAAATGTACCCAGTTACATAAAAACGGAACAAAATGGGCATTTTAGATTCATATGCATTCCCAAATCTCAATTGCCTAATGATTACTTCAACTTCCCTTCCACACCTTTCATTAGAGAAGCTAACAACGACAAAATTTCCCTTTCCCTTTCCCTTTCCTAGACTCTTAAGGACAATGGAACAGTCACAATTTGAAGCATAAAAGCACCTCTGACCAAATTCGGGAATTATTCAGTACCTTCCCTACCTACTTTGCATATGTAACACAGCTCTCACTTCCTGCCACCTAGTGTTATGATTAACTGTGAGTATGTCTGTCTCACATTGCAAGCTAGACCATACAGCTCAGTTATTAAAATTCCAGCTCTGGATTCAAATCCAGACTCCTCCATTTAATTGTTCTGTGACCTTGAACTAGACACTTAAATCCTTGAGGTTCAGCTACTTTATCTATTAAATGGGATTTTATTCACTCACTCAACACATATTAACTGCCTTTATTTGTGAGGTACAGCTCTAGACGCTGAGGGTAAAATAGCGAAAAATACAAGGTCCCTGACTTCATGGAGCTTATATTATAATAAGGCAACAGACAATAAAAAGGTAAATAAATAATTTATTGCTATAAAGAAAACAAAACAAGGCAATGTGATATAGAGTACGAAAGAGAAGGCAACATTAGATAGGATGGTGAGACAAGGCATTTTTTGAGGAGGTGACATTTGAATGAGAACCGAAATGTCACGAAGTCAGCAACTGGAAGAACTAAGAGAAACGCAAGTCAGGCAGAAATCAGAGCAAGTGCAAAGATCCTGAGGCAGTCACAACTTGGTGTGTTGGGAGTAACCAAAAGTCCACTGTGTCTTTCGGTTCTTAGCGGGCCAAAGGGGCTTAGTAAACCAGAGATAGAGTAGTAAGACATTAGGTTGGAAAATATTGATATAAAACACTGCATGCCTCATATTCCATTTTTCATAATTCTGACCTTTTCTCTATGAACAGTTTTAAGATTCTCAACTATGTTCTTTCTTCTCAATCTAATGAAATTCCAGCACTTAACCTTGAAGCTATGTTTCCTAAAAAAACTACTTGAGGAAGAAGTCTCAGAGAGTTTAGAAAAAGGTTGTCTCTTACGATATAGCTGAAGGAAAAGAAGGCTATATGTTATAACAAAAAGCTATATAGTGTGCTATCTTTGAGGAGCAATATAGTGTAATGTGAAAAGTATGGAACCTGGAGCCAGACTGCATGGATTCAAATTCTGATCTGCTACATGCTAAATGTGTGATTTGGGCAGATTACTTAACTTTCTGTACCTCAAATCTCATTGTAAAATTATGATAATAATAGTACCTATCTCATGAGTTATTAGAAGGATTAAGAGTTAGCACATATTAAAAACTTAGAATAGTGCCTATATTAATATATAATAACATATACCATAGATGCTGTACATTGTATATGTTACTTGTTATTGTTAACCAATAACTTATTAATATTATAACTTATTAATTTTATGTTATATCTTATTAATTTTAAGTAAATATTAAAAACAGAATAGTGCCTATATTAATATATATAATATATACTATATATACTATACATTATATAAGTAATATATGTTACTTATTATTGTTACTATTTTTATAATTACTATATTTAATAAAGTATTATATTGAGAAAATTAACAAAATATCCAACTTACTCTGCTACCTCATTCCAGAACATCTGAAACATATATTCTGTTTTCTGTTATAATAAAAGTGTCATTTGTAAAAACACAAGAAATCAGTAATTGTTGCTTTGTCCTACAAAAGTAACTTATAACTCCTAAAATTCTCCATTCTTATTTCATTTAATAACTTACTGTTCTCATAATAGTATTTGAATTACTATCTATTTTCTGAAAAGTATATTACTTGGGAAGTTTCTTTGTTAAGTAAGTGAAAGAGCTTTTAAATTTCCTTTATCTTCCCTTTATCATTAAATGTTTCGATTAATCCTGTGACTCTACTGGATTACTTTATTAAAAGAGTTTGTCTCATTTAAATTAAGATTGTTAAGCAAGGAACAGATTGCATAAGACCCTGTAGATCATGGTAAAGAGTTTAGATTTAATTCTAAATATACCAGAAAGGCATTTAAGGGTTTTAAGAAGATACAAAGACACAAACAGGTTGAAAGTAAAAGGATAGAAAACTATATCCCATGCAAACAGTAACCAAAAGAGAGTTGAGATGGCTATATTATTATCAGAAAAAAAAAAAAGATTTAAGCCAAAGAAAGTTACAAAAGACAGGCCGGGTGCGGTGGCTCACGCCTGTAATCCCAGCACTTTGGGAGGCCGAGGCAGGCAGATCACAAGGTCAGGAGATCGAGACCATCCTGGCTAACAAGGTGTAACCCTGTCTCTACTAAACATACAAAAAATTAGCTGGGCATGGTGGCAGATGCCCATAGTCCCAGCTACTCAGGAGGTCAAGGCAGGAGAATGGCGTGAGTCTGGGAGGGGGAGCTTGCAGTGAGCTGAGATCATGCCACTGCACTCCAGCCTGGGCAACAGCACAAGACTCTGTCTCAAAAAAAAAAAAAAAGTTACAAAAGACAAATTAGGATATTGTATGTTGAAAAAAGGCTTAACTCATCAAGATATATACATATTATATACATATGTATATAGATTTATAAGATATATATTTACAAGATATATACAATTATATACATATGCACAAAGTCCCAAATTAAATAAAGCAAAAATTGACAGAACTAAAGGGCAAAATATATAGTTCTACAATCATAGTTAAAGATTTCAATAACTCATTTTCAGTAATAGAACAACCAAATAGACGATCACCAAGGACATAGAGGACTTCAACAACATTACAAACTAATAACACCTAACAAATGTATGGAATCCTCTACTCAACAGTAACAGAACGGATTCTTCTCAACTGCACAAGAAACATTTTCCTGGACAGACTGTAAGTTAAGCCACAGAACAAATTTTAAAAGACTAAAATTATACAAAATATGTTTTCCAATCGCAATAGAAAGAAACCAAGAAAACAGCTAAAGGAAAACTGGAAAATTCACAAATATCTGGAAATTAAATAGCACATGCTTAAACAAACAATCAGATCAAAAAGAAATCACAAGGGAAATTCGGAAATGCACTGCGACAAATAAAAATGAAAATATAACATACCAAAACTTACGAGATGCAGCAAAAGCAAAAGGGAAATTTATAGCTGTAAATGCCTATGTTAAAAAAAGAAGGGGCTGGTCGTGGTGGCTCATGCTTGTAATCCCAGCACTTTGGGAGGCCAAGGCAGGCAGATAACGAGGTCAGGAGATCGAGACCATCCTGGCTAACATGGTGAAACCCCGTCTCTACTAAAAATACAAAAAAATTAGCTGGGCGTGGTGGCAGGCGCCTGTAGTCCCAGCTACTTGGGAGTCTGAGGCAGGAGAATGGCATGAACCCAAAAGGCAGAGCTTGCAGTGAGCCAAGATCACGCCACTGCACTCCAGCCTGGGTGACAGAGTAAGACTCCATCTCAGTTAAAAAAAAAAAAAAAAAAAAAGCCGGACGCAGTGGCTCCAGCACTTTGGGAGGCCAAGGCGGGCAGATCACGAGGTCAGGAGATCAAGTCCACGGTGAAACCCCGTCTCTACTAAAAATACAAAAAATTAGCCGGGCGTGGTGGCGGGCGCCTGTAGTCCCAGCTACTCGGAGAGGCTGAGGCAGGAGAATGGCGTGAACCCGGGAGGCAGAGCTTGCAGTGAGCCGAGATTGCGCCACTGCACTCCAGCCTGGGCGACAGAGCGAGACTCCGTCTCAAAAAAAAAAAAAAAAAAGAAGGATTTCAAATCAATAACCTAAACTTCAGGAACTACAGATAAAAAGTGCAAAACAAACCCAAAGCTATCAGAAGGGAGAAAATAATACATATTAGAGATATATAAAATAGAGAAAAAATAAGGGAAAATCAACAGGCTGGCTGCAGTGGCTCATACCTGTAATCTCAGCTACTTCGGAGGCTGAGGTGGGAGGATCACTTGAGCCAGGAGGTCAAGCCTGCAGTGAGCTGATCATACTACTGTACTCCAGCCTGGGTGACAGAGCAAGACCCTCACAAAAAAAAAAAAAAAAAAAAAAAGAAATTAAAAAAATGTTTAAAAAAGGGAAAATCAACAATATCAAAAGTTATTTCTTTGAAAAGATTAACAAAATTAACAAACTTTTAGGCAAATTGACTAAGATAAAAAAAGAGAGAAAACTCAAATTACTCAAATCAGAAATGAAAAAGGGGACATTACTACTGATTTTATAGAAATAAAAAGGCTTAAAAGAGAATATTATGAATAACTGTAAACCAAGAAATTGGATAACCTAGAGGAAATGGATAATTTCCTAGAAACACACAAACTCATAAAGTAACTCAAGAAGAAACAGAACATCTGAATAGATCTAAAACAAGTAAGGAGATTGAAACAGTAATCAAAAACCTAGATTGAATCAGTAATCAAAAAAGTTTCAACAAAGAAAAGTCCAGAACTGGATGACTTCACTGATGAGTTCTACCAATTCTGCCATTTAAAAAGGAATTAACACTAATCCTTCTAAAACTATTCCAAAAAATTAAAGAGGAAGAAACATTTACTCACTCTACAAGGCCACCATTACCCTGTTACCAAAGCCTGACAAACACACAAGTAAAGAAAACTACAGACCAATATCCCTTAAGAACATAGATGTTAATAATCCTCAACAAACTACTAGCAAGCATATTAAATGCTCAATATTAAAAGAATTACTTACCATAATTAAGTGAGTAGGATTAACCCCCAGGAATGCAAGGATGGTTCAACATACAAAGTTAATCAATGTAATATGCCATATTAACAGAATGAAAGAAAAAAAACATATAATGACCTCAGTTGATAGAGTAAAAGCATTTGAAAAAGTCCAATACCCTCTCATGATAAAACCAATTGAACTAGGAATAGAAGAAAAACTCCTCACAGTGATAAAGGCCATATACAAAAAAACTCACATCTAACATCATACTCAATGGCAAAAGAATGAAACTGGACCTCACCTTACACCAGGTGCAAAAATTAACTTAAAATTGATCAAAGACCTAAAATTAAGAGCTAAAACTATAAAAGTTTCTTAGTTTTATCTTAGAAGAAAACATGGGCAAATCTTCATGACCATATATTTGGCAATAGTTTCTCTCTTTTTTGGCAATAGCTTTTTAAATATGATCCCAAAAGCACAAGCAACAAAGAAAAAATAGATAAACAGCCTTCATTAAAATTAAAAATATTTGGGTTTTTTTAACTTTCATTTTAAGTTCAGGGGTACAAATGTAGGTTTGTTACATAGGTAAATTTGTGTCATGGGAGTTTGTTATACAGATTATTGCAGCACTATTCACAATAGCAAAGACATGGAATCAACCTAAATGCCCATCAGTGATAGACTGGATAAAGAAAATGTGATATATATATACCATGGAAAATTAAAAACATTTGTATATTAAAGCACACTGTCAAGAGTATGAAAAAACACTCCCACAGAGTGGGAGAAAATATCTGCAAACCACTTAAGTAATTAGGGTTTACTATTCAGAATATATAAAGAACTCTGACTCAATGACAAATAGACAATTCAATTATTTTTATTTTATAATTTCAACTTTTATTTTAGATTCAGGGGCACATGTGCAGGGACAACCCAATTTTTTAAATGGGCAATGGGCTGGGGTAGTCGTTCATACCTGTAATCCCAACACTTTGGCAGGCTGAATGGGAGTACTACTTGAGCCCAGGAGTCTGAGACCAGCCTGGCAACATGGTGAGACCCCTGTCTCTACAAAAAAAAGGAAAAAAAAATTACCTGGGCAGAGTGATACATGCCTGTAGTCCCAGCTACTCAAGAGGATAAGGTGGAGGATCACTTGAGCCTGGAAGGTTGATGCTGCAGTGAGCTGAGTGTGCCACTGCACTCCAGCCTGGGTAACAGAGTGAGATGCTATCTCAAAAAAAAAGAAATGCAAAGGAAAGAAAGGGAAGGAAGGAAGAAAAGAAGGAAGGAAGGGAGGGAGGGAGGGAGGGAGGGAGGGAAAGGAGTGGAGTGGAGGGAGGGAGGGGAGGAAGGGAGGAGGGAGGGGAAGGGAAAGGTGAGGGAGGGAGGAAGGAAGGATAAAATGAGTGATGGACTTGAATAGACACTTCTCCAAAGAAAATATATAAATGAGGCTGGGTGTGCAGTGGCTCACACCTGTAATCCCAGCACTTTGGGAGGCCAAGGTGGGTGGATTGCAGCCAGGAGTTCAAGATCAGCCTGGGCAACATGGTGAGACCCCGTCTCTACAAAAAATACAAAAATTAGCCAGGTATGGTGGCACACGCCTATAATCCCAGCTACTCTGGAAGCTGAGGTGGGAGGATCATGTGAACCCAGGAGGCGGAGGTTGAAGTGAGCTGAGATTGCACCACTGCACTCCAGCCTGGGGAATAGAGGAAGACCCTGTCTCAAAATTATATATATATATACACACACACACTCAGCAGGCACATGAAAACATATTCCAATCATTAGTCATTAGGAAATGCAAATCAAAACCACAATGAGACACCACTTCACATGCACTAGGTTCGCTATAACAAAAGTGAGAGAGAGAGAGAAGAAATATTGCTGAGGATGTAGAGAAATCAGAATCCTCATACATAGTTAACGGGAACGTGAAATTACACAGCTGCTGTGGAAACAGCTTGGCAGTTCCTCAAAAAATTAAACATGGAATTACCAACAATATGACCCAACAATTCCACTTGTTATATATCCACATAATTGAAAAGATGGACTCAAATACTTCTACATGAATGCCCACAGCAGCATTATTCACAATAACCAAGAAGGTGAAAATGATCCACATGTCTATCATCAGATGAATGGATAAATAAAATCTTATATATGTACACAATGGAATATTCAGCCATAAAAATGAATGAACCTTGAAAACACACAAAGCAAAACAAGCCAGACACAAAAGGACAAATATTATATGATTCCACTTACATGAAATATCCAGAATGAGCAAATTCATAAAGACAGAAAATAGATTAGTTGTCACCAGGGGCTGGGGAAAGTGGGTGATGAGGGTTACTGCTTAATTGGTAAAGAGTCTCAGTATGGGGTGATGAAAAAGTTTTGGAAATAATGTTGATGACTCTATGACATTGTGAATATAATGACATTGAATTATACACTTAAAAATTGTTAAAATGAAAATTTTCTGTTATATATATTTCATCACAATAAAAAAGCTTTATAAATGAAAAAAATTGATGTGTTAAAAAACAAAATATTTAAGACTTATCCCATTAAATTAATGTTGATACCAACCAGTATTCCTTGAGTACTATTAAATGCTTGGAACGGTGCAAACTGCTTAATAGGACAGTCTCTCATTTAATTCTCACTGTAAAACTGTAAGATAGATACTTTTATCATCCCATTTTTTGACTAGGAAGAATGATGCTTAGAGAGCTTGCAGTAAGCAGTGGTGCATAGATTTGAACTTGAAATTCGCCCTCTTAATCACTCTCCTATACTTGGAGATCGCTAAATACCTCTCACAAACAACATAATAGCAGAGATTTGTTTCATTTATCTTTGTATCTCCAGCATCTTGTACAGAACCTTTCCTAGAGCAGAATTCATTAAATGTTTGTTGAATTATCTTAGAGCTAATCCTGCAAATATCCAATGTGTTGGTTCAGGTCCTCTGAAAGGCAAATGCCAAGAAGGAATCAGACATCCAAGAGATTTATTTAGGGAAATGCCCATGAAGGATCAAGGAGATAAGCAGCAGGAATAAATGAGGACAGCCTTCAAGTTATGATTAGGTATGACAATTGTGAAAGGAGAGAAGGAATGAGGACTGGGCAGGAAGAAGCTCAAGCTAGAGCACAGCTCAGAGAAAGTCTTCACCAGGCCAACATGGAGTGTCCAAGCAAAGACTGCCATCAGAGGAGTCCCAGTTGAGAAGAAATGGCCCAACTCTAGTAAACCAGCTGAGCTCAGTCATTGGCTGGGAGCAACAGTGGGTGTGAGGGTGGGAGGGGTGTGTGGCTTGGAGTGAACATCACAGAGAATGTGAATAGAATATGGTCTGGTGTGAACATCTGGAGTCATCCAGCTACGTTTCTTGCAGCAGATCCTCTTAAATGGAGATCTGAGCAGTACACCTCCATGATTATCACACCAACTTCAAACATTTACCTTAAGAAAATGGAAATTTTTCCCTAAGTGGTTCACTTTAAAACAAGGGAGTCTGAAAATCAATAGCATTCATATCTCAATGTAGAGATGTATATTTTGATGTCTCAAGCTCATTCAGCCATTACTTTGCCAAGGTTGCTTATCTTTAATAACTGGTAAATAAGAAAGCTAGTTACTTAGGAGTAAAAATAGTTTATATTAAAAATGGCTTCTGGTAGGGGATCCTAAACCCAAGTCAAAAAAGAAAGAAATGTTGTGGAACACTAGTCATTGGATTAAGACAGCATGAGGTTAGATTCTTCTAGAAGCTGTAGCTAAAGGGGTTAGGTCATGTCATATTTTGAATTTTACAGGTAGAACTGACATAATAATTTGAGTTGAAAAAATGTTAAGAATAGGGTTCACAGTAAGTTGAGAAATTTAACATGATGAGAGTGAGACTGAAGGAAATAAGTTAAGACCCTAGGTAAGTCATTTCTCAGGGCTTCAGTTTCCCCATTCCTAAAATCTAAGGGATAGGCTAGATTACATCGTGTTCTTTAAATTGTGTTCCAGGGAGCCCTGAGCAAGAAAATCTAGAACATGATGTTGAATTGGTAGAGTCATGGTGGATGGTTCTGTTAAGTTCTACCAGGATAGCTTACACATAAGTTCCGTGTATAATTTTATGTTGTATATATTTTATGTACATAATACAAAAGACTTCTGCCACTATAATACATGTTAAAATAAAAGCAACTGGGTATCTTGAAGTTCTAAGCTTTTAGAATTTAATTATCCTAGAATAAAGAGAAGGTATAAAGTCTGAAAAAGAGTAAAAGGCAGAGGAGGAGGAGGAGGATAAGGATGGCTAAAATAAGACATATAACTGATGAAAAGTTTGTCTCCTTTCCACCAAAATGAGGGAGTGAAATGAGGAAAAATACATGGGATCCAGGAACCAGGGAATTCAACACAGGAGAAAAGCAAAGGGAACCCAAGGTGATGATGAAGGGGGACACTGGGAACTATACAGCTGTACAGCAGCCTAGAGAACAATCAATCCAGATTGGAGAAAGAAGCGAAAGAGCTGCAGGAGGGACAGCCTCAGCAAAAAAAAAAAAAAAAAAAAAAAAAAGAAGAAAGAAAAAGAAAAGAAAAGAATGAAAACTGGTAGATTATATGTTTGAGTGAATTGAGGAAGCATAATGGAGAATCTGGGATGAAATAATGATAGATGCATTTAAAAATCAGCCAGGTAATTCTCAACCCTAAGGAAAATAAAATTTGTGAGAGAAAGAAATTTAATTATGGTATATTTATATAGTTTAGCTGTGAATATTTTCATAGTATTAGTAATCATTAAAATACCAGCTAAAAATCTAATATCATTAAATTGGGCCATGGTCACTGTCTTCTGTTTTACCAAGCCCCGAAAGATGTTTTCACATGGTAACATTATGCGTCCCTGTAAGAAGTTACAAAAAACGGAGACTTGGGTCACAGGAGAGGCAATTTAGGAAGCATCAGGAGTGCTTAAAGATGGACTGAGAGGCAGCTGATGTTTGAAACCATCCACAGTGCAGCAGATTGCAAAATTTCAGGTTGCATAAATAAGGTGAAGTCTCTAAAAAATCTGTAGTACTTAAACTAAATCATAAATAGAAGATGAAACAATTTACGTGGCTGCAAATAATACTATTTCTAATATTAGAACCCAAGAGTGTGTTAATGGAGATATCACCTGTTTTTTTTTGAAACTTTCTTCTTCGTTTGGTTGTAGTAAATGTCCTATTCCTTTATTTTTCACATCCTACAATTACTGGTGGCAATTTTTAGCAATAAAAAATTGTTATCCATGATTTTTCTTTTTAGAATGCAGTTTGTATTATTCTGATTGAGTCATCTTCTTGAAAGTTAATTAATTTTTTACTCAGTGCCAAGAGTATTTTAACATAGGGGGAATATCACTGGCATAAAAATATTATTTCATATAAAAGCTAAGGTTTTCCAATCACAGATGACTAGTTTTTTTAAGTAGTTATTTTCTTTTTCTTCAACTTATGGTGCCCTACTTGCAATGAAATGCCATTTTCTTTAAGTTCTGACGTCTTGGCAGAGGGTTATTTTAACCGACACTCAAGTCAAAAGCTTATTTGTAATGTTCTTTCACTTCAGTTTATGGCAAATTAAATTATGGTTTCAGTTAAACAAAATTACATTAAAAACTGTATTGCTGAAATAAATAAATACCAGCTAACAAAAGGTTATATTATAACTAGAAGACAAGGGGAGCAGGAGGAGGACAGGGCAGTATAAATGAACTAAATCCTCATCTTTCACAGAAGGCACCCAATATCTAATATGCTAAAGAAGAAAGTAAAAATGGTTGCTTCTGACAGAAGACTCAGAGGTAAGCAGGGGTTGGGCCAAGAACAGCTTCCCCCTGCCCCCACTTATAGATCTATAAACCTATAGATTGTTTAAATTTTAAATTATGAATATATATTTGATTAAAATTATTTTTTTTAACTTTACATCTTTATAAAATGATAAAGAGAGTAGGGGGCAGGGAAGAGAGTCATCTTAAAGTTTTCTTTGCCTTTATTTGGGTTCAGGGCAGATATAATGGAGAAGTGAAAAAGCCAGAGTGAAAAAGCTTGGAGCTTCTAAAAGGCAGAACCCTGAGTATTTCATTCATCTCTGTGTCCCTAGTACACAACACTATGCCTCATACCTTGTAAGAATTGTAAAAGGATTATTGAACAAGGTCTAAGTAAGGCTTCCTAATAATGTCAGTCATATCTTCCTACATTCCTTCCAGGAGGGCAAAGGGTGCCACTGAGCCCAACTGACAACAGAGCAACTCACTATTAAGGGATCCATCTCTTTACTGGAGAGATGATCATGTGATTTACTAAGAAACAGCTATCAGTGGAGCGAAAAGCCTGAGTAAATTTTCCACCTCAGACCAGGGGGTTCTTATGTTTCTCTCTGATCACTGCTCCATTTGTGGACTATTGGCCCATAGTGGGTTGGGGCACGGAGTTGTAAGGAATAAAACAGCTGGTTTCTAGTTATGAACCTCCCACAAACTAGCTATGTGGAGAACAATTTCTCCAAGCCTCAGTTTAATGGTAACAGAAGGTTATACCAAATAATCTCAAAGGTCTAATTCAACTTTAACATTCTATGACCTTAGATGACCCAGACAAATTATTGGAATGTGAGGTGTAGAACTTTCTTGAGCTGCTGGATCAACAGAGCTGAAGATTTCTGAGGATATTTGGAGGTGTCATCGATATTTCTAATCAAGAAAATTAAGTCCTAGGGATAGTTACTGACATTTAGAAATCATTCAAAAAGACTTTTTGGTCTGATGTAAGTGAAAAGGGTAAAAGTAATTGTTGAACAACGAAAAGTAATTTGAGCTAAAGTGAACCATGAAGGAGGCCCTTTCTTATGACTATTCTGTCCCCAGAAAGAATACTGGGGAGGAAACAATTACAAGTAGTAGTAAAGGGTAAAAGAGTTTACAAAGTTGATGTCAGAATAACATGAATTAGCACACAAGGCCACAGCAGATGGATCAAAACCAATGGAGTTCCTATCCTGAATTTACAAGGGTCTGGTCTTCATTTGCTTCTCACTTCTGCCCTCTCTGATTAGTGGTTAAAGAATCACCACATGGGCCAGATGTGGTGGCTCACGCCTGTAATCGCAGCACTTTGGGAGGCCAAGGTGGGCAGATCACGAGGTTAAGAGATCAAGACCATCCTGGCCAACGTGATGAAACCCCATCTCTACTAAAAATACAGAAATTAGCTGAGTATGGTGGCACATGCCTGTAGTCCCATCTACTTGGGAGACTGAGGCAGGAGAATCACTTGAACCCAGGAGGCAGAGGTTGCAGTGAGCCGAGATTGCGCCACTGCACTCCAGCCTGGTGACAAAGCAAGACTCCATCTAAAAAAAAAAAAAAAAAAAGAATCATTGTATGTTAGTGCCAGAAGAGACCATGGAAATCAACCTTTTGGCATCCTATCTCATTTTTTCTTTCTGATGAAGACCATGAAGCCCCAAGAGAAGAGATTTTCAAAAACTGCATTCCTAGTAAGTGATAGGGCTAGGCTCATCACCCAGACAAACTCAGATCTTCAGATCTAGATTTGCATACTTTTTCTTCCTTGGCTCACATTCTCTCTCTTGTTCTCACTCCCATTTAGTTATTTAGTTATAAAAGATAATGGCCTATAATGGGTTCCAAACTGTCGAGTAAATCACACTGTAGTGAGCCCCACTGAGAAAGGCCTGCACAGGTGTCTGGGCAGAGACAGAGAAAAGCCAGATTCTTCCATTCAGCTTTTGGCAAGCTCCATTCCCCTCCAGTTTAATTTAAATGAATTTTTAAGAATGAACAAAAAACTAGAAACCAGAGGGGGCCAAATAAATGGCTTTTGAAGAAATAAATAAAAGGTTGTAAGGGCCTACATATCCTGTTGGTTTGAAAATGTCCAAAAAGCAGAAGAGTATGAAGGGAGGAGAGGAAAGGGGAAAGGAGGGGAGGAGAGGGGAGAGGAGGAAGTAGCCAGACACATCACATGGAAAATGTTTGAAAACAGGCTGGGAACTGGCTAAACGCAGAGTAAGTAAATAGTTGGGAAGTTGGCTGGAAATTTGCACCAGAAAGCATTCTTCTTTTATTCATTCATCAAATAAATATGTTCTGAATGTCTACTAGTGTATAACACTCTTCTAAGCCTAGAAGGAAGTACTCAAAATATTAAAATGCACTCTGAGTCATGAGAAGTTGGTAATTTAGTTGGAGGGAGGACATATGATTGAGCAAGCACTCAGGGAGTGCTTACCACATGCTTGGCACTGTGATAGGTGCTAGGTATTATAGACATGAATGAGACAGCCTCCGCACTCATGGAACTCACATTCTAGAGCAGTGTTATCCATCAGAAAAATAATGAGAACCACAAATATGAGCCACATATATATTTTAAAATTCTCTAACAGCTATATTTTAAAAGGTTAAATAAATGGATACGTTAATTTTAATAATAGATTTTATTTAACCAAACATATCTGAAATATTATTTCAACATGTAATTAATATAAAAATAATGAGATATTTTACATTTTACATTCTGTTTTTCATACTAAGTCTAAAATCCACTGTATATTTGCACATCTCAATTTGCTCTAGCCACATTTCCAGTGCTCACAAACCACATGAGAGCTACCTTATTGGATAGTACCAGATCTAGAGTAATACTTCTCAAACTTCTTTTGATAAACATAAATATTACATTTGTCTGAAGTTTTTGATATGTACTTTCTCTGCTCCTGCCTCCCCAAACCCTTCCTTGTTCAAGCAGGAATTCTCTCTCTATTTTCACCTCTCCCTTCCTACCCAGTTGATAATCTCTACTTTGCTGGCTAAAGCAGGGGGCCAAAAGTTCTGTGGTTTTCCAGTGTATAAATGACCCTCTTCACCTGTAAGGTCTCATATTTAGCTACCCATACCCCACCTACCACTCACACATACATCTATTTGAAAATTGTCACAAAATCTTAACATCACACAAATATAAAATAAAATAGTAACATGGGAAGTAAACAACAAAAAGGAAGAAAAAAGAAAGCTATATAAGTTGATTCAAAAAGTAGTGCCTGCCTGATCATACAGCAAATGGTGTAAGTTAGAATTGAGAAACATTGGATAGGCCAGAACAGTCAGGTAAGCCTTTATTGAGGGAATAGGATTTGAACCGTATCTTGAAAAATGAATAATGCACATTGAAATAAAACATAAAATACTTTGCCTTTGTCATATAAAAATAAGAATTTGAAAACTTGGGCCATTCATCACTTAAAATGCATTTTTAAAAATTTCTGAGAAGACTGTGTACCCAGTTCTAGGATAACTTTTACAGAAAGGGATAAGAACATTTTGTTCTTCCCATAAAAATGAATAGGTTGGTAGATTAAGGGTCATGATCAAGTGAAACATAACTGGTTTTTACAGCTGCCAGTTTTAAAAGAAAACAGACACTGGCAAAGCTTTTTTTAATCTTTAAACAATTTTAAAAAGTATATAACGACAAAAGAGTAACTAAAAAATTAATCAAGAATACAGAACATTATACTTTAATCAATAATATAACAGTTACGAGTTCTCAAAATTTCAGCCCCAGATTATAATCAATTACAAGAGACAGAAAATAGAGAAAAATATGTGCAGGGCATGGCCTAGAGAGAAAGGCATAAATGTCCTATTCTCTCAGTCCACACCCAAATTATTCCCGTAACTTCCTAAGTCTATCAGACAAAACGCTTGTCCAAATGCCTGGACAAATTCTTGTCCAGGTCCAGCACTGATGGACAAGGCTAACATCTTAAACTCCAAACCAGATTCAGGTTTCCTCCTCAGTCTTCACCTGCTAGTAAACCTACTTAGGGCATGAATGACCCTTCCTCAAGATATTTATCTCAGGTGAATGCGGCAGTAATGCCTGACCAGTGGATTATGTTCTAAAAATTTATATCTAATAAGATTGCACCTAAATTAACACCTCTTAACACTCAAAATAGGATGGTGGTAAAGAGTGCAGACTTAAGCATTAGACCACCAGGGTTTCAATAATCCCCACTCTTATGAAGATACATCTTCTAATTTATATGTACATATATATATACAGAGAGAGAGAGATGGGCTGTGCTATATGTGTATGTATTTATATATTATATGTAAATTTTTATATATTATATAGTATATAATATATACATATATAATTATACATATAATATAATATATTAACATACATATTATAATATATAATATATACATACATTATATATTATAATATGTATGTTAATATATTATATAATATACAATATATGTATATATTATATAATATACAATATATGTATACATTATATATTATAATATATATGTTAATATATTATATTAAATATGTATATATTTATATATTATATCATATATGTATATATTTATATATATTATATATAATTTACAATTTGCCAGTCCCACTTACAATGTCTTAGAATGAGTATTGCTCTGTCCTGTGAATGCTGTTGGTAAAGTATAACAAATATAGCACAGCAGTATATATATATATATATATATATATATATATACATATACAGTATATATGTGTATATATACATATACAGTATATATGTGTATATATATACATATACAGTATATATGTGTATATATACATATACAGTATATATGTGTATATATACATATACAGTATATATGTGTGTATATATACATATACAGTATATATGTGTATATATATACATATACAGTATATATGTACAGTATATATGTATATATACATATACAGTATATATGTACAGTATATATGTATATATACATATACAGTATATATATACGGTATATATGTATATATACATATACAGTATATATATACGGTATATATGTATATATACACATACACAGTATATATATACGGTATATATGTATATATACATACACAGTATATATATACGGTATATATGTATATATACATACACAGTATATATATATACAGTATATATGTATATATACATACACAGTATATATATACTGTATATATGTATATATATACACAGTATATATATACGTATATATATATATACAGTATATATGTATATATACATACACAGTATATATATACTGTATATATGTATATATACATACACAGTATATATATATATACTGCTGTGCTATATTTATTATACTTTACCAACAGCATTCACAGGACAGAGCAATACTCATTCTAAGACATTGTAAGTGGGACTGGCAAATTGTAAATTAGCAATCTATTGGGAGAGATATTTCAAGAGCTTTAAAAAAGTACACTTTGGCCGAGCATGATGACTCACACCTGTAATCTCAGCACTTTGGGAGGCCGAGGAGGGTGGATCATCTGAGGTCAGGAGTTCGAGACCAGCCTGGCCAACATAGTGAAACCCTGTCTCTGCTAAAAATACAAAAAAATCAGCTAGTAAAAATATAAAAAATCAGGCATGTACCACCAGGCCTGTAATCCCAGCTACTCAGAAGGCTGAGGCAGGAGCATTGTTTGAACCTGGTAAGCGGAGGTTGCAGTGAGTCAAGATGGCGCCACTGCACTCCAGCCTGGGCAACAGACTGAGACTCAGTCTCAAAACACACACACACATTTTCACACAGTAATTCTACTCTCTGAAGTCTGAAGTAACTATAGTCTCGCAAAAATCTATAAAAACAGAGATGTTCATAATAGCATAATCTGTTAGATGAGAAATGAATTTAAGCTAAATACTTATCAGTGGAAAATTAACAGTAGTAATAGCCTTTCATAAATAGCATTTACTTTGTATCAGTCAATATTCTAAGAGGTTTTCATGTGTTGACTCATTTAATCCTTTCAACAGACGAGTACTATATTCTCAATAGAGAAATTGATGTACCCAAATTAAGATGTCCAAAGTCATACAGATAAAAGATGGTAGAACCAGGAAATAATCCAAAGTCTGTGTTCTCAACAACCATAAAATACTGCCTCTCAGGAGAATGGAATTATGGTATGTCCACACAATAGACTACTAAATAACCACTGATTTGGGTTTATGAATGATGTATTCAAACTTTGGAAATGCTTATGTTGTAATGTTAAGTGAAAAAAAGCAAGACAAAATTATACATAAACACACTCACAGTTATTATTCCAACTATGTAAAACAAGACAAGAAAAGACTGAATTAAAGATGTTTTTTTCTTTTCTCCCTATATTTTCTAAAATCTTTGTAATACTGTATTTAACTTTTTTATACAAGAGGCAACTGGATAATACAGCCATACTTTTGCTGATGAGAGAATAGATCTCAATGACACACTTTGTTTTCAAAAACTTATTTATGAAAAATAGCAACATAAGGCAGATAAAGATTATGCCTTTGGAATCAAAAAACTTAAGCTGAAAAACCTGAAACATTCCACCCAAACCCTGTAAGGAAGATTTATCCTCATCTGTAGAATGGGGATATAAACAAACCCTACAATCACTGTAAAGATCAAATAAGATGGTTCAGGTGGAAACAAATTGGAAAGAAATTTGGTATTATTTCTCAGTCTGAAGTACAGGCCAGCATAACCTTTAGGTTATCATCTTAGACAACACTGCCTCCAAAAAGTGTCCCCTGACTGCCTAAATCTAGCTTCTTTAGCCTTGGCTTAGGAGCGATTACACCCCAAACGTGACGTATCACTTATCACACTGAGTATTGTCTGTTTAATCACTTTCTATTTGGGGGAACTTCAATAGCTATTTTGAAGTTTGCAGCAAACTTTAAAAGCTTTAATAGCCTTCCAAAACACTTTTACTAAATACAGGCCTCTGAACATTTAGCTTTCCATGTAGGATGCAGTAGTCTGAAGCATGTAAACATTACCACTTACAATAACTGGAAAGGCTGGATATGAGATAGGAGGTGGGACTGGACTCCAGAGGCAGGGCTCAGATTCTGGACCAGATTGAGGACTAGCTAAAACAGGGCCAGGGTGGAAGCAGCTTTCAATCAGATGCCCCCCCAACATGCCGTTTCAATTTATGTTTGCCATGAAAACACAGAGTTACTGCCCCTTTCTGCGGAAATGACTCAATGAGCCCAAATTTCTGCATCAACCACCCCTTAATCTACATGCAATTAAAAGTGGGCATAAATATGACTGCTAAACTGCCCTGAGCTGCTACTCTCTGCCTACAGGGTAGCCCTGCTCTGCAGGAGCAGTCACAGAGCTGCAACACTGTTTCTTTAATAATGCTGTTTTCTTCTATCACTGGCTTGCCCTTGAATTCTCTCCTGGGCAAAGCCAAGAACCCTTCTGGGCTGAGCTCCACTTTGGGGCTTGCCTGCCCTGCATCAGCTTGGCACCCAATGCAGGGTGAAGAAAGAAGATGGCTTCATGAGATATGGCAGTTGGAGATCTGGGAGCCACAGTCTGTAAGGTGGCAGTCAGCCAGTGACAGTCAGCAGGGCAGTAGTCAAGGACTGGCCAGGCGGCAGTCAGAGATCAGCCTGCTGGCAATCCACAGGGTGATGGTCAGCAGGAAAGTAATCATCTGGACGGCAGTTGGCAGGAAGGCGATCATTGATGGGAGGGCAGTCAGTGGATGGCAATTGGTGAGATGAGGAGCAGAGAGGGAGCAAAGCAGAGCTGTAATACTCTAACACTAACCAAGGGCTCTTTTCAGAGCTACATTTTCCCCAGCAGGCAGCAGAGCCCATCAGAAGGGCAAGCAGCCATGGTTCCACTACCTCGTGTAGGGCCTGCTTCTCCCCACCGCAGCCTGGTGGGTTACCTGTGCAGGCCCATCCCACTGCCACAGTTGAGCCTACTGGTGGAGTGGCCATAATGCAGTCTACCTCATGTGACACCCACCCCTCCCACTGGCAGCCCGGTGGGTTACCACCCATGCAAGCCCTTCCCATTACCGCAGTTGAACCAAGCCCATGCAAGCTGAGGTATCCTGGCGAGATCTTCACCAAGGTCCCACACTAAAAATCAGTCAGCGCCGTTTCCACTCTGGTAAAGAAGTGATTGTTCCTTCTGCCCACACTCCTGTAGTATCAGGAGAACTAGGGAATAAAGTAACAGCCTTTGGCTAGGCAATTGCTTAGAAGTCCCTCATTGTTTGAGTGCCAGAAAGCATGTCCTTGTCACCCCTTCTCCCACTCCTTTGTCTTCTGACCCCATTGTATTGTTCCATCAGTCATTTTATTTTCAGTCCTAAAATGGGTGCAGTCTTATGTTTGCTTTTAACTTTCTGTTAATTGTGTGTGGGTAATTATAACAAGACACTTGATTGTGAGAGACCCCCGTTTTGTTCACTCTAGGATGCCAGAGTCATGTCGTTCTGTGACCCCAACTTGGTCTTGGGTTCACTGCTGGCCACCCTCTGGGTGGCCCAGGGTTTTCAACACTTGGCGAGGGGACCCTTATTGGCTGTAATATGGGCACTCTGAATTTTCAGCATTGGTAATTTTGACCCCCTCCCCAGATGCTTTGGGGTATTTGGTTGACATTCCCTCTAGTATTGTGGGTTATAGCTGCTCCCCCAGGGGAATGTTGGTCTTGTCTTTTTCTACCCTAAAGTTAGAAGTATTATTTTCTTAATTTCCAATTCCAAGTGCTTTCCTGTGTGCTGTCTCATAATTGCTTTGCTCAAGCCCCTCTTGGTCAAAGGAAATGGGAGTTCCTAGGCCCCTGGCCTGACAGAGCCACCTACAGCATTAGACAAGTGGCCACCCAATATTCTTTTTCAGTGTCTCTGCTACTGGGTAGGTTCTCTGGCAAGTCAGAGCCTCTGAGGTCTCCACTTGGGCAATGCTGTCTACCCTTCCCTTCCTCCCTTACACGGTCACCATCTGTTTAGCTCATCTCTTTGCACAACCCTCACTCTCTGTGGAATTTAGGCTTAACACTCAACTGCCCATTTGAAGCTTGTAATCTACTTTTGTAACACCTTGCTATCAATAGAAAGTGGGAAATCCAAAGGGAAAACTAAGTAGGCATTTACTAAACTTAGGCTAATTGAAACCCCTTGTAGTGACCCTTACTAGACATAGGGACAACAGTAAGCATCCCAAAAGCCTTGCCACTAAGGTGTCTTTTAGACAACTGGAGTAAGTTCACATTATCAGCCAAATTGAAAAAGAAAAAACTCATTTACTGTGGCAATAAGGTTTGGGTTCAATAAAAATTAGCAAATCAACAAATCTGGCCTAGACATGGTTCTTTGTCATAATGATATTGTACAATTAGACTTGTTTTGTAAAAAGTAAAGAAAATGGGAAGAAGTTCCCTATGTATAGGCTTTTTTTTTTTTTTTTTTTGAGACAGAGTTTCACTCTGTCGCCAGGCTGGAGTGCAGTGCCATGATCTTGGCTCACTGCAACCTCTGCTTCCGTGTTCAACAGATTCTCCTGCCTTAGCCTCCCGAGCAGCTGGGACTACAGGCACGTGCCATCATGCCCAGCTAATTTTTGTATTTTTAGTAGAGATGGGGTTTCACCATGTTGGCCAGGATGGTCTCCATCTCTTGACCTTGTGATCTGCCCGCCTCGGCCTCCCAAAATGCTGGGATTATAGGTGTGAGCCACTGCGCCCAGCCTGTACAGGTTTTTATAGCTCTCTACCAGAATGCTAACTTAAGGGCTAGCTGTAGAATGTCTCTGGCTCCTGATACTCCCAGAGACCCAGAAGCTGCATCAGCTATCCTAGACGACCCCCTCCTAGTTGCTCCCCATAGGAGATCTGTGCTCCCTCTTTGGAGCCTCCCCTCTCCCCTAGTTCTGAGAGGGGCTCCACTAGTTCTCTAGTGCAGAATTCTACTGCAAAGTCATCAGGAACCTCTCCCCCTCATCCAACAAGCCCTGGTCCCTATTCCCCATTGCCTGAGGAAGTAAGCCAGACCAGTACTACTAGGAGTGGGGCCCCAGATCAGCCCCCTAAATTGAACTTGTGTCTACTGCAGGAGGCAGCTGATGGAGATGGAGAAACAATCAGAGAATATGTGCCTTTTTCCATGTTTGATTTGGCTTTCTGCAGGGAAAAATTTGGTTGGTTGGTTTTCAGAGGACCCAGGAAAGTTTCTAGAGGAGTTTGTTAAGTTGACCATGTCTTTTGATTTAACTTGGCATGGCATGCAGAAATTATCATCCACTTGTTGTACTTACAGGAAAAACAAAGAATTCAAGGTATTGCTCATGAACATGCAGATGGAGTGGCTGTGCATAATCCAGGCCATGCCATGTATCATGTGGGAAGAGATGCAGCTCCGGATTTAGACCCTCAATGGGATTACCAGAGAGGACCTCAAGATCTTGAATGCAGAAATCATATGTTAACTTGTTTAACAGACAGTATGAAGAAGTGTGTGGTCAAGCCAGTAAATTATGAAAAGGTGAGAGAAATAACTCCAAAGAAAGATTAAAATCCTGCTCTATTTCAGGGCTGTTTAGTTGAGGCACTCAGGAAATACACTATTACAGACCCAGACTCCCTAGAAGAGTGAGCTCTCCTGGGTGTGCATTGCATTACTTAGTCTGCCTCTGACATTAGGAGGAAGCTATAAAAGGGAACAAGGGGACCCCAAACCTCCATGAGTCAACTCTTAAACATTGCTTTTGGGGTTTACAGTAATGGGGACAGGGCAGAGGGAGAGGCAAAAAAAAAAAAAAAAAAAAAAAGGATTGGCCAAAAAGCACAATTGTTAGAGGCTGCTGTAGGCCCCCTACTGCCTCACGGTTACCCATGTCAAGGAAATGTCATGAGATCAGCATCTGGGATGTTCAGACAAGAGCCCCCCATTCAACAGTCTCTAGGCCAAAATCAGTGTGCCTTCTGTAATCAAGAAGGCCACTGAAAGAAAGACTGCCACAGGCTTAAGAGGGAGTTTAAGACACCCAGACCCATAATGGCCAAGAAGGTAGAGGACTGATGAGGCCCAAGGTCCTCTACAGCTCCCACTGGATATCTTACAATCTCCATGGAAGAACCTAGCGTAACTCCTGATGGAACAGGCAAAAATACTGAGTTCTTATTGGATATAGGAGTAGCCTACTCAGATTTAACCCATTTCTCAGGGCCACTGTCTTCCTACTCTTGTACAGTAACGAGAATTGATGGCCAGCCAAAAATTAGGAGATTCACTCACCCCCTTGGTTGTACCGTGGGGTACCATATGTTTTCCCACAGGTTCTTCCTCATGCCTGAGTGATCTATCCCTCTAATGGGGAGAGACTTACTTTCCCAATTACAGGCCACAGTTCAGTTTGGGATGCCTCCTGAGAAGGCAACAGGCCAGGAAGGGACACTTCTCCTAACTCTAAGTGCTTTTCTTAACACGGATAAGAAGACCTCCCTTCCATCACATATTGTTTCTCAAGTAGACCCCTCTGTTTGGGACATGGAAGTTCCCAGAAGAGCTGTTAATGTACCCCCAGTTAAGGTTGTTTTAAAACCCAATGTTAATTACCCATGGAAAAAACAGTATCCTTTGAGACCTGAGGCTCAGAGTGGCATCCAGGCCCTAGGAACAAAGTTCCCAAAGTATGGATTATTACAATGCTGTCAGTCTCCATGTAACACCCCCATTTTACCTGTAAAAAAAACAAACGGGGAGTATAGATTTGTTCAGGATCTAAGGGCAGTTAATAAGGCAGTAGTCCCAGTTCACTCAATAGTTCTTAATCCTTACAATATTGACCCAAGTCCCTGAAGATGCTCATTGGTTCACAGTGTTAGACTTAAAGGATGCTTTCTTTTTATATTCCTAGTATATTTTTGCTTTTGAATGAACTGATCCAAACACTCATGCTGCATCTCAGCTTACCTAGACAGTCCTTCCCCAAGGTTTTAGGGATAGTTCCCACCTCTGTGGCAATGATTTGGACAAAGAGTTAAGGGAACTACAGTAAACTAATGGGTCCGTCTTGCAATGTGTAGATGACTTATTAGTTTCTAGCCCTACTAGGGAAGACTCTGACAGAGACACAATCCAGCTCTTTAATTTTCTGGGAAAGTGAGGGTATCAGGTATCCCCCCATATAGCCCAGATCTTTGCAGAGGGTTAAATATTTGGAGTATGTGCTTACTCCTGGGACAAGGACTTTGGTCCCAAGGACTTTGGACAAGGACTTGCTCCTCCTTGCCTTCCACCATGATTGTGAGGCATGGAACTGTAAGTCCAATTAAACCTCTTTCCTTTGCAAATTGCCCAGTCTCAGGTATGTCTTTTTTTTTTTTTTTTTTTTTTTTTGAGACGGAGTCTCACTCTGTCTGCAGTGGCGCAATCTCGGCTCACTGCAAGCTCCGCCTCCTGGGTTCACGCCATTCTCCTGCCTCAGCCTCTCCGAGTAGCTGGGACTACAGGCGCTTGCCACCACGCCTGGCTAATTTTCTGTATTTTTAGTAGAGACGGGGTTTCACCGTGGTCTCGATCTCCTGACCTCGTGATCTGCCCGCCTCGGCCTCCCAAAGTGCTGGGATTACAAGCGTGAGCCACCGCGCCCGGCCTCAGGTATGTCTTTATCAGCAGTGTGAAAATGGACTAACACAGCATCCTAACTCAAAAGTTAGGGAATAGCTCCAGACCAGTCGCTTACTTTTCTAAACAGCTAGACAAGATGGCAGCGGGGTGGCCAGGGTGCTTGTGAGCCATGGCTGCCACCACTTTACTGGTAGAAGAAGCCAGAAAGTTTACCTTGGGACAACAATTAGATATCATGAGCCTCCACCAAGTACAGGAGGTCTTAGCAACAAAAGGACACCAATGGTTAACAGGAGCTCACTTATTTAAATACAAGGCCCTTCTGCTTGACATCCCAGATGTAACTCCTAACGTATGTCAAATTTTAAACCCTGCTACCTTGTTACCAAAGTTCATGTCCCAGGAAACAGATCCCCAACTCATTCATTCCTATGTGGAAACCACAGAATAGATCTACTCTAGCAGGCCTGATCTCAAAGATGAGCCCCTGCCTAATCCTGATGTTAAGTGGTTTACAGAGAAGAGTAGCTTTACACATGAGGAAGTAAAAAGGGTGGGTTATGTAGTAGTTAGCCAACAAGCAGTCACTAAGGCAAAAACATTGTCTCCCCAGACTTCCACTCAAAAAGCAGAACTAATTGCTTTATTAATCAGGGCCCTCCAATCAGGAAAAGACTTAAGAGTCAATATATATACTGACTCTAAATATGGGTTCCTGGTGCTCCATACTCATGCTGCTAAACAGAAAGAAAAGGGACTATTAACAGCTAAGGGATCCCCCATACAATATCACTTCGAGATCCTGGAACTTTTAGATGCTGTCCAGCTCCCAAAGGAGGTAGCAGTTATTCACTATTCACTACTGGGGATGCCAAAAGGGGGAAATCTCTATTATCAAAGGAAATGCTCTGGCTGACAGAGCAGCTAAGACCACAGCTGAAGAACACCAGTATTACAGGCCACTGCACTAATGCCAGGTACTCCACCAATGTCAGCTACACGATATTATACCCATGAGGAAATTAATTGGGCAGAACAGAAAGGCTTACAAAAAGATCCCTCAGGATGATTACTAGGAAGCAACAAACTTTTTCTTCCCAAGGCTGAGCAATAGAAGATAGTTAAGTATTTCCATGACTCCTCACCTTTGGGATGGGACTCCCTATTCAAATTAGGTTTTCAAATCATTTTGGGAAAGAAACTATTCCAGACTGTAAAGAGGGTCACCAAGGCCTATGAACTTTGTGCCTGTAATGGCCCAGGAAGACACCCCATAGCCCCACCTCTACTCAAGTCTGTACAATATCAAGGGACATACTCTGGGGAGGACTGGCAACTAGATTTTACTCAGATGCCACTTTTCAGGGGACTAAAATATTTGCTAGTATTTATAGACACTTTCATTAGGTGGACTGAAGCTTTCCCTACAAGGACAGAGAAGGTATTAAAAGTGTCCAGATTTTTACTTAAAGAGATCATCCCAAGATTTGGATTACCTAAAAGTCTGCAGAGTGATAAGAGATCCTCCTTCACAGCTAAAGTGACCCAGCAGGTTTCCTCAGCCTTAGGTATTACCTATCAACTTCACTCCTCCTAGAGACCTCAATCCTCAGGTAACGCAGCAAAAGCTCATATTTTAACAAGGATATTAGCAAAGTTCTGTCCGAAGATTTCAGAGGACTGGGTTTCTCTCTTACCAACAGCCCTTTCATGTGTAAAGATGGCTCCAAAGGGAACTCTAAAACTTAGTCCATTTGAATTGACTCATGGAGACCCTTTTTAACTTCAGACCTCCTGTTTGATTAAGAGACACATAGAATGAGTACCCATATTATCAACTTAGGCCAGGTTCTGAAGACCCTCCAAACATATGGAAATAAAATATTGCCCTCTCCCCAAAGGGAAATAATTAACCTCCCTATTCGACCAGGAAACTTAGTCCTGCTAAAAACTTGGAAAGAAGGATCCCTTGAAGATCATTTACAGTCAAAATGGAAGGGCCCCTATCAGGTGTTATTGAGTACCCACACTACTGTTAAACCTCAGGGAATAGCTAGTTGGGTACACCCGTCCAGGATTAAACATGTTTTGTATGAGTCGCAGGCACAAAAAGAGGACACCACAAACTACATATACAAGCCTTTGGAGGATCTCTGCTACTTGCTTAAAAGAATCAACACTCAGCCAGAAGTGGTAACATGATGCTGTGGGTAGGAAAAGTCACTTTAATTTTGCTCTTCTTCCTGCTCTGTTTTTTACTCCTCCTAGGATCTTTGATAGCTATCTTTTCACTAATTTTTTCCCTTGCTTGTTTAACCTCTTAAAGTTAATGTATTCTAGATTACAACCATTCCAGGTAAAACAATGCTGGCACAAGGCTTCCAATCCATCCCATCTACTGACCTGGAGAATAAAAGTATTCTGCCTCTGGGCCCCTTAGATTAGGCATCCAGAGATTTTTTTACTATGGGCTGAGCCTATGCCCATAAGCTCAGCAGGAAGCAGTAACAGAAGATGGACCTCCACCCTTCTGAAGCCTGTTTAAGATCAAGGAGGAGTATCTAATCTGAGGCAGGACTCAGCTCCAGAGGTGAGACTTAGACATCAGACCAGATTGAGGACTAACTAAAACAGGGCCAAAGCAAAAGCAACTTCCAATCAGACACGCCTACCAGCCTGCCATGGCAACACCCAGGAGTTACTGCCCCTTTCCATGGCAATGACCCAATGAGCCAAAAGTTACTACTGCTTCCCTAGAAATTTCTGCATGAACTGCCCCTTAATCTGCATGCAATTAAAAGTGGGTATAAATATGACTGCAAAGCTGCCCTGAGCTGCTACTCTCTGCCTACAGGATAGCCCTGCTCTGCAGGAGCTTCACAGAGCTGTATCACTGCTTCTTCAATAATGCTGTTTTCTTCTACCTCTGGCTTGCCCTTGAATTCTTCCCTGGGCAAAGCCAAGAACCCTTGTGGGCTAAGCTCCACTTTAGGGCTCGCCTGCCCTGCATCAGATACATTGCAAAAATCATATGTTTAAAGGCATCAAAGAGCTACAAAGGCAATAAGGAATATCAGAAACAAAATTCCAGAGAGCAGAGAACCATTCATAGGTGATCTAAGGGTCTAAAGTGCTTTCAGGGCATTTGCCATTTCTGAGCAAATATTTGGGGTATGTGCTCACTCGTGGGACAAGGACTTTGGCTACCGGCTGAGATCTGGAATTGGGCCAAGCACAGGAATGCTGCTTACAGACAGAAGCGAATGAAACTTTTTATAGACACATGGGCAGGAGTGACAAAATGGAAGATTTGAGAAGCCTCAAACACAAGCTTCCTCCTCAAGGTATTTTCTGAATTTTGAAGATGAGCCAAAACTTTAGAAAAGCAGAATGGAATTTCCTAGAGTCTGTGAATACTTACTATTTAGGAAACAAAGACTGGTTAGGGAAAAGAGCCTTGAATACAGCCATGAGAAGTGAAAGCCCTGGAGATCGATTAATACTGATATCTACTGTCACATTTGCCAATACGGGCACAGCTAGAGGCCGAGAATCCACACTGGTCAGAAGGCTGCTTCTGAAAAATAGAGAAATTGGTGGAGTTTTGGCAGTTGTACAGTTGTACCAAAATTGGAGAATTGACAGACTTTAAACCAGCAGCCACTCTATTCCTCAATAAATCTGTGATATTTTGAAGCAATAAATCTGTGATATTTTGGCGGACTAGTCTGACCAAAATTGCAAACCAGACTTGACCTAAATAAGTGCATAAACTGGATTAAGGTGTTCAGATCCCCATTCTATTTTCTTAGACTAGGAAAGGGTGAATCTTAATTTTAAAAATAAATGTTTAAA
Source organism: Nomascus leucogenys (assembly GCF_006542625.1). Taxonomy (NCBI): domain Eukaryota; kingdom Metazoa; phylum Chordata; class Mammalia; order Primates; family Hylobatidae; genus Nomascus; species Nomascus leucogenys. Next base: position 34,367,018 of record NC_044383.1, on the reverse strand, counting down.
AGGAAGGAAGGAAAAAACAAAGGAAGGAAGGGTTGAGGGGTAAATCACCTCTGGTGGAAGAAACCATCTTCTGAAGCCTTGACAGTTGGGGTATGATTATTTTAGCATAATACATCTTACATGGCTGATAACCAATAAAAGCAGACCCATAGGTCATACAGATATCAGAGTTAGTAAACCAGGACTTTAAAATACCTATGACTTATATATATCAATATATATTCAAATGAAGGAAAAGACAGACAATAAAAATGAAAAGATACAAAATTTCAACAGAGAAATGGAATTTATAGAAAGAATCAAATGGACATTCTGACTCAAAATAAATATCTGACATTAAGAACTCAATGGGTGTGTATAAAAATAGATTGACCTAACAGAAGATAGGATAGTAAACTCAAAAGAAATCAATAGAAAATATCCAAACTCACACACACACACACACACACACACACACCAGACTGCTGGGAAGTAGGAGAGGACTAGGGAAGAGAGAAGAAAAACAATGAAGAAGACAAAGACAGAGAGGGAAAACAGTGCCTAGACACTTGTGGGACATGCACAAAAGATCTAATATACATGTGTTTAGCGTTCCAGAAGGAGAGAAGAGAGGAAATGGAACACCAGCAGTATTTGAGGAGATATGTTGGAGGATTTTCTAAAAGTGATGAAAGATCCATTGTAATTGTTTGATTCCATTTTTTGGCAGCTTTCAAGCCCTACTCCTCCATTTTACCCTCTTGACCCATATCTGGACAAGCCAATAAGACAGCCTATATGCTCCCTCCTTTGGCACTGGCAAGAAGCTCAAATGACATAAGCCCTGGCCAATGTGCACTTACTCCAGCTCCACCCTCTATCCACAATAAAAGCTAAAGCCAGTCTCTCCTCCTTGCTCTCTCAAGCCATTTTGGGGGCCTGCTTTGCAACCTGCCCTGTTACCCCCAGAAAAACCTCATTATGTGAATAATAAATCTTTTTATGCCCTCTTGGTGTATGTGTGGCATCATCAGTCACAACATATGAATGAAATGTTGGGTGGAGTGTGTTGATCCTGACCTCCACAGGGCAACCATAAGACAACTGGTACTGTGAGCAAGATGTTGAGATAATGATCATCGCCATGGGGATCTTTCTTCACTTGTTTTTTTGTTTGTTTGTTTTTTGTTTTTAAGACAGAGTTTCGCTCTCATTGCCCAGGCTGGAGTACAATGGCACAATCTCAGCTCACTGCAACCTCCACCTCCCAAGTTCAAGTGATTCTCCTGCCTCAGCCTTCCTGAGTAGCTGGGATTACAGGCATGCAGCACCATGCCTGGCTAATTTTGTATTTTTAGTAGAGATGGGGTTTCTCCCTGTTGGTCAGGCTGGTCTTGAACTCCCGACCTCAAGTGATCTGCCCACCTCAGCCTCCCAAAGTGCTGGGATTACCGGCGTGAGCCACCATGCCCGGCCTTTCTTTACTTGTTTTAGCCTGCTAACTGGCTTTGCTGATTGCTAGTAAGAATAAGTTGCTGCCTGCTGGCAAGTGAACTCTCTGAGCTATGCTGCTGCCTGCTGGAGAGTTTGCACTTGGAGCTGTGCTGCTTTGTGCTGCATTTACTGACTCATGTTTGAAATTTAACAGACCTACATTGGAAGTTTCAATAGCTGGCACTTAGAAACAGAAGTATGGGAGTGGATCCCTCCTTAAAATGGCCCTGGGTCATATGTCTCGACCAGGATTTATCTGTGTGTTTCATATTAAATCGTATGTCTCAATTCCAGCATAAGCTGTAACACTAGACTTAGGGGAATGACTCTTACCCTGTGACTATTGTGCACCTCAATCAGATGGTAGCCCCTGTTTTATAGAACACTCAGAGAGAAGACCAATACACTGTGTGATACATGGCCCATCGCTCATGTGGAGGAGAAGTAGACACCAAGTGGCGTGCTGAAGTCCACTCTTCCAGGAACATATGGCTCAACAACACCCTATGCCTTAAACACCTCTGCTTCTGTTCCTGCTGGCTAGGCCTCTGCTCCAAAAAAACATTCTGATCCTTATGGTTACAGAGAAAAATATCTATGGCACCCCCATGGTACAGCCAAGGAGTTAATTCAGGCTCAAGTTAAACCCAGGATCCTAAAATCCTTAACAACCATTATCATGGGGTATGCCCTTGACCCTGATTACATGAATTTGAGAATCTCTGAATGAAAAAATGATAAATATGAGTATATATTTACTTGAATTATACCTAGTAAATATACACACACACACACACACACACACACACACACACAAATGGCTACAGTGGGAAGAAACAAAAACCCAAAACAGAGGTTCACAATTTGATCCAAATAAGATCTGTTTTGGAAACCACTTTGGCAGTTCCTCAAAATGTTAAAGTTATCATATGTCCTAGCAATTCTACTCCTATGTATACACACAAGAGAGTTAAAAACATCTGTCCATTCAAAAACGTATATATGAATGTTCAAAGCAACATTATTAAAGTAGCAAGAAAATGGAAACAATCAGCCAGGCACAGTGGCTCATGCCTGTAATCCCAGCATTTTGGGAGGCCAAGGCAGGCAGATTACCTGAGGTCACGAGTTCAAGATTAGCCTGGCCAACATGGTGAAATCCTGTCTCTACTAAAAATACAAAAATTAGCCAGGTGTGGTGGCACACGCCTGAAATCCCAGCTACTCGGGAGGCTGAGGCAGGAGAATTGCTTGAGGTGGAGGTTGCAGTGAGCCGAGATTGTGCCTCTGCACTCCAGCCTGGCTGACAGAGCAAGACTCTGTTTAAAAAAAAAAAAAAAAAAAAAAATAGAAACCATCAAATTCCCATCAACCAATGAAATAAGCAAACTGTGGCATTTCCATACAATGGAATATTATTTGGCTATGAAAAGAAGTACTGATACATGTTACAACATGAAAGAACTTTAAAGACATATGAAATTCATTAACCCTTTTTCCGTTTGCCCCAGGAATACTTGCTAGCAGCACCTGTGGCTGCAAGGGTTATCCAGAGATAACTTTGCCACAGAATATCTCACTTTTATTATTATTTTTGCATCACTTCAGCATATCAACTTTGGAAACAAAATACATCATTCTATTTATAGCATTCTATTTTTAGTATTGGCATTTCCATTTACAAAATATAGTAATTCTTGATCATTGAAAATGTCAAATCCTAGAAAACACAGCATTCCTACGTGTGATGTTAACATCATTCTTGAACAACTGTTGGCCAAAGACTCATTTGATGAATCTAATTTTTCCATAATAGGCGATTCTGATGCGTCAGATGATGCTGATGTTAGTTCGGTTTAGAAAAAACTCCAGGAACAGTTTTTATATTTTATTTTCACATTGAGAATCAGGCAGATTTGCTTCAGCCTCAAAGAGTGTGTTTATGTAAAATTAAATGAGTGCTGGCAGACAGCTGTACTTTTTTTTTTTTCTAAACAAGAAAAGGGTTAAGTGAAAGAGGTCAGATACAAAAGACCACACATTGTATGACTCCATCTATATGAAATGTCCAGAATTAGAAAATCCATAGAAACAGAAAGTAGATGTGTAGTTGCCAGGGGCTGAGTGTAGAAAGAATGGAGAGTAACTGTTAATGGGTATAAGTGGGTTTTTGGGGGGCGGGTGATGAAAATGCTGTGAAATTAGGTAGTCATAATGGTTCCACAACTCTGTAAATATACTAATAACCAGTGAATTGTATACATTAAGAGGATTAGTTTTATATTATGTGGAATATATCTCAATCAAACTATTTAAAAATGAGCAAAACATTTGAACAGACACTTCACAAAAGAGTACAACTAAACAGTCAATTTGTGAAAAGGTACTCAACCTCATTTGTCATCAGGGTTATGTGAAGTAAAACCATAATGAAATACTACTACACATCAACCAGATGGCTAAAATGAAAAGGACAGAAAATTCTAAGAGTTCATGAAGACACAAAGCAGGGTCAGCAAACTATTATGCACCACCTAGTTTTCTAAATGAAGTTTTATTGAACACAGCCATGCTCATTCATTTATGTACTGTCTATGGCTTTCATTCTACAAAGACAGAACTGAGTATCTGCCACAAGTCCATATGGCCTGTAAAGCCTAAAATATCTATTATATAGCTTATTAATATCTGGCCCACCACCCTTGATGTAGAGCAACCAGAACTCTGATACACTGCTACGGGGCTATAGATTGGTGCAACCACTCTGGAAAACTATATGGCAGTATCTATTGTAACTCAACATTTGTATATGCTATATATTTTGTGTATTAGTTTCCTGTGGCTGCTGTAACAAATTACCACAGCCTTAGTGGCTTAAAACAACAAAATGTATTCTCTTACAGTTTGGGAAGCCAGAAGTCTGAAACCAAAGTATCAGGTGGACCCCACTCCCTCCAAAAACTCTAGGGGAAAATTCTTTATCTCTTCCAGTTTCTGGTGGCTGCCAGCATTCTTAGTTTGTGGCTATATCACTCCATCTTCACATTGCCTTCTGCTCTGTGTGTTTCTAACCTCCTACCAGCTCCTTCTTATAAGAACACTTATGATAGCATTTAGGGCCCACCTGGAAAATCCAGGATTCTGTCCTCATCTCAGAATCTTTAATTTAATTACATCTGCAAAGACCTTTTTTCTAAATAAGGTAACATTTACAGCCTCCTAGTAGAGGACATAGACATATCTTTGGGAGCCATTATCAGCCTATCCAACAATTCCACTCCAGGGCATACAGAGTCACTAAAATACATAAAAACATATTGAGTTGTAACCTTGTAATTGATTACTTTTTCCTGTGTGTATGTTATACTTCAAAGAAAAGAAAAACCTATAGTGCTCTTTGCTCATCATTAATTAACATCTAAAATTTTTCATTGTAAAGTGTAAATAGTTAGAAAGGATATACAGCGAATTTTAGCATAATTTTAAAAGATATTTTTAAAGAAAATTGTTATATCACTCCTTCAAATCTACCTGGTGGAATGTAAATATTGGAATGATTTAATGCCCACCCACCATCATACATTTTATTTTTATTTTTGAGACCGAGTCCCACTCTGCTGCCCAGGCTGAAGTGCAGTGGTGTGATCTCGACTCACTGCAACCTCTGCCTCTGGGGTTCAAGCAATTCTTCCACCTCAGCCTCCCGAGTAGCTGGAACTACAAGCACGAGCCACCACGCCCAGCTAATTTTTTGTATTTTTAGTAGAGATGAAGTTTTGCCATGTTGGCCAGGCTGGTCTCAAACTCCTGACCTCAAGTGATCTGCCTGCCTTGGCCTCCCAAAGTGCTGGGATTACAGACATGAGCCACCCATCATCCATTTTAAAAACAGAAGAATGAGATCTTCAGAAATTCATATCATTTTTATTTCTCCTATGACATAATTTTTCATTCCACTTTCCCTACCGCATTTAATCTGAGTGTATTATACTTTTATATTTGGAGATCTATCAATCATCCCATCATAATTCTCTGATACAAAAAAGTATGATAAACTTAATATTTTAACTTTTCTGACCATAAGTCTTCGAGTATTTAAAAAAGTCTTCTGAGTCATATTGTCATGACAATTATTATTAGTACCCAATTGAGCAAAATAACATAAACATCATAAAATGTATATAGATGTTGAACATAAAAATTGTATTGGCAATGTGTAGGCATACCTCATTTTATTGTGCTTCAATTTATTGCACTTTGCAGATACTGTGTTTTTTACAAACTGAAGGTTTATAAACCTTCATTTTACATTAATGCCATTTTTCCAACAACATGTGCTCACTTCATGTTTCTGCATTAATGCCATTTTTCCAACAACATGTGCTCACTTCATGTTTCTATGTCACTTTTTTGTAATTCTTGTTAATATTTCAAACTTTTTCATTATTATTATTATGTTTGTTATACTGATCTGTAATCAGTAATCTCTGGTAACACTATTGTAATTGTTTGGGGGTGCCATGCCTATATAAGATGACAAACTTAATCAATAAATGTGTGTGTTCTGACTGCGCCTCTGACTGGCCCATTCCCCCATCTCTCTCCCTCATCTCAGACCTCCTACTCCCTGAGACACGACAATATCGAAATTAGTCCTATTAATAACCCTACAATGGCCTCTAAGTGTTCAAATGAAAGGAGGAGCAACACATCTTTCACTTTGAATCAAAAGCTAGAAATAATTAAGCTTAGTGAGGAAGGTATGTCAAAAGCTGAGATAGGCTGAAACCTAGGCCTCTTGTGCCAAAGTTAGCCAAGTTATCAATACAAAGAAAAAGTTCTTGAAGGAAATTAAAAGTGCTACTCCAGTGAACACACAAATGATAAGAAACTGAAATAGCCTTATTGCTGATATGGACAAAGTTTTAGTGGTCTGGATTGAAGATCAACCCAGTCACAACATTCCCTTAAGCCAAAGCCTAATCCAGAGCAAGGCCCTAGCTCTCTTCAATTCTATGAAGGCTGAGAGAGGTGAGGACGCTGCCCAAGAAAAGATGGGACTAGTAAAGCGTGGTTCACGAGGTTTAAGGAAAAAAGCCATCTCCATAACATAAAATTACAAGGTGAAGCAGTAAGTGCTGGATGTAGAAGCCTCAGCCAGTTATCCAGAAGATCAAGCTAAAATAATTGATGAAGGTGGTTACACTAATCGACAGATTTTCAGTGTAGACAAAACAGCCTTCTCTTGGAAGCAGATGTCACCTAGGACTTCCATAGCTAGAGAGAAGTCAACACCTGGCCTTGAAGCTTCAAAAGATAGGCTGACTCTCTTGTTAAGGGTTAATACAGCTGGTGACTTTAGGCTGAAGCCAGTGCTCATTTACCATTCTAAAAATCCTAGGGCCCTTAAGAATGTTAAATCTACTTTGCCTGTGTTGTATAAATAATATTCCATTTTGTTGTCACAAAGCCTGGATGACAACACATCTGTTTACAGCAAAGTTTACTGAATATTTAAAACCCATTGTGGAGAACTACTGCTCAGAAAAAAATAGATTCCTTTCATAACATTACTGCTCATTGACAATGTACCTGGTTACCCAAGAGCTCTGATGCAGATGTACAAAGAGATTAATGTTGTTTTCACACGTGCCAACATGTCATCCATTCTGTAGCCCATGGATGAAGAAATAATTTCTAATTTTCAATCTTACGATTTAAGAAATACATTTCATAAGGCTATGACTGCAATTCCTCTGGCAGATCTGGGCAAAGTCAATTAGAAACCTTCTGCAAAAGATTCATTATTATAGATGTAAACCTCGTGTTGAATTGCAATCCCTAATACTGCAGGTAGGGCCAGGTGGGAGGTCACTGGATCATGGAGATGGGCTTCTCATGAATGGCTCGGCACCATCTCCTTGGCACTGTTCTCATGATAGTCAGTGAATTCTCATGAGATCTGGTCGTTTACGCCACCATGTGGCAATCCTGTTCCCCCTTCACCTTCTGCCATGATGGTAAGCTTCCTGAGACCTCCCCAGAAGCTGAGCAGATGCCAGTATCATGCTTCCTGTAAAGCCTGCAAAACTGTGCAGGCTTTAAATCTGGTAAACCTCATTTCTTTATAAATTACCCAGCCTGAGGTATTGCTTTCTAGCAATGCAAGAGCAGACTAATACAAGATGCCGTTAAGAGCATTTGTGAATCATGGGAGGACTACATATCCACATAAACAGGAATTTAGAAGCTGATTTCAATCTCATGGATGACTTTGAGGGGTTCCAAAACTCAGTGAAGGTTCCCATCACTGCATATGTGGTGGGAATAGCAAGAGAACTGGAATTAGAAGTGAAGCCTGAAGATGTGAGAGAACTGCTGCAATCTCAGGATAAAATTTGAATGGATAAAGAGATGCTTCTAATGGATAAGCAAAGAAAGCTATTTCTTGAGATGAAATCTACTCCTGGTAAAGATGCTGTGAATATTATTGAAATGAATACAACAGATTTAGAATATTCCAAAAACTTAGTTATAAAGTAGCAGCAGGGTTTGAGACGATTGACTCCATTTTTTTTTTTTTTTTTTTTTTTTTTTTGTGACGGAGTCTCACTCTGTCGCCAGGCCAGAGTACAGTGATGCAATCTCAGCTCACTGCAACCTCCATCTCCCGGGTTCGAGTGATTCTCCTGCCTCAGCCTCCTGAGTAGCTGGGACTACAGGTGAGGGCCACCATGCCCAGCTATTTTTTTTATTTTTAGTAGAGGCCATCCATGTTGGCCAGGATGGTCTCGATCTCTTGACCTCGTAATCTGCCCGCCTCGGCCTCCCAAAGTGCTGGGATTACAGGCATGAGTCACCTCGCCCAGCTGATTGACTCCAATTTTTAAAGGTGTTCTACTGTAGGTAAGATGCTATCAAATAGTATCACATGCTACAGAGAAATCTTTTAAGTCAATAGAAGCAAACTTTATTGTTATCTTAAGTAATGTTCACAGCCACCCCAACCTTCAGCAGCCACCACCCTGTCAGTCAGCAACCACCAACATCAAGGCAAGACTCTCCACCAGCAAAAAGATTATGACTTGCTGAAGGCTCATATGAGCTTTAGCATTTTTCAGCAAAAAGTTTTTGGTTTTGGTTTTTTGACACAAGGTTTGTCTCTGCAGCCCAGGCTGGAATGCAGTGCCACCATCTTAGGTCATTGCAACCTCCGCTTCCTGACCTCAAGCCATCCTCCCACCTCAGCTTCCCAAGTAGTTGGGACTATAGATGCAGGCCACCATGCCCGACTAATTTTTGTATTTTTTGCAGAGACAGGGTTTCGCCATATTGCCCAGGCTGGTCTCGAACTCATGTGCCTAAGTGATCCTCCCACCTCAGCCTCCCAAAGTGCTGGGATTAAAGGCATAAGCCACTGTGCCTGGCCTAAATATTTTTAAGTTAAGGTATGTACACTGTTTTTTTTAAGACACAATGCTATTGCACACTTAATAGACTACAATATAGTGTAAACATAACTTTCATATGCACTGGGAAACCAAAAACTTTGACTTACTGCAATGTGTTAGTCTGGAACTAAACCTGCAGTATCCCCAAGGTATGCCTGTATCTCTTAATGAGATTAATGTGGATTTTATTTTACAAATCTATGCACTTATAATAGTATTAGTCAGTGTACAAAATAAATCCTTTTTATTTTATTTTTAAATATAAGCTCTGAGAAAGCTTGCTTACATAAATAAGTAAATAAGAAAAGTGACCATTTCCTTAATGGCAATGTCACAAAATTCTTTGATCCCCTCAGAGTTATATGCCAAACATCCCATGGTGATCTATGATTTAAAATTACGTTTAATTATCTATTGGTTAATAGCTACATTAGGTCTTTCTTCAATTTGGTTGAAAGAAAGAAACCACCTAAACTGAAAAAGATTTGTTGCTCCAAGATTTGAGTCAATCACCTCAGGACCAGCACCAATTTTCCTTCCATGCACCTTAGCAAGAGTAGGAATGGATGAGAAGTATACAAAGAACACTAATTTTATTTAAGTATAGTTATCAAGATATCTTTTAAAACTAGGGACATATGGCCGGGCGCAGTGGCTCATGCTTGTAATCCCAGCACTTTGGGAGGCCGAGGCGGGCGGATCACGAGGTCAGGAGATCGAGACCACGGTGAAACCCCGTCTCTACTAAAAAATACAAAAAATTAGCCGGGCGTGGTGGCGGGCGCCTGTAGTCCCTCCCAGCTACTCGGAGAGGCTGAGGCAGGAGAATGGCGTGAACCCGGGAGGCGGAGCTTGCAGTGAGCCGAGATCGCGCCACTGCACTCCAGCCTGGGTGACAGAGCGAGATTCCGTCTCAAAAAAAAAAAAAAAAAACAAACTAGGGACATAGTATTAGATACGCTTTAATGTTAATGCATTAAGTAAAAGATCAGGCAGCAGGTCAAATACCTCATAATTTCATAATTTCATAGCCGTGAGCAAAAATATTTCTACATACCACAAGGTGCGTGACAGTTCCGTGATTTCCATGGTGACAAGGGTACAGGTACTGTTAACACTCCTGTGATTTCTATTGGTGACAGTCACAGGTACTACTAATATTACTGTGCTTTGTGATTGTTTTCATAATTGAAGAAGATGCTAACATTTACTCAGATATTAGACAAAACAAAGATGTTCTTTTCTCTCCACCCTCGTTCACAGACGACCAGAATTCTAGGGTTAAGAACTCCTAGTTTAACAATGGAAGGAAGAAGGGAGTGATGGTGAAGAGAAGCAGTCAGGGGAGAGGTGAAAAGCGAAGCGAGGAAAGGAGGAGACAGACAAGTAGAAGGAATGGAATGAAGACAGGCAAGAAGGAAATCTATCTCAATCTCTGGGCTCGGGCTACACTAAAAGCTTGCAGATTTACAGCCAGCGATGTGGTTATTTCTATGGCGATTTTATATTAACATTTTATAACAACTAGGTTATTCAGTTGAGTCCTACCCACTAATCTCTTCCTCAGTTCCATAAATAGGGTTACCCAGCTGCAGAACTGCAAGTCCCAATACATCCAGGATTTTCAGCCCTCTTCCCCAAACGGCATCTTCACTGCCACGCCCCAAATCTTGTGCCCTTAATTAACAGAGAGTCCATATTTTCTTGGGATAGTCCCTCCCCATTAGTCCCTCTAGGAGTCCTCAAAGAGGGGGATGCTCACCTCTCTTCTCAGCCGCCACTTGCTGCTCTCGGACCCTCAGCTCCAAGTCCCACAGCTCCGGGTTCCTCATCTCCAGGGCCCTCAGCTCCGGGTTCCTCATCTCCAGGGCCCTCAGCTCCGGGTTCCTCAACCCTGGGTCCCTCAGCCCACTGCTGGGTGCCGGCGGCTCCGCGCTGTTGTCAGCCTCTTCTGTCCACCCACCCGGGGGCGCTGAAAATAATCTTCTCTGGCTCCCCCTTGTTTGGAAGTAGAGCCTTCTCGCCCCTCTGACATCAATCATCGGTTTTCTTGGACCCTCCGCGGTCTGCCCCTCAGAGCTCACAGGCTCCCGCCAGGCCTCGGGTGGCTGCTCTCGCTGCCATTCCGCGGGGGCTCAGGCGGGCTCTTGTGCGCTGGGGCGCATTTTCCTCTCAGGAGCTCGGCTCCAGAGACCACAATTCTTCCGCAGGCTCTGTTGACTCGAGTCCGCTGTTCTGGGGCATTCAAGCCACGGAATGTCAGAGCAAAGGCGGAACACGTGTTAGAGGTTCGCTGCAGAGTCATGGCCTATGAGGAAGCTCTCGAACTTTCCATGACCCTTGAAGCGCTTTCAAAGGCAAAAGTTCCGGGCCTGTGAGGAGGCTCCGCGATGGCGGGCCTGGCTGAGGGCGAGTAGCCTGCCCTGCGCTCAAGCCGGGGACTGTGTGGCTGCAGCCTCTCACCTCGCAGTCTCAGCCCCACCCAGACAAAATACTGATTCACCAGCAGAGAAGGGCCATTGACTAGGAAGCCTTCGGAGCAAAACAGCACCGGATTCCATTTGTCCTAGAGTATCTTCCCCCACCCCCTCAGAGCCAAACAAGAAAATAACTACTGTATTCCTTTCCCAAACCCAGCCTGGGTGGTGGTGGTGGTTCTGAGACAGAGTATCCCTCTACCCGCCCAGGCTGGAGTGCAGTGGCGCCATCTCAGCTCACTGCAATCTACGCCTCCGGGGTTCAAGCGATTCTCCTGCTTCATCCTCCCCAGTAGCTGGGATTACAGGTGCCGACCACCACGCATGGCTAATTTTTTTTTTTTTTTTTTTTTTTTGAGACGGAGTCTTGCTCTGTCACCCAGGCTGGAGTGCAGTGGCGCAATCTCGGCTCACTGCAAGCTCCGCCTCCCGGGTTCACGCCATTCTCCTGCCTCAGCCTCTCCGAGTAGCTGGGACTACAGGCGCCCGCCACCACGCCCGGCTAATTTTTTGTATTTTTAGTAGAGACGGGGTTTCACCGTGGTCTCGATCTCCTGACCTCGTGATCCGCCCGCCTCGGCCTCCCAAAGTGCTGGGATTACAAGCGTGAGCCACCACGCCCGGCAAGCATGGCTAATTTTTGTATTTTTAGTAGAGACAGGGTTTCACCATGTTGGCCAGGCTGGTCTCCAACACCTGACCTCAGGTGGTCTGCCCGCCTCCACCTCCCAAAGAGCTGAGATTACAGGCGTGAGCCACCTCGCCTGGCCACTTAGTGTGTACTTTCTGAAAACTCCCAGAGTGGGAGAACCCCCTACTATGGATTTTTAAATCTTCTGTTTGTTTATACAAACAATATATTCCCCGCTCTTACTGTGTGGTGGATACTGGAAATATTCCAGTCCCTGGAATCATCATATGCATCATTTATTGGCAAGAATTTGACAGAATCCAAATTCCTGGCAATAAATAAAACTGGCTATTACTGGCCAGTTTACTTACCATTAAATAAAAATAAGCTATTATCCATTATATTATAAATACCAGGAGAAGAACAAGAATCTGTGGGAACATGGGGGTGCTCCTGACATTTATAATTAATTATAAAATAATTATATGTAAAATAATATAATTATTTTATAATGGATATAATAATTATATCATATTATAAATGCAAGGAGAAGAACAAGAATCTGTGGCAACATGGGGGTGCTTTTGACCCACACTTGGAGAATCATGGAAAGCTTAGAGAAACTTCAAAGCTGAGACCTAAAATATAAATAAGGAGGAGTTTTCTAAGCCAAGGAAAGTGGACAGAGAAATTTCCAGGCAAAAGCCACAGCGTGTAGCAAGAAAAGACAAGAGAAAGCATGGCTCATTGGAGAAACTGAAACAAACTCAATATGGCTGAATGGTGGCAGTGCAGGGAGTAGTTATGACTATTTGTTCTGGAAGTAGCCTATCTGTGTTCAAATCCCACTTGCCACTACTGAGAAGCAGGAAGGGAGGGATAGAGGAGAGATTTTTTTAGAGGATACAAAATGACAGCTAGATAGGAGGAATAAGTTCTAGTGTTGTATACCACTGTAAGATGACTATAGTTAACAATAATATATAGTTTCAAATAGCTAGAAGGAGGATATTGAATGTTCCCAACACAAAGAAATGATAAATGTTTGAGATTGTAGATATGCTAATTACCCTGATCTGATCATCATACAGTATATGTATCAAAACATCACTATGTACCTCATGAATATATACAATTATTATTTGTCAATTTAAAAAATCAAGTTAATAAAATTAAATATCTTTAAAAGATTGGAAAACCCAGCTTGTGAAGGACTTTGGTAAACCATATTAAGGGGTACATAATATATCCTAAGAACAATAGAGCACCTCTGGAAGGTTTTAAGCAGGGGATTAACATAATTAGATTTATATTGTATAAAGATTACTCTCTGCATTGTAGAGAATGGAGGAGAGAAACAAACAAGACTGGAGTCAGGAAAAATAGGCTTCAAGAAGCCAAGGCCACCATGAGTGAACCAATGAAATCCCTTATAGATATGTTTTCACTTTTGCTGATAAAACAGTGAAGGCTGTTAATGTTAACATTCACCTACATGAATAATAGCAATGTGTCCAAATAATTTCAATTTATCATCCCTTGCTTGCCAAAAACTTACCAGTTTTGACAAGATGATTGGAAATTTGTTTGCTTCATTGCAGATAATCTGCAAACTAAAAAGATGTCCCTATTGGCTCCTCCATCCACATATGTCTTTCTGATTTTGTAACACAGGGTTGTCTTTGACTCCCATTATCCTTGATCCCACAGGTTCACAGAGACAGAGTCCCTTGTGTATTCAATACAGAAAGGCCTTCGGCACACTTTAGTCTGTTATGCCTAGCTAAAGAGGTATTTCTTAATCCTCTAACCAGAATACAGGGTTATAGGTCTTGCTTAAGCTCATGATACATAAGTTCATGACAAGGCACATGCCCTAACTCTTCTTACACCAGCCCAATTCCCTGCCTCTTAATAGACCAGAAAACAAATCCTTGCTTTACTTCCTCTTAACTTCCTTTGCCTCTCCCAAGACTGTATTGCAGAAAGCTCAAATCTTGTTCTTCCATATGTTTTCTCTCCTGCTTTTTTTCTCCCTTTTCCTCTCCCTAAACTGTCTCTTTTCCTCATTATCCCCAAAAGAAATGACTCAAGATCACACATTCTCAAATAGGGAGGCAAATTCTTGTTTACCAGAATTTCTCATAAGAAAAAAGATGATCATCCATAACTATCCAAGTAATTAATTCATTGCCTCTTCTCTAGACCCTGGGCAAGTCATACTGCTGAGATGCAAATCCCGGCTCAACTACTTACTTGCTGTGTGACCTTAGGCAAGTTATACTTAGCTGCTTTTCACTTCACTTTCCCTATCTGTAAGGTAGACATAATGGTCCTGTCTCATAGGGTTACTGTGAGAGTTAAGTGAGTTGATGTATGTAAAATACCGAACAGAGTCAGGAATATTCTAAGAACTCAATAAGTGTTGGCTATTACTGTATGCTAGGCACTGGGAATATAGCAATGAGTGAGATAGGGAAGATCCTTGCTCTCCTGGACTTTATATCCTAATGGGGGGAATATAATAAACAATCAAGTAAATAAAGATAACTGCAGAGTATAATAATCTTATAAAAAGTATAATGGAATGAAGATGGAGACTTTAGGTAAGATGGTCAGGGACAGAGGAAAGATGAGAAGGAATCAACAATGCAAGGAGCTGGAGAAATTAGCAGCAAATTCCAAGACCATAAGAACCATCATAAGGATGGAAAGAGCTTGGAGAGTTCTCCAAACAAGAGGCCAGTGTGGCTGACGATTGGTGAGCTCAGGGGAGAGTGGCGGAAGCTAAGCCAACATTTAGGCGAAGGCCTGATTCAGCAAAACCATGTGTATGCTGTTAAGAGGCTGGATTTATTTTCAATGTCATGGGAAGACACTGAAGGGTATTATGCAGGTAAATAATATTATCAGGTCTATGTTTTAAGAAGACCCTTTCTAGATCTCTGTGAAATGCATTGCCCCAAGCAACCTGCTCAGCTAACAAAATTTCAGCACTGCCCAGGAACTTAAAGTTCATGAAAATTCATCTCCAAAGTCCCTCCTATTCTAATAATCAGTGGTTCGATGCTGAAGTTGAAGAGCCCTTTGATTTCTCAGCAACACAATCTAAGTACAGAGCTATATTATTTCTTTTTCCCTTTGTGCCATTGGTTTTAAATGGTTGAGTCATGTCAAATAAATGCTTTTAATTGTTCTTGTTTCTTGCCTCCAAATTCCCAAGTGCTAATCAACAATTTTCTGCTAATGAAGTGTCCAAAACTAAAAACAGCATCCCAGGTGCTATCTCACTAGGGCCAAACAGAAAGAGCTATTATCTCCCTGCTTTATGACAAGAGACCAATGTCATATTTTTCTCACAATATTATACAGCAGACATGTATCTAATTTGCCGTTTAGCATCACCCTAGGGCCTCTTTACAGTATTACTATTTTCCAGGTGTTGCCCGCCTCATGAAAAAATTTCTTTCCAATTATTTTTCCCCAGATGCTTCTGCTTGAAATTTTTCCAAGTTGAGTGTCATTCCCTCTGCCATATTGTTAATGTTTTATATAATTTATTTCGCTTTCCTGGTGTTTGCAACATGTCTTCTTTTAGGGTCATCTGAAAATTTCATTAACATGTTTGTGAACAGGATGTAGCTAGAAGAGAAGTGCTGAGGGACTCATCTTCTGTTCCTTTATTAGTTAGGTATTGGTTCTAGAAATGGAGAAGGAGCCCATTCATCAAAAGTAGAATTTGTCTACTCTTTTCTTACACACACACACACACACACACACACAGTCCTTGACATGTGTCTATATCAGGGATCCCTAATCTGGGGATCACAGACACGATGGCACACTGCGGTTCCCATGCACCCTTGTGATTGTATTCACAATAAATTAACATTGTTGTATCCTTGAGTAGATATGCAGTTTTCTAGGGAGAAGGCCAATAGCTCTCATTAGAATCTCATGGAGGGCCAGGTGTGGTGGCTCACACCTCTAATCCCAGAAATTTGGGAGGCCGAGGCAGGTGGATCACTTGAAGTCAAGAGTTCGAGATCAGCCTGGTCAACATGGCAAAACCCCATCTCTACTAAAGATACAAAAAATTAGCTGGGCATGGTGGCACACACCTGTAATTCCAGCTACTCAGGAGGCTGAGGCAGGAGAATCACCTGAACTCAGAAGGTGGAGATTGCAGTGAGCCAAGATGGCGCCACTGCGCTCCAGCCTGGACGACAGAGTAAGACTCTGTCTCACACACAAAAAAAAGAATCCCGTGGGAGTGTGTAAACTGCAAAAAGGTTAAGAACCATTGTTTTATATCATTGTTTCTCAAATATTGAGCCAACAGTCAGCTCTATTGGAATCACATGGGATGCTTAGTAAAATGCAGATTCTTGGGCCCTATTCCAGAAATACATAATGGAAATGGAGATAGGAATGTCAATTATTTTTGACTGGGATAAGTACGTTAATTATACAAAATTTAAAAGGTCAAAAAATCTCCTATCCCTGTTTCCTAGCTACTGGTTTCTTTTCAGCGAGGCAACCACTGTTACCAGTTTTCTGTGTATTTCTTAGAACCTGAAAAAAACAAAAGAACAAAGCAAAACAACAACAACAACAACAACAGAAAAAAACTCCCCAGGTGATTTATATGATGTTTATGTACAATAAAATTTGAGAACCATTGCTGTATAAAGAAAAAGAATGAATGTTTAACTGCGCTAAAGACTGTCTCAATCAGATAGACCTTTTCCCCCTACCCATTTAAGAGCCTGATTATCCTGACAAACAACACTCAAAGCCAATTACATATATACAGCTTTCCATTCTTTCATCTCCTCTGAGTAAAGAAAACATCTTCAATCTTTTATCTGTTTGGCTAGAGTTTATCACCTCTGCTTCTGGCTCTCTGTTGACCTAGTCTGACACCCCATCCTGATTCAGGTGTTGAGTAAACTGGTAGCCAAAGTGGGACTGACCTTCTGACTGCCCAAATTCTGGAGATTACTCATTCCCTCCAGAAAAACTTCTTAACCTTTTTGGTAAAACAAAAAACCTCCCTAGCCTAGGCAGCTTCTCTTATTAACTGATAGAAACAGCTTATCTCAGAAATGCCGTACACAAAATTAATCATTTCTTGTGGGCATTAACAAGTCTAGATTGTTTTGTACCTGCTCTACTGGCAGGTGTAGAAGCAGCCAGCTCTATGCTGTGGAATGGGAGCTGTATCTCTAAGCTTCTGCCTGAGTTGGGTCCAGAGATGCAAGCACAGTAAAGCATAGGTTCATGTTTTCATATGTGAAGCTCTGTTGAATGTGGAATGTCCTATAAAAGGGAACAGATGTACTTTAAATGCCAGCTCAAAACTTTAGCTCCCAATTTCACACCTGAAAGGCTAACAAATACATGAAGAGAGGCACAAAGTTGTTAGGAATCAGGGACATTCAAATTGAAAGAATGAGATAACACTTCATGCCCATCAGCTTAGCCAAATTGCAAAGTGAACAATACCAAATGTAGGCTATGATGTAGGAAAATAGAAAACCTTAGGCACTACTGGTGGAGAGGCAATTCTGAGTGAATGCATACACTGTGGTCCAATAGTCCCATGGCAGCTACATCCTAAAGGAATTGCCTCACAGATCCAGTAAGATCATGGTCAAGCATTTCCCTGTGGCTCTATCTGTAGTAGTGGGAAGTAACTTAAATGTCCATCTCCAAAGGAATGGATAAAAATAACGTTCTGGCTATCCACTATGGAACACCATGCAGCATTTAGAACACCAAACCAGGTATATGTTCAGCAACATGAACAGATTTTACACAAAGAGTGTTGTGTGAAAATGTAATAAAAAGGACAAGTTCTATAGTAATTTTATGAAAATTAAAAACACATACACAGGCAGAAAGTAGATTAGTGGTTGCTGGAGGCTTGGGGCAGGGATTGGAGAGAAGCTGTGAATGGGTACAGGATTTATTTTAGGTGTGATGAAAATGTTCTGGAATTAGATCATGGTCATTGTTGAACAACTTCTTAAATATTCTAAAAAAAAAAATTTACTGAATTTTACACTTTAAAAGAGTCAATTTGGCCGAGTACAGTGGCGCAAACCTGTAATCCCAGAATTTTGGGAGGCCAAGGTGGAAGGATCACTTGAGCCCAGGGGTTTGAGACCAGCCTAGATAACATGGAGAGATTCCATCTTTACAAAAGTTTTTTTTTTATTTTTAACAAAATTAGCTGGACATGGTGGTGTGCACCTGTAGTCCCAGCTACTGGAGAGGATCACTTGAGGCCAGGAGGTCAAGAGGGTGGTAAGCTATGATCATGGCACTGCACTCCAGAGACCCTGTCTCTAAAAAACATAAAAATAAAAGGGTGAATTTTATGGCATGTAAATTGTATCTCAATAAAAGAAAAACACAAACCAATACTAAGTATTCCACAAGGATACATACATACTTAAGGATATATCAATCAATATTGGAGTGGCTATCTGAAAGGGGAATGGATGAGATTGGGGATTAGAATGGGGTAAGAGAGGCTTTTTATAGCCAATGATGCAGTGTACCATCAACTATCAACTGAGGAAGATGATTAACTCAATTTTCTGTGCCTGTGATAAAACTAACAAACACACACCACCAACAACAACAACTGAAGGTGGGAGGAGGGAAGGAAAAAGGAAAAGCATGTTTATAGTTTTAGTGAGGGAAAATATGCTATAATGAGTACTTTAAAAAAAGTTTAGAATACTACAATGGTAAGAACATTGTAAGTGCAACTGGCCAGGCACAGTGGCTCACACCTGTAATCCCAGCACTTTGGGAGGCTAAGGCAGGCGGATCACTTGAGGACAGGAGCTCGAGACCAGCCTGACCAACATGGTGAAACCCCGTCTCTACTAAAAATACAAAAAAAAATTTGGCTAGGCATGGTGGTGCATGCCTTTAATCCCAGCTACTTGGGAGGCTGAGGTACAAGAATTGCTGGAACCTGGGAGGTGGAGGTTGCAATGAGCCAAGATCGCGCCACTATACTCCAGCCTGGGCAACAGGGTGAGACTCTGCCTCAAAAAAAAAAAAAAAGAACATTGTAAGTGCAGCTATGTAAAACGATGTGTGTAAACAAACAAAAGTACAACAGATTGCTATAATGTAGTGTTGTGTAAAATAGTGTGGTGTATTGGCAGTGCCTTGGCCGTCCGTTGTCTTATCTTGGACACCAGTGTACTTAATTTCTCTGTAGCTCAGCCTCCTCATGTAAAATGGAAATTATGATAACACCTACTTCCAAAGGTTCTTATGAGAATTAAATGAGTTAATTTATGCGTGAAACATAGTGGCCTTCTGTAAAGGTTACCTGGTATTATTGTTTTCCTAACTTTTGGAACTGTAGATCTTGGACTCAAACTATGTGTCCCATTGAGCTCCACTAGCCATTAATCATGTGACTTTCACAAAGTCACCCAATCTGAGCCTCAATTTTCTCATCTATTGTGAGAATTAAAAGGGATAATGTACTTGGCACATGGCAAACACTCAATAAATGCTAACAGGCCGGGCACGATGGCTCATACCAGTAACCTAGCACTTTGGGAGGCCGAGGTGGGCAGATCACTTGAGGTCAGGAGTTCGAGACCAGCCTGGCCAACATGGCGAAACCCCATCTCTACTAAAAATACAAAAATTAGCCAGGAGTGGTGGCGTGCTTCTGTAATCCCAGCTACTCAGGAAGCTGAGGCACATAAATCGCTTGAACCCAGAGGTGAGGTTGCAGTGAGTGGAGATCACACCACTGCACTCCAGCCTGGGTGACAGAGCAAGACCCTGCCTCGAAAAAAAAAAAAAAGCTAACAGATTATATTATTAGGAATATTACTAATATACTGTCATAGTTTTAAAGTACAAAAAAGGAATAGAAGATACAAAATTTAATAATTTTATGTTCTTCCTAATGTATAAATTCTTCCATTTTTATAACATCTAATTTTTGTGGATAGAGTTCCCAGACCCTCTTCTCTAGATGATGGGTCCCATGCACCCTCAGGGCACTTTGAACAGCTCCCTCATGGCAGTAATTAATTAATTAGGAAGGTAGGCAATTTCCGGTTGATGTCTGTCTTCCTCAGGAGAATCTAAGCTCCAAGATGACAAAGATGGTGTCTGATATGCCCAATATCTAGCACAAGGCCTGGCACTTTGATGATTAACAAATATTTACGGAATGGATGAACAAGAAATGAAATAAACAAAAGCATTTTAACATGTACATTCTGAAATAGCATAGTCATCATATTAAAGGTAAGTATTATTTCCTCCATCTCTCTGAGAAGCCAGGAAGTGCCCATCTTGTAAGCTAAGAAGACAGTAAACATTCAGATTCTGGGGAGCTATTTTTGGCAGCTCTTCCTTAGCAGAATCACACTGCCTGAACCTGTCCCCAGGAATCCTTTCAGTTACAGCAGAGCTCTGGAAACCCAGTACTTTTCCAGAACCTCCTGTTCAGTAAAAGGAAAAGTACTCAGTCTCTCTAGATTATCTTCACACAGTGTACATTAGCCCTTACTCACTGACTCATGAAAGGGTAGGGAGCTTAAAACTGTCATTTCACAAATGAGAAAATGAGCCCAGAAAAGTGGATTGATTTTCCAAGCTTAGCATTTGTTAATAATAGAGCTGGTGCAATTGGGAATAGGCTCATTCTTACAGTTCTCTCTCTTTCTCAATACATATGTAATACATATATATTTGATTTATTTAAATTACATTTATGAATGATTTTTTATTACATTGGGGAAAAAGCCCTTGGTGTGTTAAGTAACAGGAGCTGACTAGAATTATATCTATAATACATATTCAATTATAAAATATGTAACTATATGGAGAGCACAAATGTGTGTGTGTGCATGTATTTCTCAATTACTTATCTGTGTAGAAAATGTAAAAAGGAGTATAAAAAATGTTAACAGTGTTTATCTCTGGTTGGTGGGTCATAGTGTATTTTTATTTATGTTCTTCTGCATTAAAATTTTTGTTAACAAGCATATAATACTTTATAACAAGAAATTTCAGTTTTTTAATTCCTGCTCTAATATTTTTTAAACGTTTTATTTCCGTCAGCTCTACCAGGTAAAGGAAGCATCAACCTAGGGTCCAAAGAAGTTTTACCAGTCATTTAACCTGATCTGTAAAATGAGTATAATTATACCTACTTCCCAGGTCTCCTGTGTATATGGAATAATAAATAAGAAATTCCTTCATAACTTTAAAGCTTGTTAAAGATGTTAAGTGGTATTGTAATGATGATAATGTTCTGTGGTCTAAAAGAGCTGGGAAAACCCTTAGGATAGCAGGTATCTTTGTGCTGAGGAGTTTAGGTTGGGAAGGGAAAGAAGTCTAAGTGTCAGGAGAGACGTAAGAGCTTTTTTGTGCTTAAGAAAAACAATCAGCTGGATGGGTGGCTCATGCCTGTAATCCCAGCACTTTGGGAGGCCAAGGCAGGTGGATCACCTGAAGTCAGGAGTTCGAGACCAGCCTGGCCAACATGGTGAAACCCCATCTCTACTAAAAACACAAAAATTTGCCGGGTGTGGTGGCACACTCCTGTAATCCCAGCTACTTGGGAAGCTGAGACAGGAGGATTGCTTGAACCCAGGAGGTGGAGGTTGCAGTGAGCCAAGATTGCATCACTGCACTCCAGCCTGGGTGACAGAGCATGACTCCGTCTCAATAAAAAAAAAGAAAAGAAAAGAAAAGAAAAGAAAAGAAAAGAAAAGAAAAGAAAGAAAGAAAGAAAGAAGGAAAGAAAGAAAATCATATGGTTGACCCCAGTTCTCTCCTTCTCTTATACTTCCAATAAATGCCTCAATGTTCCCTCATAAGATTAAACCTCCCTTCTGTCTCTTAAGTAGCCCATGCAAGAAGCAGCTTATAGTGGACAGGATCTAGTGTATTTTGGGACAATGGCATGTCACAAATGCCATGGAAAATGAGATTTCACACATAGGGATGTTTTTTACAGTAAACCCAGGTGCCAAAGGTAGTATGTAAAATAACTCTTCCTTTTTAATTTATTAATTATTTTTAGAGACAAGGTTTCATGCTGTTGCCCAGGCTGGAGTGCAGTGATGCGATTATAGCTCACTGCAGCTTCGAATTCCTGGGCTCAAGTGATCCTCTTGCTGTAGCCTCCCATGTATATGCATTTGTCAACATTCATAGAACAGTACACCAAAAAGTGAATTTTACTATATAAAGTTTAAAAATAAATGCATAAGAATAATATAGTCCCAGAGTAAATTCAAACAATACAAGGAATTTAATAAGAAAGTCTCCCTCCCAGGTCTTGGTGATAATAGATCTGTATTTTGATTGCAGCGATGGTCACATACATCCATACACGTGATAAAATGATAAAGAACTATACACGCACACATTACACCAATATCAACTTCCTGCTATTGATATTGTAGTATAATTAAGATGTAACCGGCCAGGCACGGTGGCTCACGCCTGTAATCCCAGCACTTTGCGAGGCCGAGGCAGGCGGATCACCTGAGGTCAGGAGTTCGAGACCAGTTTGGCCAACGTGGTGAAACCCCATCTCTACAAAAAAAAAAAAATACAAAAATTAGCCAGGCGTGATGGCGGGCGCCTGTAATCCCAGCTACTCAGGAGGCTGAGGTAGGAGAATCGCTTGAACCTGGAAAGCGGAGGTTGCAGTCAACCGAGATCGCGCCATTGCACTTCAGCCTGGGTGACAAGAGCGAAACTCCGTCTCAAAATAAATTAATAAATAAATAAATTAATTAAAAGATGTAACGGACGGGTCGCGGTGGCTCACCCCTGTAATCCCAGCACTCTGGGAGGCCGAGGCAGATGGATAATTTGAAGCCAGGGGTTCGAGACCAGCTTGGCCAACATGATGAGACCCCATCTGTACTAAAAATAGAAAAATTAGCTGGACGTGGTGGCGCACTCCTGTAATCCCAGCTACTCAGGAGGCTGAGGTAGGAGAATCGCTTGAACCCGGGAGGTGGAGGTTGCAGTGAGCCAAGATTGTGCCACTGCACTCCACCCTGGGCGACAGAGCAAGACTCCATCTCAAAATAAATAAATAAATAAATAAATAAATAAATCTCATATAAATGTGTGTGTACAAATTTATACATAAATACTTTTAACACAAATGGTAGCATATTATACTTGATATTCTGCACCTTACTTTGTTTCTACAATTACTTTGGAGATTTTTTTCCATATTACATATACAATGGATCCACCACATTATTTTTTATTGCTGCATAATATTCCATTGCATAGTGGTTTCACTTATTTCAACAGTTTCTTATTGATGGACATTCGGATCTTAACTAGGAACTGAACTTAAATAATCCAGAAATTTTTGCAATAATGAAAGGTCAGCTGGAGTTGAGGCTAAACGTTTTCACATATTCAAGAATTGACTCCAGAATATTCTTTTGACCAGAAGGTGGAATGCAAGTGGCAGGAGAAGCAAAAAGCTGGGAAATTTCCCGGGCCAATGGGGAAGCAGTGGAGCCGGCAGGGAATTACTGCCGGGTAGGAGTTCGTAGAGGGGCACCTTACTTTTGGAGTAGGAGGCCATGCTGCAAACCCAGACTTTTCAGGCTGCATCTCAGATATACCGAAGTGTGTACCCGCTACGCACAGTGCGGTGATGCCTGGTCACCTCCAGCCTACCGCGGGGATCTCCTGCCCAGGCGGAGTCTGAATGCTCACCGCCACCAACCCACGCGCGCAGTGGGCGTACACGTGGTGACCTGCCTGCGGCTGGGTTCCCGGCTCCGGCTCCTCCTCCCTCCAGCTCTCGCTCGGCTTTCTGCAGTATCACGTGCAGCCGCGCTGGGTGCAGGATGGCGGCGGCCGCGGCGGCGGCAGCAGCGGTGGGTGTTAGGCTCCGAGACTGCTGCAGCCGAGGCGCTGTGCTCCTGCTCTTCTTTTCCCTGTCTCCTCGGCCCCCGGCCGCCGCCGCCTGGCTGCTGGGCCTGCGGCCCGAGGACACTGCTGGAGGCCGCGTGTCCCTGGAGGGGGGCACCCTGCGCGCCGCCGAAGGCACCAGTTTCCTCCTGCGTGTCTATTTCCAGCCAGGACCGCCGGCCACCGCCGCACCGGTGCCCTCACCGACCCTCAACTCGGGTGAGAATGGCACCGGCGACTGGGCTCCGCGGCTCGTGTTCATCGAGGAGCCCCCGGGCGGTAGCGGCGTGGCCCCCAGCGCGGTCCCCACGCGCCCCCCGGGACCGCAGCGCTGCCGCGAGCAGAGCGACTGGGCATCGGACGTGGAAGTCCTGGGGCCCTTGCGTCCCGGGGGCGTGGCAGGCTCGGCCCTGGTCCAGGTGCGAGTGCGGGAGCTGCGCAAGGGCGAGGCGGAGCGGGGCGGCGCGGGCGGTGGCGGGAAGCTCTTTTCGCTCTGCGCCTGGGATGGGCGCGCGTGGCACCACCACGGCGCCGCCGGCGGCTTCCTGCTGCGGGTCCGCCCGCGGTTGTACGGCCCAGGCGGGGACCTGCTGCCCCCTGCGTGGCTGCGGGCGCTCGGGGCGCTCCTGCTGCTAGCCTTGTCGGCCCTGTTCAGCGGCCTGCGCCTGAGCCTGCTGTCGCTGGACCCGGTGGAGTTACGGGTGCTGCGGAACAGCGGCTCGGCCGCCGAGCAGGAGCAGGCGCGCCGCGTGCAGGCCGTTCGCGGCAGGGGGACCCATCTGCTCTGCACCCTACTCCTGGGCCAAGCCGGAGCCAACGCGGCCCTGGCTGGCTGGCTGTACACCTCGCTGCCGCCGGGCGTCGGGGGCACCGGGGAAGACTACAGCGAAGAGGGGATCCACTTCCCATGGCTGCCGGCGCTCGTGTGCACCGGCGCGGTATTCCTGGGCGCCGAAATCTGCCCCTACTCAGTATGCTCGCGGCACGGGCTGGCCATTGCCTCGCACAGCGTGTGCCTGACCCGGCTTCTGATGGCAGCCGCTTTCCCCGTGTGCTACCCGCTGGGCCGCCTGCTGGACTGGGCGCTGCGCCAGGAGATAAGCACCTTCTACACGCGGGAGAAGCTGCTGGAGACGTTGCGGGCCGCAGACCCCTACAGCGACCTGGTGAAGGAGGAGCTCAACATCATACAGGGTGCCCTGGAGCTGCGCACCAAAGTGGTAGAGGAGGTGCTGACCCCCCTGGGAGACTGCTTCATGCTGCGCTCAGACGCGGTGCTCGACTTCGCCACTGTCTCCGAGATCCTGCGCAGCGGCTACACTCGCATCCCAGTGTACGAGGGCGACCAGCGGCACAACATTGTGGACATTTTATTTGTCAAGGACTTGGCCTTCGTGGACCCCGACGACTGCACCCCGCTCCTCACTGTCACCCGCTTCTACAACCGGCCCCTGCATTGTGTTTTCAATGACACCCGACTGGACACGGTACTGGAGGAGTTTAAGAAGGGTGAGCAGTAGTCTATCTTCTCTCCCAACTCTTATCCCCTTCAAAGGTATTATCCTTTCCTAACCACGTGAGGCTGTAGGTACCCAAAGCAATTTCTCTCCTACGGTACCAAAAACCCAAGGAAGACTCTACCTCTTGGCTCCCTGGCTATTTTCATCTCACTTCTGCCTCACTTCTTGCTCCTGATTGAGCCCCAGGCCTCTTCCCCTCTACTTGATTCACAAGATGCACCATATTCCTTATTTATTACATTCCATCAGTGTTTTTCCAAGACCTACCAAGTGTCAGATGCTGTGTAAGTGGGAGATAACCCTTGAAGATCATTGCATAGCTCCCCACCTATTACAGGAGGCACCTCTACAGGTTCCCATACAAGCAGCCTTTGCTTTAAACTCCTCCCAGGGCTGAAAGCTCACTATTTACAGAGGAAACTAGTTCCATTGCTGGACAGCTCCAGTGGCTGACAATGTTTCCTCATATAGAGCAGAAATTTGTGTCTCCAAATCCTCCTAGCTCTTCTGCCTTTTGAATCATGTAGACTAAACCCAGACACCTTAGACGTTCTTCCCCATACTTAACTTCCCATCAGGTATCGATTGCACACATATCAAGTACTCAGGTCCAGGGCCGGGCGCGGTGGCTCATGCTTGTAATCCCAGCACTTTGGGAAGCCGAGGCGAGAGGATTACTTGAGCCCAGGAGTTCAAAGCTTCAGTGAGCTGTAATCCCACCACTGTACAAAAGAGCAAGACCCTGTCTTTGTGGGGGGGGGAGGGAAGTACTCAGGTTGGGGTTTAAAAGTTGACTAAGGCAGTAGGATCCTTGTAATTCTGGGAACTGTGGTCCTGTGAAATAGGATAGATCTGGACCTGAAGAAATATTCTGGGTAGAGGAGATCCTAGAAAACTTGTATACCCAAATGAGTGGGGTTTCCTTCAGCGCTATCACCATCCTCCAACCCTCCTGCCCAAACTCAAGCTTGATGTCGTGCTTATAACATGTTTACTTCATGTCTGAGTTTGTCTTCAGAAAGTGCCTTCTGGTGACTACAAGTTCACTCAAGAAAAATCAGCCTGGATACATTAGAGTCACCCCTCTTGGCATTACACAGTTTGACCGTCCCCCTAATTCACCAGATTTGGCCCAGAACCCTTGATTGTTTTTTAAAATCAAATCTACTTTCAAGAGTCAACATTGAGAGCATTCAAAAGACTATCTCACAAACCCTGAAAGCAAGTCCAGACATCATAATTTGAAAACAGGGACATAATTAGAATAAGTGTAGAACTTTCCAGAATGACTCCTTTGAAGGAGGCATTCATCTGATATGAGTTGGAATGTTTATTAAAAACAAAAACCAAAAAATCAATCCCTTGACTTCAGATTCAGGCTTCAGATATAGCTTCCTAATGGCTAGCAGTACTCTCATTTGACTGCATTTTGTATAAATTTTTTGTCAAAAATTTAACATCATGATAATTTGAGCCCGAGGCTGCAGTGAGCTATGACTGTGCCACTGAACTCTAGCCTGGGTAACAGAGCAAGACCATGTCTCAAAAAAGAAAGAAAGAGAGAAAGAGAGAGGAAGGGAGGGAGGGAGGGAGGGAAGGGAAAATTCAGTCTCACTACTTTAACATCATAAATAATCTTTAGAACTTTGAATACAAACAAATCTGGGGTCTTGTTCCTGCCACAATATTTTGAAATCATATTAAATATTAAAATGTAGCCTGGAAGGGGGGAAAAAGGTCTAAAAGCTACTTTCAGTCTCAGATTTGAGAGAACAGCCCTAGACTTTGTGTTGGTATGATGAGAAGGGAAAGAAATGTATATATGGCAGCTATTTTAGTCCATTTTCGGCTGCTGTCTCACCCTGTTCAGTCCATCTCGCCTTAATCCTTGCATTCATAGTTCCCGCTGCAACTTGAGGTTCATCTATCCACTCTTAGAATTATGCTTACATTTTGTGTATCTTACAGAAGTAGGGTCTTAGATCTGGGCACTGGGTGGCATAAACCACAGAAATTTATTTCCTCAAAGATCTGGGGGCTAGCAGTCCAAGATCAAGGTGTCTGGCAGGTTTGGTTTCTTCTGAGGCGTTTCTCCTTGGCTTGCAGTCACCACCTTCTAACTGTGTCCTGACATGGTATTTCCTCTGTATGCATGCATCCGTGGTGTCTCCTTGTGTGTCCAAATTTTCTCTTCTAACAAGGACACCAGTCAGATTGGATTAGGGCCCACCCTAACGGCCTCATTTTAACTTAGTCACCTCTTAGAAGTGATAGTTAGGATACAGAGCAGTTAAGATAGTGTCTCATTGTCGTGTGCTGGCAGAAGATGTTTTAAATGAAACTCCTATGAACTCATTCATTCATTTGTTTAGGTTTGTTTGTTTGTTTGAGACAAAGTTTCACTCTGTTGCCCAGGCTGGAATGCAGTGGCACCATCTCGGCTCACTGCAAACTCTGCCTCCTGGGTTCAAGTGATTCTTCTGCCTCAGCCTCCCAAGTAGCTGTGATTACAGGAGTGCACCACCACGCCTGGCTAATTTTTGTATTTTTAGTAGACACAGGGTTTCACCATGTTGGCCAAGCTGGTCTCGAACTCCTGACCTCAGGTGATCCACCTACCTAGGCCTCCCAAAGTGCTGGGATTACAGGCGTGAGCCACTGCACCTGGCCTCATTTAGTATTTTTTAAACATCTATACAGTTTTAGGCAACAGGGGAGACGAGAAGACTGTCCTCAGGAGGTTAGCAATATACAGGGCATAATGAGCAGTCCTTTGAAGCAGGAATTGTCATATTAACTCTTATATCCCCAGCACCTTACACAGTGCCTTGTACATACTAAGCTGTTCCAAAAAGTTGTTATTGATCTGAAATGAATCCCTGTGCAGAATTTCTAAACCTGGTCTGAAAAAAAGCTCCTTTAGTGTTTTATTAATAGGTACTTTGTATTTAGGTAGATCACTAAAGAGAAGCAAGCCATTACAGAGAATACTATGCCAAGGAAGATATTTCCACCTTCTTTCATAGCCTTGCTACTTCCTCAAAGTAAGGTCCATGAAACAGCAGCATGAGTCTCACCTGGGAGCTTATTAGAAATGCAGAATTTTATGCCTCACCGTAAATCCACTGAATGAAAATCTGCATTTTAGCAAGCCGCCATGTGGCTCCTATGTGACATTAAAGTTTGAGAATCATTGCCTTCAGAGACCCCTTATTAACAGTGTTTGGTAGATCTACTTAGGATAGACTATAAGACATAATGAACAAGGTGGATGTTCTCAGGCTGCAAGCTATATAACATAGTGGTCATTTTCTTTAGGAGTTATACATTTGCACCATAGGTTAGGAGATGAAAGCTGGGTTGAACTGCTTTTCTTTACCTTTAAAAATAACTTTTTTGGCTGGGTGCAGTGGCTCACGCCTGTAATCCCAGCATTTTGGGAGGCCGAGGTGCGTGGATCACCTGAGGTCAGGAGTTCGTGACCAGCCTGGCCAACATGGTGAAACCCCATCTCTACTAAAAATACAAAAATTAGCCAGGTGTGGTGGCACACACCTGTAATCCCAGCTAATTGGGAGGCTGAGACAGGAGAAATGCTGAGACAGGAGGCGGAGGCTGCAGTGAGCTGAGATCGCACCACTGTACTCCAGCGTGGGTGACAGAGCAAGACTCTGTCTCAAAATAAATAAATAAATAATTAAAAAAAAATTCTAAAGCAGGTCTTTAATAGCTCTTCCATTTTCCTTACTTCCTTGCATCTCAAGTAACTTAACCACCAACAAACCCCTTAGAAGGTAGAAGAGGAAAATGATGATATTAATAGGAGCCACAGTTACCATTAACTGAGCACCAACAATTCTTCCAGGCACCATGCCAGGCCCTTTACATACTCAGAACAACCCTCCTGGATAGATGTTATTAACTGCATTGTACAGATGAAGAAACTAAAGCTCGGATCAATAACATGACTTGTACAACTTTCCATAACTAATAACTGACTGAATTGTGATGTGAACTACATCTGTAGGACCCCAAAGCCTGTTCTTTCCCTGCTACACCTGTCTTATTCCTTCCTCTATCCTGGAATTCCTGCCACCCACAGGGTTCAAAGGTAGCCTTTTCACCTCTGATTGCAGCCCATGGCTGCAATGGAGGTGAATCCACCTCCAGTTTCTGCAGGTTAATAATGTAGCTTTATAATTACAGTAATTGCTAACATGCATATTGAACTTGATAAAAACATTTCTATATACCTTCTCTTGTCCAATCTTAAACAACTCTGCAGTTACAGGTGATGATATGGGATTTTATCTTTTTACTTCTTATGAGTTGCAAGTCTTTAGAAGTGGGTAAGAGGAAAATGGTCTTTCACACTGGAGTGCTAGGTTTACAAAAGGGAACAGTATTTCTCACCACTGGACTGTAATTCCTTGAGGGCAGAGAATGAATCTTACTTACTTTGTGTTCTCAGGACAAGTACAGTGACCACCATGGCTAGGGGATGTATAAACATTTATTGAATAAATGGTTTTAAATACCTAACTTCTATATTTCTATGTTTGAGTGAGGTGAACCCTAAGTACAGAATAATTAATGTGGTTCCTTGATCCAGGCAAATCTCTCCTCTTCCTCTTCATGGGCCTCTGTCCCCAATAAGTGGCACCACTTGTCCCTTTAGTCTCCCAGGCTAGAAAGCTTTCCTTCGCATTCACCTCATCCTATTAATCACTGTCGTCTGCACAGGCTGTCATTACAAAATAGCATAGACTGGTGACTTAACAGAAATTTATTTTCTCACAATTCAAGGCTTTGACGTCCAAGATCAAGGTTCTGGCCAACTCAGTTTCTGGTGAGGATGCTCTTCCTGGGTTGCAGATGGGTTCCTTCTCTCCATGGCCTTTCCTCAGTGCATGCCCACAGAGAGCAAGAGGCTCTGGTCCTCTCTTCTTAGAAAGACACCAATCCTGTGGGATTAGGGCCCACCCTTATGCCATCATTTAATCTTAACTACTATACTTCCTTAGAGGCCTCTCTGGGTGTCATTAGGGCTTCAACATATGAATTTTGTGGGAAGACAAACATTCAGTCCATAACAATCACCAAAGCTGGCCAAATAATTGGATGCCAATATTGCATCCAACTGCAGTCATATGTCATTTTGGTCAATGATAGACTCCTTGTACGATGGTGGTCCCATAAGATTACATTGGAGCTAAAAAATTCTTGTCACCTAGTGATGTCCTAGCAGTCATAACACCTAACATCGTCATAAGGCACACATTACCTTTACTATGTTTAGATAAGCAAATACCATTGTGTTACAATTACCTACAGTATTCAGTACAGTAACATGCTCTACAGGTTTGTAGCCTAGGATTAATAGGTTATAACAGATAGCCTATACTTGCAGTACACTATATCCTCTAGGTTTTGTGTGAGTACATTTTATGATGTTCACACAATCATGAAATTGCCTTGCAATGAATTTCTCAGAGAGTGTCTCTATAGTTAAGCAGTGCATGACGATTTCTTAAGTCTGTACATAATTTAATCCACTATTTGTTCCTGTTAGGTTATTCACTGATTTTATTCAACAAATAGTTGTGTTGGCACAGTGGAGAACACCACCAACATAGTCCTTGTCTGCATAGAGCTTCATTCTAATTCAGGAGACAGAAATTAAACAGGATAGTGATTAAGAACATAAGATTCGGCCAGGCGTGGTAGCTCACACCTGTAATCTGAGCACTTTGGGAAGCCGAGGCAGGTGGATCATTTGAGGTCAGGAGTTAGAGACCAGCCTGGCCAACATGGTGAAACCCCGTCTCTACTAAAAATACAAAAATTAGCTGGG
Organism: Nomascus leucogenys; assembly: GCF_006542625.1. NCBI lineage: Eukaryota > Metazoa > Chordata > Mammalia > Primates > Hylobatidae > Nomascus > Nomascus leucogenys. The sequence continues at coordinate 34,335,654 of NC_044383.1, read as the reverse complement.
CAGTAGTGGGGCACACCTGTAATTCCAGCTACTCGGGAGGCCGAGGCAGGAGACTTGCTTGAGCCTGGGAGGCGGAGGTTGCAGTAAGCCAAGATCATGCCACTGAACTCCAGTCTGGGCAACAGAATGCGACCCTGTCTCAAAAAAAGAACATAAGACTTACTGGAATGCCTGGGTTGATACTGGCCCTGGGCAAATTACTTAACTGTTTATGTCTGTTTCATTAGCTGTAAAATGAAAATAATACTAATATTTACTCATAAGATTGTGTGAAATATTAAGACTATTGCATTATGCTTACTTACTACCTGTCATATAAGTACTAAGTAGATGTTAGCTATGATTATTAAATATAAACACAAGTCTCTTACTCGTTTATGCAAATGCCTCCTAAGAAGTTACACTTTTTCACATTTTTGTCTCCCTCAAATTCGTTCTCTCTAGTGCCACTAAAATAATCTCCAGTAATGTCACTGCTTAAAGCCCTTCCGCAGCTCCCCGCTGCCTACGGGAGAGAGGCTAAGCTGGTAAGGCAGCCAGCAATGCACTCATGACCTGCTTCCTGCCCTCCCCTCCAGCCTCATCCCTCACCACTCCCTGCCACAGCTTTACCCTCCAGCAACGCTGAACTCTGTGGTGCACTGTGCTATTCTTGTCTTTGTCCCTTTATTCACACTGCACTTCTGTCAGGAATATGCTTTGCCTGACTAATTCATTGCCAGCTCTTTGACACTCAGCTCAGGGGCCTCCTCCTCTGGGAAACTTCTCCTGTAAACCCCAAAATACAAAAATAGATTTTTTGGCCAGCTTCATTGTTTTATGTGCATATCTCAGTCATTGAACTAACAAGCTGTACTATCAGCGTTTGTTTATAAGTGCCTCCCGCCCATATAATGAGCATCTCCAGGGCAAAACTTATCTATTTTTGTAGCTCCAGCAGCTAACAATGGATATGACACATAGTAAATTTTCAATAAATGTTTGTTTAAAGACTGAATGGATGACTTAAGGAGTTAAACTTTAATATAATGGAAGAGATCTGCAGAGCACTAGTAAATGAATTAAATCATTTTGGACTATGCAGCAGAACAAATCAAACTTAGAAGTTTGTTAGTGTTAGAAGAAAAGTGTTGCATCTATTGTTTCTCAGCTTCTTTAGGTACATCTATTAATATTTATTACAACAATTTCTTTTCACATGTAAAGCACTGTGCTAAGAGTTAGGGGTATGAGATAAAAATCTCTGTTCCCAAAGAGCCTAAAGCATAGTGGATGAATAGCACTTCCCTTTGCAAAGCTAGAAGGCAAGCTGGACACTCACCTTTCCCATGACTTCTGGTGACCTTGAATTTACAAGTCATGTCTCAGTATATAAGTACAGGATATGGGTAAGACAGACCTTGGTACATAAAGCATTAAAATGAAAGTGCTATACTAGAAATGAAAAAATGCAATGGGAACATGGAGGATACAATAACTATGACTAGGTGGCATTTTTTTTTTTTTGAGATGGAGTCTCACTTTGTCGCCCAGGCTGGAGTGTAGTGGTATGATCTCACCTCCCGGGTTCAAGCGATTCTCCTGCCTCAGCCTCCCAAGTAGCTGGGACTACAGGCTTGTGCCACCATGCCCGGCTAAAGTTTTGTATTTTAGTAGAGACGAGGTTTCACCGTGTTGCCCAGGGTGGTCTCGAACTCCTGAGCTCAGGCAATCCGCCAGCCTCAGCCTCCCAAAGTGCTAGGATTGCAGGTGTGAGCCACTGCACCCAGTCATATTTTGCTTTTATAAATTTTTTACTGAAGTTTATGTTTCTATAATTTATACAGAAACAAATTTAAATATAGAATAGTAGAAAAAAGAAGTGTGAAAATCATATGAGGATAATCATCCCACTGTCCTGAAATAGTAACTCAGTATTTTGTTATATTAAAAATATATTGCCTGCTGGGCGCGGTGGCTCACGCTTGTAATCCCAGCACTTTGGGAGGCCGAGGCGGGCGGATCACGAGGTCAAAAGATCGAGACCACGGTGAAACCCCGTCTCTACTGAAAATACAAAAAATTAGCCGGGCGTGGTGGCGGGCGCCTGTAGTCCCTCCCAGCTACTCGGAGAGGCTGAGGCAGGAGAATGGCGTGAACCCGGGAGGCGGAGCTTGCAGTGAGCCGAGATGGCGCCACTGCACTCCAGCCTGGGCGACAGAGCAAGACTCCGTCTCAAAAAAAAAAAAAAAATATATATATATATATATATATATATATATACATATATTGCACATAATAATGAAATTCTTAAAAAGAAAACAAAAAGAAAAACCCATTGTCCTGCCATCAAGCACAAATCAAATGTCCCATTCTAATCCTGAGTGATTTTCTTATAGGATGGTATTTTTGCTATAGTTTCCTCAGGGTTGAGTTCTATAATTTGAGAAGAATAATTTTAAAAATGGAGCCATAGAGATTTATCATACTTCTTAAATTTACTACTCTATTATTGGATTGCTTTTAGGAGACACCGAGTTCTGTATAGACAACAGGGGAAAGGAATAAAGCTTTGTTCTGAAGTCAAAGCTTTTGAGTAATACAGCACTGACTGACATTTAACTCAATTAAACAATTTAGCTTTGCTGGGCTAATAACACCATCTTTACAAACAAAAGAGCAAAACCCACGTATGCTAGGCTGCTCCACCTGTACACTAGCATGGCTGTAACACAGCCTACTGCACAATCTATACTCAGTCTTTGCTTATTCATTGATTCATTCAGTAAACATTTTTTGAATTCCTGCTTTGGGCCAGGCATTATACTAGACTCTGGGAACACAGTGGTGAGCTAGGCAGACATTATGGAACTAAAAATATCCTCTTCCATCTTTGGTCTTCCTGCAAGTGGTCTGTTGCCTAAAGCAGGGGTCCCTAACCCCCAGACTGCAGAACGGTACCAGTTTGTGGCCTGGTAGGAACTGGGCCGCACAGTGGAAGGTGAGCAGTGAGCAAGCATTACTGTCTGAGCCCCACCTCCTGTCAGATCAGCTGGGGCATTAGGAGCGAGAACCCTATTGTGAACTGCATATGCAAGGAATCTAGGTTGCGTGCTCCTTATGAGAATCTAATGCCTGATGATCTGAGGTGGAACAGTTCCATCCCCAAACTGTCCCCCCTCCCACCCCAGTTCGTGGAAAAATCATCTTCCACAAAACCTGTCCCTGGTGCCAAAAAAGTTGGGGACCTCTGGCCTAAAGTATTCCAACCAGCCAGTAAGTGCTCCTGGCCCAGACACACAAGGTGGCCTTTTCACTGCAGAATAATCTAGTCCAAAAAGCCAGTGTTTTACTTTACACTCCAAATGCTGACCTTAGCTATTTTTGCAGGAAGAATAACCATTCCATTGCTTAATTCTATACCTGCCAAAGCATTAGTGCTCTATTCTTTGTCTTCCATAAAAGAAAATAAATTTTTTCATTCACAGTTACATTTCACTGTTATAAATAGATGTATTACGTTTTTAAAATGTGTTAAATGTTGCTAAATAATAATCAGTAAAATTTGTAATGAGATGCTTACTTTCTAAACAATAGAGCAAGCAGTAAACCAAGTGTAGTCCATTGTATATAGAGAGAAAGAATGAAAGGAAATGAAAAAGTGAAAATAATTAATATTCAAGATGATAAACTTGTGGGGTTTTTTCCTTTAAACATTTTCATTGTGATTGTTATAATGTTGTTATATTCTTTTTTTTCCAGCCTGGCAAAAGAAATGCCAGGTAACAATAGAATCTGAACTGGAAGGGGCACTAAAAATACCTGTGAGAGAATCTCATTCACACTTTTTTCAGATTTAGTTATCTTTTCCAGGCCATACCAGCCTTCATTGTCAAACTTGTCTTTTTATCTATCTAAATCCCACAGGCTGCAGTTAAATTCCATTTTTTCTATTTATCATCCTTTGTGAATATTCTTGTATTTGAAGAATATCATAGCTCATCTCAATTCCATTTTTTAGCTACCAAATACATTTGATTGTGTTTCTCGCTCCCTTGAAGCGTTTGGGTGTCTCCGAGGAAGGTCTGTGGGTTTTCCTAGTAGTACTGTCTTAAAACGAGTTCCTTCTAGGCCCATGTTTGGGGATTCTGGGACCTTCAATAACAACTCTAAATTCTCTTTTTATTTGCTACTGTTATGTTCCTTTTCAAAATGAGATTCTCCATTCTTTTCTTTCTCTCTCTTCCCTCCTTCCTTCCTTCCTTCCCTCCCTCCCTCCCTCTCTCTCTCTCCCTCTTTCTTTCTTTCCCTTTCTTTCTTTCTTTCTTTCTTTCTTTCTTTCTTTCTTTCTTTCTTTCTTTCTTTCCTTCCCTTCCTTCCTTCCTTCCTTCCTTCCTTCCTTCCTGTATTGAATGGCCATTCTTCTCTCTGGTCAGGCCTGTGTTAGGCACTGGGGATGCAGTGTGGACAAGACAGACACCATTCCTGCCCTCCTAGGGTTTGCAGTCGAGTAGGAGAGAGACACCAAGCAATAAATAATTAAAAATTGTCCTAAGTGAGTTGAAGAAAAAGTATAGGGAGCTCTGAACATATAATAGATAGACTTGGTCTTATAGGTAAAGATAGACTCTCCCTCGCCAAGTGGTATTTGAGCTGAATCCTAAAGGACGGTGACAAGGAGTTCATCAGAGGAAGAGCTTCCCAGGAGACAGGAACAGACATGCAAAGGCCCTGAGGAAGGAGGGCCAGCATGGGTGCCATGCCGAGCTCCTGGGCTGTGTAACATCCAGGAGGGAAAGTGCCACCTCTGCCAGCCACCCTCCTGTTTTCTCCTAGTGACTCTCAACAGCATCTGGGCAGGTCAGTTCAGTAGTATGTACTGAGTACCAGGGCTCGGCAGATAGACATGGATATAAATGCAGTGCTGACCCTGCCCTCCAGGAACAAGAAAGAAGGAAGGGCCATGATGGAAATGATGATATGAGGCAGCCTGGGGTACAGGAAAGGGAATCCAGAAAACATCAGTGGGTGAAAAGGGAAGGGAGAAATAGTCCCTAGATGATATGAGAAAACTTTTCTGAGAAAGTGGAATTTCAGCTCAGCCTTAAAAGAAGGAGAAGGACCCTGCTAAGCAATTATGAAGGGAAGAGTGTTCCAGCTAAGGCAGGAGTTTCAGCTGAAAAAGAAAGGCAGCGGGGGAGCCGACACTGTGTCTGAATGCTGGGAAAGCCATTATCATAATGTTGCTTTTCTTCCAGCAAAATGGGGAGCTAGGCAGCTGGAGATATTTGTCAAACATAATTTTGTTTCCTTCAAATGCTAAAACTGTATATTTTAACCATTTTTGATGGTGATATTTCTAAAATGTTTTATATCCATTCCTGCCTTCCTTAACAAAGGATTCTAAATATAACTTAATCTTTTCTTGAAGACACAGGATCATGATCATGAGAGTGTAGTTATTTTATGCTGTATTCCCTATTTTTTACATTTTTCTCTGTCCTCTGGCTGACAGCTGTTAGTTCTCTTTGAATCTGCCTCCAGCAAATCCCTGTCCCACCATTCCCCACAAAACCATTTTTCCTGTGTTCATCTCACAGTTTCTGTTTCACTGATAAACTAAGTGAATACCATGTTGAGAATCATGTGCCTGATATATAGTATGTTTCAATCAATACTTGTTGGTTAAATGATTAGTTAGGCTTTGACTGTAAGCCTAGGGCAGGGAGTCAATGGAGAGACCTGGGACAGTTCTTTCTGGGACCATATTCAAAACAGTGGGAAGTCAGACCTCCAGATAATGGGTTGTTACTCTGCTATTTTTACAGTGTTGCTTAGCAAGCCAAACCACTAACTGGCTTAGATTCTAGTGACGAACAACTATTTTTTCATGCCCTAGTGATGTTGGTTACCATGGTGCTCTGGATGACACAGTTGGCTTTTTTATAATTGCCTTTTAGTGGCTCAAGAAGTTATTTTGTGATAAAGGTGTTGATTATTTCTGATAAAATAGAGCAGGATAATTACTATAAAGTACAGCCTTTTTTTTAAGCTAGAGAAAGGGACAGTTTTGTTTTTCCAAATCAAGGTGGTTGCTGCAGGATTGGTAGAATAACATTTTTGTGTTTCTCTTCCTGATTTGGTAGAGAATGATTTCACTTGATTGTATAGTTTAAGAACAACAACAACAACAACAAAAATCTAGTATGTGTCAAGGTAGCTGTTTCTCATCTCATTCCAAAGGAGGCTTTCAAATATTAAGATACAAAGATTAGGAGCTCAGAGCCCTTTATAAACACAAGAGGCTCTAACAGCACTGTTAAAATTCTGGTATATATCATTGCAAAGAAGTATCCTGTAAAACCAAACTGTTTTGTAGCCCAGAGCTGTTTAGACTTATAAAAGCATAGAATTTTAGAGCCAGAAATGGAACCTTGGTGATCACCTGGTCCCATCTTTTTTTTTTTTCGTTCTTTTTTTTGAGACGGAGTCTCACTTTTGTCGCCCAGGCTGGAGTGCAGTGACACAATCTCGGCTCACTGCAACCTCCACCTCCCGGTTTCAAGCAATTCTCCTGCCTCAGCCTAAGTAGCTGGGATTACAGGCACCTGCCACCACTCCCAGCTGATTTTTGTATTTTTTAGTAGAGACGGGGTTTCACGATGTTGGCCAGGCTTGGTCTCAAACTCCTGACCTCAGGTGATCTGCCCATCTTGGCCTCCCAAAGTGCTGGGATTACAGGCATGAGCCACCGTGACTGCCCGGCACATCTTTTATGATTGAGAAAACTGAGGCACAGAAAGGATAAATACTAAAAAGAGCAATGATAATCCCTCATAGTTGCAAAGGCGTTATGTTTATTTATCGGCAAATTTTTTAAATGGCCATATAAACAAATATCACAGCCATATAAACAAAATTTCCAATTTAGTAATTTATTTTGTGCTCACCATAAATGTGAGGTCAGCATTTTTTATCCCCATTTTGTATATGCAGCACCAGAGATCTAACGACAGAAGTGTTCTGCTCAATGTTAGTGACAGAGGTGGAACCAGAACCCACATGTCTGACTTGCCACCTCAGACCATGGAGCCATGGACACAGACAGAGGGTCCCAGAGGCCTGAACTCAGATCCCAGCACCTTCGTTGACTAGCTTCGACTGGGGCAGGTCACTGTATCACTCTGAGACTTCTTTCTTTTTTGTTTTGTTTTGTTTTTTTGTTTTGAGATGGAGTCTCCCTCTGTCGCCCAGGCTGGAGCACCGTGGCATGGTCTTGACTCACTGCAAACTCTGCCTCCTGGGTTCAAGTGATTCTCCTGCCTCAGCCTCCTGAGTAGCTCAGATTACAGGCACCCGCCACCACGCCCAGCTAATTTTTGTTTTGTTTTTTTTTCAGTAGAGATGGGGTTTCACCATATTGGCCAGGCTGGTCTCGAACTCCTGACCTCAGGTGATCAGCCCGCCTTGGCCTCCCAAAGTGCTGGGATTACAGGCATAAGCCACTGTGCCCGGCCTATTCCCCTTTTAAGAAGAAGGAAGATAGGCCAGGTGTGGTGACTCACCCCTGTAATCCCAGCACTTTGGGAGGCCGAGGTGGGCGGATCACCTGAGGTCAGACGTTCAAGACCAGCCTGGCCAACATGGTGAAACCCCGTCTCTACAAAAATATAAAAATTAGCCGGGCGTGATGGCGGGTGCCTGTAATCCCAGCTGCTCAGGAGGCTGAGGCGGGAGAATCACTTGAACCCGGGAGGTGGAGGTTGCAGTGAGCTAAGATCATGCCATTACACTCCAGCCTAGGCAACAGAGCGAGATTCCGTCTCAAAGAAAAAAAGGGTGGGTGGGGGGGGATAGTGATACTACACTGTGAGTTTACTGTGAGGTCTGAAGGCAATTCCGGTATAGCCCTAAAGAGACTCCACCATTTGCCTCTTACCTCCCTGATCTAGTTAAATGAATGTGTACAGTTAGTCATCTTGTATAACAAGTCCTTCCTCTCTCTAATCCAGCCCATGTAAAACTGTATATAATAAGAAAACAAAATGGAAAGCTGTTTACTTTGGGTAGGGCCCAGGGGATGAAAATTGGGCCGTGGGAGGTTCCTTCTTTTTCTTTTATCCTGTCATCAGTTAGAATTCAGTTTCCTTCCCCATCACTCTGCCCTTCCTCAGACATCTCAGGCAAATAAAAAAACCTGACCATATAATCAAATATCACAGCCATATAAACAAAACTCCTCAAAGCTCCAAGCAGTCTACTAAAATAAAATATCAGGCTAAACGTAAGGTTTGGACTTGAAGGCAGAAGTGTAGCGAGGAGGTGGAATTGTGACTCCTTTCCCCTTCCCAGTTCAAAGCCGTTCTCCTCCCTTGCTAATCACTAGGGAGGTGCCGGGCATTAGCCCAGCATGCCTCTAGGCATTAACAGAATATGTGCCCATTGCTCTTAACATGTCGGAGACAGTAAACCTGATATTTGGCCTGGAATGTGGAGTCTGCATTGTGTTGGAAAGAGCACAAGGTCAAGAGGCAGACAGACCTGGGGTTTTTCCTGGCTCCATCACATACTAATATTTGTCCTTGGATAAGTCACTTTATTTTTCCAAGTCTCAGTTTCCTCATCTACATATTAGTAATAACAATCCCCCTTTTGCAGAGATATTATGAAGACCAGAGGTAACGTATGCACCCAATGTACAGTAGGTATTGCAGAAACTACTATGGCAAAAACTAGGAAATGGAGTCTCAGGATTCAGCTTGATTTAGATCAAAAATGATATGGAGAACACTGAAGAATCTGTAGGCTGTCTTCAGCTGCAATGAACACCTTCAAAAGCATGGATTTTAAGATCATCTCAGGTATCTAGCTTACTTCGAATAGTGCCCCTAAGAGTCCACATATCTCTCTTCTCCCAGGGACTAGCCTAGTTTGACCATACTCCCTGGCTGGCCCAGAACTAAGTAACGACTAAAGTTGGCCCTGTTTGCCTTTCGATGTATCATCCTCATATCTGAGGTTGGTTTGTGACCTGAGAATGACACCATCTGCCAAAGCTTAGCCAAATCACTCTGAGTCACCATGGTGATTTTTAAGCAGGGGATCCTGGGTATGGTTAGTCTGAACCTGGAGAGAGAGAGTCAAACTGGCCACCCAGGCAGTCTCCAAGACCAGTTCTGTGTCTGAGAGGCCTGAGCTTAATGTATCCAGCCTTTTCTAGTTGGGTCTTGAAGCTTTCCACAAATCCTAGCCAGGGCCCAATTTTGGCTTCACCATTTATTGGCTGAGTATTCTTGGACCAGTTATTTTATTTTTATTTTCTTTTATATTTTTTAATTTAAAAAAAATTTTTTAAGAGATGGGGTCTTACCATGTTGCCCAGGGTGGTCTCGAACTCATGGCCTCAAGCTATCCTCCTGCTTCAGCTTCCCAAAGTGCTGGTCTTATGAGCCACCACCCTTGACTCTGGATTGCCTGTGGACCAGCTATTTTATAAATAATATGTTTTGACATAGTAGTGGGAAAGAAGGCAAAAAAAATGTACCAAAAAATCATGGGAGCCTTTAATGCAAGGAAGAAGAATTCAGAAATGATCCTGCTTAGTCTTAAATGATCCTCCTACATGTGATTGAGGTGGGCAGTAACCTCACAAATGCAGTATTTGGGGGATCGTTAATCTGGTTTTAGTGTACAAAATGTATTAGAGCTAGAAAAACCAAAAGGATGAATGGTTAGGATATTGGTGCAGTTGTCCAAAATGGGATGAGGGCATAGAAATTAAGGACACTTTGAATTAAAAGAGGAAAAAAAATCTCTTAGACTTCATTACATGTGAACACTCCTCCTCAGTCTCCTTTACTGGTTCTGCCTACATCATATCCACTGGTGTATCTTCAGCACCTGGCACAGTGCCTACCCATAGCAGATGCTCAAATATTTATTCCATGAATGTTGCATTTCTATGACCTCTAAATGTTACAGTGCCTCAGGTCTCAGAAATTGATCTCTTCTCTGTCTACTCTCATTCCCTCGGTTATTTCATTCATTCTCCCAAACTTATCAACATGAACTCCAGACTTACATTTCCAATTGCCACTGAACATCTCCACTTAGAGGTCTAAAATACATCTCAAACTTAAACCTGCCCAAAACTGAACTCCTGCTCTTTTTGCCAAACACACTCCTTAAGTGATCCTCCCACCTCAGCCTCCTTAGTAGCTGGGGTTACAGGCGTGGGCCACCATGGCCAGCTAATATTTTTAATTTTTTATAGAGATGAGCTTTCACTATGTTGTCTAGGCTGATCTTGGAACTCCCGGGCTCAAGCAACCCTCCTGCCTCAGCCTCCCAAAGTGCTGGGATTACAGGCATGAGCCACTGCACTCAGTCATATGTCTATTCTTAACACAGCAGTTTAGCAAATGAACGCAGAAACAGAAAACCAAATACCGCATGTTCTCACTTATGAGTGGGAGCTAAATAATGAGAACACGTGGACACAAAGAGGGCAACAGCAGACACTGGAGGAGGGAGAGGATTAGAAAAAAAATACCTATTGGGTACTATGCTTAGTACCCGGGTGAAGAAATAGTCTGTATACCAAACCTCTGTGACATGAATTTGCCTGTATAACAAACCTGCACATATACCCCTGAACCTAAAATAAAAGTTAAAAGAAAAAAAAAAACAAAACACAGCAGCTAGAGTTCCTTTTAAAGCATAAGTTGGCCAGGCACGTGGCTCACGCCTGTAATACCAGCACTTTGGGAGGCAGAGGCAGGTGGATCATGAGGTCAGGAGTTCAAGACTAACCTGGCCAAGATGGTGAAACCCCATCTCTACTAAAAATACAAAAAAAATTAGCCTGGCATGGTGGCAGGCACCTGTAATCTCAGCTACTTGGGAGGCTGAGGCAGAGAATCGCTTGAACCCGGGAGGCGGAGGTTGCAGTGAGCCAAGATCACACCACTGCACTCCAGCCTGGGGGACAGAGCGAGATTCTGTCTCAAAAACACACAAAAGCAAAAACATAAGTCAGATCATATCACCTTTTTGCAACACACACACACACACACACACACACACACAAAATGTTACAATGGCTTTTTTTTATGTCACTGAGAGAAGACCCAAAGGCCTTCCTGGCTCTATCACATCAGCACCTCCCCTACCCTTCAACTCCCTGACCTTGGCTCCCACTACTTTCCTCTCCCACATTCTGCAGCCACTGCATTGGCCTCCTTGCCATTCCTTAAGCACATCAGTTACACTCCCAATGCATGGCCTTTACACCCTGTTCTACTGCGGAGATCTCCACAGGGCTCCCTACCTCACTGCCTTCAGGGCTTTATTGAAACATCACCTCAGGGAGTTCATCCCCGGGCTTCCCTCCCTAAAATTGTAACACCTGCTCTCTCACTCCCACACACTCCCTCATCACTATTCCCTGCTTCGCTTTCGCCTTAGCACTGTGCTATATATATATTTTTTATATATATGATGTGTGTGTGTGTGTATATATATATATGTATTTTTTTTTTTTAACAACATCTCACTGTCACCCCAGCTGGAGTGCAGTGGTGCAATCATTGCTAGCTGCAGACTCAAATTCCTAGGCTCAAACAATCCTCCTGCCTCAGCCTCCCAAGCAGCTGGGACTGCAGGCATGCACCACCCCACCTGGCTAAATTTTTTTAAATTTTTTGTAAAGATGAAGTTTTGATTCATTGCCCAGGCTGGTCACAAACCCCTGGGCCCAAGCAGTCCTCCTGCCTCAGCCTCCCAAAGTGTTGGGATAATGGGCTTAAGTCACGGTGCCCAGCCTTATGCTATATATTTTACTTATGTATTTGCTTTATTATCTCTTACCTCTACTTACAAGAGTGTAAGCTGCAGGAGGAAAATGATTTTGTGCATTGTGCTCATTGCTGCATTTCAAATGCCTAGAAGAGTGCTCGGCAGTGGTAGTCATTCAGTAAGTACTTGTTGAAAAAATAAAGGAAGAAGAATTGAAACAATGTGGGGATTTTTTTCTAAATTGACATAAAGGAAAGATAAAAGATGACTCTTGGGTTATGACTTAGGGTAACTAGAGTTAATGGTATCATTTACTGTAGTGAAGACAGAGGAAGAGCAGGGGCAAGTGTCTTGAAGATTAGGAGTTCCTATTTGGGTAAGTGATTTTGACAAGAGGACAGCTCAGGCAAAATATCTAAAACAGGATGGGTGTTCAAAATAGACATTGAGGCCAGGTGCAGTGGCTCACACCTGTAATCCCAGCACTTTGGGAGGCCAAAGTGGGCAGACTGCTTGAGCTCAGGAGTTCGAGACCAGCCTGGGCAACATTGCAAAGCCCCATCTCTACAAAAACAAACACAAACAAGCAAAAAAAATAGCCAGGCCTGCTGGCTTGAGTCTGTTGTCCTAGCTACTCAGGAGGCTGAGGTGGGAGGATCCCTTGAGCCTGGGAGGTAGAGGTTGCAGTGAGCTGAGATTGCACCACTGCACTCCAACCTGGGCAACAGAGTGAGGCCCTGTCTCAAAACAAAAAAATAGACACCTATGTTCAGATGTAAATCCAGTTCTCAGGAAAGAGGTGATTGTGATATTTAAATTAATAGGCTTTGCTGGGATCTTTAATCAACAGGAGAGATGAGCAGAAGATCAAGGACAGGAGCAGAAGTTCTTAACTGCAAGTGCCCATTAGAATCACCTGAAGAAGTTTTAAGCATTCCAGTGTCCCAGCCTCATCCACGATCAATTAGATCAGAATTTCTGTGGGTGGGACATAGGCATCAGTATGTGACTCCAACGTGTAGCCAGGGTTGAGAATCACTGAGTCAGAGTCCTTAAGATATATTTATCTGTAGGTGAAGATTAAAAAAAAGGAATTCACAATGGAAATAGAAAAGTTCCAGTCATAAGGGTGGGAAGAGAAGTAGGGTAGTCTTGACTAGGATTTCTGATACCCAAGTGTGCATAAGAATCACCTGGAGATCTTCAGGAAATGCAAATTCTGATTCAGAAAGCTAAGATGAGGGCCTGAATTTCTGCTTCCCTCACAAGCTCCTAAGTGATACCATGTTTCCAATCCAAGGACCACACTTTGAGTAGCACATGTCAAGAGCAGTGTTTCTCAAACTTTAGTATGCATACGAATCACCTGGAGAGCTCATTAAAACAGCTATCTTGGCCCGGCGCAGTGGCTCACGCCTGTAATCCCAGCACTTTGGGAGGCTGAGGTGGGCGGATCATGAGGTCAGGAGATCGAGACCATCCTGGCTAACACGGCAAAACCCCGTCTCTACTAAATATAAAAAAATTAGCTGGGCGTGGTGGCATGCGCCTGTAGTCCCAGCTACTTGGGAGGCTGAGGCAGGAGAATTGCTTGAACCCGAGAGGCAGAGGTTGCAGTGAGCCAGGATCGTGCCATTGCACTCCAGCCTGAGCGACAGAGCGAGACTCAGTCTCAAAACAAAACAGACAAACAAACAAAAAAAACAGCTATCTGGACCCTACCCCACCCCGTAAGATCCTGATTCTGATTCTGTAGGGCAGGGATGGGACCTCAGATCTTGCATTTTGAACAAAGGCCCAGGTAGTGTTCATGCTGCTACTCCAAGGAATACATTTCCATTGGTACTGAGTCACCAAGACCAAGGTAAGAAAGAGGAGACACTCAATGCTGTCTACCAAATGAATAAAAGATGCTGCAAGCACACCTGGAAGAAGAACGTAGCAAAAGCCACTATATTTTATAAGGTGAAGGTCACAAGTGAGGCCGAAACCATAAAACCATAAAACAATTTTGCTTAGTTCTCTATTTCCAAGCAATATGCTTTCCTCCTAGCTTTTATATTTTATCTTGGGAACAGTTACCAAAGTGCTGTAGCTATTTTTGAAGAAGAGAGGAAGCAAATCAATTATTTGCCTTTTTGTTCCCCTAAGGCATCGGAGGTATGCTAATGGAGTCCTTGAGAGCTCTTCTCTATGGATGTGCCTAAACCATGTAGAATAGATGAGGCTATATTTATTAAAGACTTTGAAGGCTATTTTAGCTTCTTCAAATATCAAAATACAATTGTGATGTTGCTGCCACTGCCTTTCTGTATATTTTTACATTTTTATTTATTTCAGGTTCCGGGGTATATGTGCAGGATGTGTAGGTTTGTTACATAGGTAAACATGTGCTATGGTGGTTTGCTGCACCTATCAACCCATCACCTAGGTATTAAGCCCAGCATGATTAGCTATTTTTCCTAATGTTCTCCCTCCTCCAACCCCACCCCCCTAATAGGCCAGGGCTTTAGACCTCAATAGTATTGATGTTTGAGGCCAGGTAATTCTTTGTGTTGGGGGACTGTCCTGTGCATTGAATGATGTTTAGCTTCATCCCTGGCCTCTACCCACCAAATGCCAGTAGCATTCCCTGCCTCAAGTTGTGACAACCAGATTATCTCCATATATGGCCAAATGTCCCCTGGGGGACAAAGTCACCTCCATTTGAGAACCACTGCTTTAAAAGCAATACCTGAAAACCTCATCTTCTAAGAAATCTGACTTGTAGTTTGGGTATGTCGATACAAGGTAGTGATGATAAAACCTTAGGTAGAACACTGCCAGTAACCAGTACTAGGACTGCCCTTTGGATTCTTGGGGCAATGGAAAACACTAATTTGGCCTTCAGTAATGGGTAATTTTACTGACCTCAAATGTGCCAAGAGCCTAATAGGTAATGTGGTATCTCAAGCCTGTCTCAGAGGAGATTGGTACAGAAGCCACAAAGAGACCCTTTCCCAAACCCAGCGTTGAATAGTCAATTACTACTTTTTGCCCATGTCAACAAAATACTGCAACCACTCACACAATATAAGATAGAGTATTAATCACCTTGCCACTGCAGCTACCCTTTGTTTTGGGAGGTTCTTTTCATGAGTACTTAGCGTCTTGTGACCCTTAAGCTAGGCACACCAAAGGGACCAGGATTTACTAAACATCTTGGTACTGATTTCTCTTCCTCATAACCAGTGTGACAAATCTTACTCATAAACCAGTGGTTTTCAAACTTTAGCCTGCATCAAAATCACCTGTAAAGCTTATTAAACCACAGATCACTGGGCTATGCCCCAGGGATTCTGATTCACTAGGTCTAGGGTTGGGCCTGAGAATTTGCATTTTTATTTTTTTATTTTTTGAGACAAGGTCTTGCTCTGTTGCCCACGCTGGAGTGCAGTGGTACGATCACAGTTTGCTGCAGGTTCAACTTCCCCAGGCTCAGATGATCCTCCCACCTCAGCCTCTCTAGTAACTGGGACTATAGGCACATGCCACCATGCCCAGCTAATTTTTTTGTTTTTTTTTTTTATAGAGACAGGGTTTCCCCATATTGCCCAGGCTGGTCTCAAACTCCTGGGCTCAAGCAATCCCCTGGCATCAACCTCCCAAAGTGCTGGGATTACAGTCATGAACCACTACACCCAGCCAGAATTTGCATATTTAATTAGTTCGAGTGATGTTGATGCTGGTGGTCCAGGGATCACACTTTGAGGACCAATGTCATAAGCCAAGATAGTAGTTCTCAACTTTGGCTGAACGTTAGACTCACCTGGGGGTCATTTTAAACTATTGATGCCACCCCCTCACCAATGAAATCAGAATTTCCAGGTGTGAGATCAAGTTATATTAATAGAATATACTTAAAGCTTCTCAGGTAATTCTAATGCACAGCCAGCATTGAAAACCATTGAACTAGGTGAGATGCATTCCAAAGCATTGAGAGTGGAGGGTCTTACCAGGTGGCCCTGTTTAATAGAGGAAAGAAAGATCACCAGTAAATATCAGTTAATCCTAGAGAAGTATGACTCCAACCCCTGAGGCTTCATTGAGGATTATTTCTCCTGTTCCACCGAAATGCATCCCAATACTGTAGTCCAAACAAGGTTCAAATCTCAGTTGCATATCATCTTTGTTATGTCTCATCAAGATGTGGGCAGGATTGGAGCCAGAGATTGTAAATCAGAGGCTGGGTTGGGAAGAAGTAGTCAAGGCTTGAGGGATGCAAACCAAGGCTTGAGGAGCTCACAGCTGGTAGAAATCAGGAAAGGCCATCAGGACAGTGCTGGGCTTCTGTTGAGACCGATCACCAGGAACATGGCAGAAAATCAAGCCAGAGGCCAGAGTTTGTAGTCACGAGATCTGAAGTGAGACACCAGTGAGCCCAGAGTTAAATATGTTCTTTAGACCTCAGAGACAGATGTAGCCTTCATTTTTAGAAAGTGCATTTTCATAAAACCCACTTATTTTTCAACTCAGCCCAGAGATTTCTCATCTATTGATGTTAGTGGCACAGTAGTATGCTCAAGAAACATGTAAAAATGCCTCATAAACTAGTATCATTCAAGAGTTTTCCACCCAAGGAAGTACCTTTTGCCTCTGCTGAATCTTTATGAGATACATTATGCTCTTGGACTTAGCAGGATTAAAGTTTGTCACGTTTACTATTTTTAGCAATTGGAAGGGTGACTTTGCCAGGGCCCCAATTGTTTTGCACCTGACTCAAGACTGAGAGTGTGTGGAGCAAACTTAGCTTAGTGTACTCCTCAACATCTGTAGCTTAGGATGACTTTACTGTGTGGTCTTGTTTGCAGTAATGCTTCTAAGGGAATACAGTCTCTGCTTCCACCCTGCCACCACCACCACCTCGCCAAGGAAAATGCCCACCAAATGAGATAGAACCCTTTAACGGAAGTTGGAAACAAAGCTAACTTGTTTAAAAATATGCACAAGACACATGTCTCAATAGATTCTGGAGAAACCTGAGAGCCTGTCCAATCATTGATTCACACCATGAGGGGTACAGGAAGTCCTGAAAAACATCCAACTTCAGTGCTCTTCTGTACTCTGTATAAAGCCTTCTCACAAACTATGAAGTTGTGTATAAATGATATCCTTCTTCATTACTAGCCTAAATTATTTCACAGACATCTCACTTTTCTAGAAAGTTGGAAGGAAACTGAGATTGGACTAATAGTTGTGAGAAGGCATTTGAGAATTTTTGCTAGTCCGCAGAGGGATGGCTCAACAGAAAAGGCCACAGTTCTCATTCACATAATCTCATAGGAAGGCAGAAGAGAAAAACCAAAATTTAAGCCACTTTACCACATATGCCATTAGGAAGTAAGGGAAGAAATGGTAAACAGATAGAGAGGAGAAATAATGTGTGTTAGATACGAGCATTTGCCCAGAGAAAGATGGAAACCCTTGGGATATTTGAGCCCCCACTGCCCCATTTGGACCCAGTTTAGAAGTTGTAAATATTCACAAGTCATCCTCGAGAGTTGATGAGGTTTCTGAAAGATGTGAACCAGGCCAACAGCTCTTTGTTCTCATATTTTCCCTCTCCTGCCTGTGATAAAGCCCTCATCCCTGTTCACCATTTCTGCCTGCACAGAACTCATAATATGGTGCCTTCTCCCCTATTTCTTGTCTCCCAGTGGCCTCACCTGTGGGAGACCATTTTTACTCTTCACACATCCTAGAGCACAAAATGATAATGTGTGCTGTAAATTATTACCCAAGTCCAAATCAGCATTCCTCTCATTTCAACCCATTCTCTTTATGAAGCAGTCCCTACTTTTACTCAACTTGTGTTGTAGGTTGTAACTTTCAGCCACACCAACTTCCTGCTCATTCAGGCATGGATTATTATTTTTTTCAATTGGCGTTCTTTTTAAAAAATAATAGCTTCATTGAGATAAGATTCACATACCATAAAACTCATCCTTTTAAAGTGCACACTTAATGCATTTTAGTATATTCAGAGTTGTGCAAACATCCCTACTAATCTAATTCCAGAACATTTCATCACTCCAGAAGAAACTCTGTACTCACTTAGCCGTGCCCCACACTTTCCTTTCCTCAGCTTCTGGCAACCATGACTTACTTTCTTCCTCTGTAGATTAGTCTATTCTGGAAATTTTACATAAATGGAATCATACAACATGGCCTTTTGTGTCTGGCTTCTTTCACTTAGCATAATGCTTTCAAGGGTCATCCATGTTGTAGGGTGTACTTCATTCCTTTTGATGGCAGGTTAATATCCAATTGTATTGATATAACACATTTTGTTTGGAAACATTTGGATTGTTTTCACTTTTAGGCTGTTAGGAATAATACTACTCTGAATATTTGTGTACAAGTTTTTGTGTGGATATATGTTTTTATTTCTCTAAAAGTAGAATTGCCGGGTCATTTGATAATTTTGTGTTTAACATCTTGAGGAACCACCAGACTATTTTTCAATCCCACCAGCAATGTCTGCGAGGTTCAATTTTTTCTGCATCCTAACCAACATTTGTTATTATCTGTCTTTTTTATTATCGCCATCTTGTGGGTATAAAGTATCTCATTAGCATCTTGATTTGAATTTCCTTCGTGATGACAATGTTTTGTTTTGTTTTGTTTTGTTTTGTTTTTTTGAGACGGAGTCTCGCTCTGTCACCCAGGCTAGAGCGCAGTGGCGTGATCTCGGCTCACTGCAAGCTCCGCCTCCTGGGTTCACGCCATTCTCCTGCCTCAGCCTCCTGAGTAGCTGGGAATACAGGCACCTGCCACCACACCCGGCTAATTTTTTTTCGTATTTTTAGTCGAGACGGGGTTTCACCGTGTTAGCCAGGATGGTCTCGATCTCCTGACCTCGTGATCCACCTGCCTCGGCCTCCCAAAGTGCTGGGATTACAGGTGTGAGCCACCGCGCCTGGCTCGTGATGACCATGTTAAGCATCTTTTCATTTGCTTATTAACCAATTGTATATCTTCTTTGGAGAAATATCTGTTCAAATCCTTTGCTCACTTTTTAATTGAGTTGGTTTTTTATGTGTTGTAGTATTTCATTATATATTCTGGATATAAGTCCTTTATCTAATGATTTGCAAATATTTTCTCCCATTCTGTGAATTGTCTTTTACCTTTCTTGGTGGTGTACTTTGCACAGATATTTCTAATTTTGGTGAAGTCCATTTGATCTGTTTTTTTTTATTTGATTGTGTTTTGGGTGTCCAAAGAAATCACTGCCTACTCTAAGGTTTTTGCCTATGTTTTTTTTCTAAGAGTTTTATAGTTTTTACTCTTATATGTAGGTGCTTGATCCATTTGTAGTTCATTTTTATGTATAGTATGAGGTAGGCATCGAACTTCACTTTTTTGCATGTGGATGTCCAGTTACCAGCTACTATTTGTTGACTTCTCAATGTTAAGCATCTTTTCACGTGCATTGACCAATTGTTTATCTTCCTTGGAGAAATATCTACTCAAATCTTTTGCCCACTTTTGGAGTTGTCTTCTTAAGAGTTGTAAGATTTTGATTTGTATTTCCTTACTGATGATATGCCAGGTGCTATTCTAGATTCTGAGGAAACAGAAGTAAACAGGATGTAGCATACCTGTTGCCTCTCAGGGAGCTTACCCTCACGGGTAGGGGTGGGGAACGCATATAAATAGAAAACAACCAGGGTCAAATAATGTGTGTGCAATGCCTGACACTGTGCCTGGCCCCTAGAGTGTGCATAGCAACAGGTAGCTTCAGTAATAATAATAACAGCTATTATTGTTATTATAAATGCCAGTACAGAGATGTGTACAAAGTGCTGTGGCAGGAGGGAGTGACTTGCACTTGTTTCAAGCTTGGCTACACATAGGGCCACCCCCAGCACCTCTAGGGCCCAGGAAGGGAGTAGGGGAGGTGCAGGCATAGGGCTCTTAAAGACCAACCTTTCATGAGTGTGTGTGTGGTATGTGTGACAGGGAAACAGCTGGTTTTCTTGTCTCTGTGAGTGTCAACTCGGAATAAGGATTGTGATTGACAATTCCCATCCCAGTCTGTACTTAAGAAGAAATGGCTTCCTTCATTGGTGTGTAGCAGATCTCAACAGGCTTTGGAGGGAAGTTCAGAGGCTAAGAGTAAATTATAAAATGTTTCTAAATAGCTTACCTAGGTACATTATCTTAAATATTATATAATTAGGGCTTAAAATCTCTATTCCTTGGTGATAACATAGTGTGTCCTCAAACTGAACTTTCAAAGTATAGAGCAATGGTGGTTTTTTAATGTGGAAACTATAATACTCTTTGTAAAATATCAAAAACTTAATTTAATTTCATCATATGAATAAATTACCTTA
Organism: Nomascus leucogenys; assembly: GCF_006542625.1. Classification (NCBI taxonomy): domain Eukaryota; kingdom Metazoa; phylum Chordata; class Mammalia; order Primates; family Hylobatidae; genus Nomascus; species Nomascus leucogenys. The sequence continues at coordinate 34,315,498 of NC_044383.1, read as the reverse complement.
GTGGTAGGGAGTGTGGCTTTATTATATGTATTCTAGGGTTCACGTTACAAAAAAAATCCAATTATAGGAAACAATTTTAAGAAATCACTTTTCCAAGGCTTTTCATTATACTAGTCATCTGTTTTGTCATCTGCTAGCACATGTTAGCAGAAAAGTGAGAATAGGTGCCATAAGTTAAGAAAAATGTGTTAGAAATGAAAAACCTTAAGTTGAGCACGTTCTAACAATTAATATAATCTAATTTAAGCTACAAAGTACTTTGGCCAAACTGGGTAGGATGCAGTTTTTTCCAAGAAGGATAATTTTAGAACCACTGATGCAAGGTTTAAATTTTAATTTAAACACACTATTATATTTTATCAAAAAATAAAGGCTTTCTTTAGTATCTGGTTTTAATATCCTCTATTGTATAAATTATGAGTTTTTATTCAGTCTTCGGTTCATCAGGCACTGATTGGCTGTCTGATATATGGAGGGAACTTTATTTAAGTATATGATCCTTTGTCCTAAAGTAGTTCATGATCTGAGGAGGAAATGCTGTCTAGTGTAGGACAGATACATTGCTAGTTACAAGAAGTAGCAATTTGTGATAAATGCTGTAATAGAGAGGTTGGTTCAGATTCAGAATGGGGTAGATCTGGGGGAGCTTTCTTGGAGAGCTGGTACCTGGGCTAGAGCCCAAAGTTGGGGGTAGGGGAGATGGCGGCAATGGGGAAGAGAAATCAAGGAAGTGGTGGTAACCTGGTACGCCTGAAGTATAGAATGATTAGGGGATGTAGCAGGGCATACAGTTAGACAGGGAAGAGCCACATTGTGGAATCTTGATGATATTACACCAAACTAATGAGCCTGGACTTGATCCTGTAAGCAGTAGAGAGCCATAGAGTGTTTTTGAGGAGAGTTGTAACATGATCAGATCAGTACAGAAGGAGGCTGAAGGTTAGGTTGAAGGTGGGGAAAAAATTAGAGACCATTCTTGGGTGATACAAATGCCATCTTTCCAATTTCGTTTCAGCTTAAAAACTCCAAGGGGTAGCTATCTTATGATTTCAGATATTTGATACAGAAGTTCATTTACATTTTAATGGTTATTTATGCCTCCCGCTAACTGATGACTCCTCTTGACTGATATTTTTTAGCAATGGCCAAGCAAGAGTTTATAAAGGGTAAAACACCGCATGTTCTCACTCATAGGTGGGAACTGAACAATGAGAACACATGGACACAGGAAGGGGAACATCACACACCGGGGCCTGTTGTGGGGTGGGGGGAGGGGGGAGGGATAGCATTAGGAGAAATACCTAATGTTAAATGACGAGTTACTGGGTGCAGCAAACCAACATGGCACATGTATACATATATAACTAACCTGCACGTTGTGCACATGTACCCTACAACTTAAAGTATAATAAAAAAAGAGTTTATAAAGGGTACTAATAAAGCATGAACTTGCTTTTTATTGTTTTCCATAATAACATCTGAGTCAGTACCCCAGATTTTCTCCTTAAATGTCTCTGAGCCAAGGAAAGGAACCAACCAGATTTTTATTTTAGAAAAAGAACCAGGAAATGTGTCTATACAGCAGAAGAAAACAAACCGATATGAAGCAGGACTGTTAGACAAAACTTCAGTCCCCGGGTTAGTACTGAACCTAGTTACCTGGTTTGCAATCCAGCTTTGCTCTTACAGGCTGTGTAACTTCAGGCATGCTACATAACCAATCTGTGCCTCAGTTCTGTTATGTGTAAAATGTGGAGAATAGCACTCACCTCAGTGGTTGTTATGAGAATTAAATAGATAAATTTAGAGTTCTCTGGCACATAGTAAGACCTCAATAAATGGAAACTATTATTATTCAGTCATTGGGCAAGAAAAATGAAGTCTATGAAGTCTCTGCCAGTGACACATTGTAGTATACAGTCTTTTCACATATTCACTAGGTCATTTGAGCTCCACAGTCACCTTATAGGTACTGATTGTTCAAGCTACCATTGCTGCTAACAAACTACCCCAAAACTTAGAGCCATAAAACAACAACTATTTTGTTATGCTCACAGATTCTGTGAGTCAGGAATTCAAAAGAAGTACAGCGGGAATGGCTTATCTCTGCCTCACAGTGTCTGGGGCCATAGCTGGGAGCTGCTTGAAAGGCTGGGGAGAGGCTGGGTGAGGTGGCTCACACCTGTAACCCCAGCACTTTGGGAGGCCAAGGCAGGTGGATCATGAGGTCAAGAGATCGAGACCATCCTGGCCAACATGGTGAAACCCCGTCTCTACTAAACATACAAAAATTAGCTGGGCATGGTGGTGCTTGTCTGTAGTCCTAGCTACTTGGGGGGCTGAGGTAGGAGAATCACTGGAACCCGGAAGGTGGAGGTTGCAGTGAGCTGATATCACACCATTGCACTCCAGCCTGGTGACAGAGAGAGACTCCATCTCAAAAAGGAAGGAAGGAAGGAAGGAAGGAAGGAAGGAAGGAAGGAAGGAAGGAAGGAAGGAAGGAAGGAAGGGGGAGGGAGGGAGGGAGGGAAGGAAAGAAGGAAAGAAAGGCTGGGGAGTGAGTGAGACAAGGGGCTAGATCAGCTGAGACTGGCAAATCCACTTCCAAGACAGCTTCTTCTGCCAAACTGCCTGGCACTTTGGTGGGAAAGCTGGAAGGGTGGGCTCAGCTGGGACTGGCACCTAAGCACCTACATTGTGGCCTCTCCACTATGGGGGCCTCAGGGCAGTACTCAGACTTCTTACAATGTTCTTGCAGCAAAAGCTACATGCCTTTATGACCTAGCCTCAGAAGTCCTGTAATGGACATTCATTTCCCATTCTCTTTTGGTTGAAGTAGTCACAAGCTCACCCAGATTCAAGGGGAGGGGCTGTAGACCACACCTCTCCATGGGAGGCACACCACAAAGGCCATGTTTTAAAATCACCACACTGGCATTATTTCCTGATTCTAGATGAGAGATGTTAATTCAGTGGAGATTAAATGATTTGCCAAGGAATAGTAACTGGGATAGTTAGCGGGGAAGGGGGCTTAGGGGAGGAGAATGACTTTTGCCATAATTCTGACTGTAAATTCTTGCTCTTTCAATTAGTGTATATTATATCAGCTAACATATACTTGCTAATATGTAAAAGTTCAAAGAAAAAAATTAACTGGTTTTGAGTATATTCAGTAACTTCCCTAAATAGGAACACAAATCTAGAAGAATAAGGTTTGCATTTATAAGCGCTTGCATAAAAACTTCACATTTTAAGGAGGTCCAGGGATGAGTGCAGTCCTGAGATTGGTCAGACAGCAACTTTGTATCATTTTTCTCACAAAGAAAGAACTCTGAAAATGTCCCTGATACTTAACTGTGATTTCATTTGTTCTCTAGGAAAATCTCACCTGGCCATTGTCCAGCGGGTGAATAATGAGGGAGAAGGAGACCCTTTCTATGAGGTCATGGGCATTGTCACACTGGAGGATATCATAGAGGAGATCATCAAGTCGGAGATCCTGGATGAAACTGATCTCTACAGTAAGTGCACGGCCTTGGCTGTTCTCCAGGGTCATCTTATTTTCCTCCAAGACTCTCAGGTAAAGCCTCGTTTGATTTATAGAAAGGGTGTCAGGGCAAACCCTGTGCCCTGATGTGTGTCAGCCACCTATGCCAGGTGCTGCTGTGGCAAGATATCCTAGCTGGAATCACTTCTGAGTCGCTGGGAACATGCTAGCTAAGTGTTTATCAGGAGGGAACCTTCAGGAACTGAGCCAAGACTATGAAAAGGAGACCTCCCAGCCTTTGGATAGAAAAGGGACTACAGGAAACACAGTGTTCCCAGGACGGTGCCCAGAGGCCTCTCTGCCCTTGTTTCTGTCCCCCATGTTCTTGTTTGGTTGCTTCATCCACCTAGATGCAGACCCCAACAGGGGTTCCACTCACACCAGAACATCAGTGAGCAGTGGAGACTGTCATGAGATTGCCTACTCACAGCCTAAGCCAAAAACTGAATATTCCTTCTTACAAACTTCCCTGTCCTCTTATGCCTTTCAGCCCACCACCCTGGGTTTCTGTTCTCTCCCTGCCACCAGCATCCCTGCTCTTGTCTCTGCCTCCTTCTTTCTGGTCTGCTCCCCCTCCTAACTCCCTCACTCAGGAACAATACAGACTTTTCTATGCAGATGTGAGTACTTTGGGTTACTGAACCTTATCAAAGCTTTGCTTGCAAACATTACAAAGGCATGCTTTGTCTTTAGGATTGGAATGTTATCTAAGTCCATGGGAGTCCCTAGGCTGGGAAGTGTTTCCTCCTGAGAATTTCATCTCATGGAATAGCCATCCTTTTCTTCCTTACAGATAACTCATTTCAGACTTCGGTCCTTAGTTTGTGAGATGTGGCCTTTCAGAAACTGGCTCCTGGTAGAAAGAGCTTTGATACTGTAAGGCAGTGAGCAGTGCAGAAAGAGTGCCTTCCTTTTAGACAAAGAAGAGATCAACTCTAAAAGGTGGGCCAGGCCTTGACAAAGACAAGCAAGAGAGTCATGGCACCTCCCAAGCAAGAGCCTGGGCACTGCTGTGCTTGACCCAACCAGGCGTGTCTTCCTCACATGGGGATCGAGCTCGGAAGTGTCCTCTCCCTCCCCCACCTCTGCCTGCCACTCTTGATTTAGAATTCTCAGGTGTAGCCTGGGCAACATGGTGAAACCCCATCTCTACAAAAAATACAACAGTTAGCCAGGCGTGGTGACATGTGCCTGTAGTCCCAGCTACTTGGGAGGCCAAGGTGGGAGGATCACTTGAGCCTGGGAGGTCCTGGCTGCAGTGAGCTGAGATTGTGCCACGGCATTCCAGCATGGGAGCCTGGCTGACAGGGCAAGACTGTCTCAAAAAAAAAAAAAAAAAAAAAAAAAAAATCCCAGATGTCTCAGATAAACTAGTGAAGCCATTCACACTAAGGTGTTAGGTGCTGATAATAGTCTAAATGAGTAAGCTCCTCCCAGGGCACTTGTTTGAACAACCTTAAGGTTTCAAACACACACTATTAAAATCTAAGGAATGAAGGGGGTGATCAGAGGAATGATTCCCTAATGATGCCATGTTAAGTGGCAATCTGATGGGGGGGGGCTCTTAGGCAAACATCATACAAATCAGAAAGTTGCTCACTAGTGAGAGTGAAAGAGCTGGGCTAATAACCTGTATTTGCTACTCTTTTGCTGAGTGATCCTCTTTCTACAGGAGCAGGTTAGGGTCTTTCTACCTATAAATAGCTGCTGGCATGATTCCTTAAGAGCTGTGAAAAGGCCCAGAAGCCAGGGATACTGTCTTTCTTCTTGCATGACCCTGACCTCTTACGTGATCTGGATACCTGGGCCTGGGTCTGCACATTGTGACTTGAGCAAAAGGAGTGTCAAAGCAGGGGCCAGATGACTGTGAAGGCCCAGAGTGAGAGCGGGCCATGGAAGAGCTGCGCCGGCAAGAGGGCACTTTGTCCCTTCTAGAAGGAAACGCAAAGCAAGCCCCAAAAGGAGAGGGGGCACAACAGGGAGCCGGATTCTGGGGCCTTATTTTCCTGCCACAGGGGTTCATTCCCTTTCATTCTCACTGCATCCACTCAACTTGCACCAGAGGTTCCCCCACAGCCCTGTTTCTCTTTAGGTCAAGTTTGGAGAAAACACGAATCCCTCTCCCTGTTCCCCTTAGTGCAGATAAGATGGGCTAGCAGTTTGAAAATTTTACTCAAAACTCAGGGAAAGCAAAAGAGAAAGAACCAAAGAAAACATTTCCTCTACCAAAAAGAAAAAAAAAAAAAAGCGGGGGCGGGGGGGATGTAGATATATTTAGACAAGCTTTAAAAAGAATGAGAACAAATTAAATTGGAAAAAGCAGATTTTTTGAACCAATAATTACATGCCTGATACATAGGCTCTTGGGAGGTACCAGACCCTGCCTGAGGCCCCAACCCAGAAAACCCACCTTTAGAGATTATAGGTCCAATCTTATTTCTTCTCCTGTCTTCTTCCTTATATTTCCCCAGATTCCCTCCCAGTGGAGGGACTGGGGTTGAAGCAGGGAAATTGTGAGATAAGAGATGGTGGCCACCTTCCTTCCTTGTGTGGCATGCTTCAGGTACCACTCAGAGCATGGTTCACATAAGCAGCAGGAGACTAGAGGGCAAAGGAGTGGGAGAGAGTCAGAAATTCCCTGGGCCCCTGCAACCCTCTTGATACTAAGAATGCAGGTCCCTTGTGTGTGTATGACTTTGTGTAAAAGCATTCTCACAGGTAGTTTCCAGTTGGAGTCTCATAATTAATTGCACAAGATGAGTATGAGAGCTATATTAAATATTATTAGCCTCCTTGTACAGATTAAAATAAAAACTCTGATGCTTAGAGAGGTTGCATGGTGAGTAAGTAGGGGAACCAGCCCCAGAACCCCAGACTTGGATACCCTAAGCCAGCTTTCCCCTTTTTCTACTATACACCCCCTAAGTGTGGAAAACACTGAAATGATGGCAGTCTGCCATTGTCTATCCCTCACCAAAATCCTTCTACTTCCTGGGTGATATTGTGATGTCACCCATAGTTGACACTGCAGAAATGTTCTATCTGTCCCCTGTGATTCTGGGAAAACCTCCAAAGACCAACATGATTCTGAGATAGCTGCAATCTGTCCTCTGTGACCCCACAGCTGACAATCGGAAAAAGCAGAGGGTCCCGCACCGGGAGCGGAAGCGGCATGACTTCTCCTTGTTTAAGCTTTCGGACACGGAGATGCGGGTGAAAATCTCACCACAGCTTCTGCTAGCCACACACCGCTTCATGGCCACAGGTAGGACAAGTCTCCACTCCAGAGAAGCTAAAACAGAATCTCTAGGGTGGGACCCAGGCACCAATCCTTGTTAATACCTTCCAGCCTGATTCCAGTGTGCTGTCAGGACTGAGAAGCATGTTCTAGGAAGGAGGTTGCCTTAGACAGGGTAATGGATGCCACCTACTGTCGTATTGAGCCCCAGGCCTGATCTTATAGAGGAAGAAATGAGTATAACTCAACTCTTCTACCACAGAAAAGAGCTAAAGAAACCATTGCTGCATTTTTCCCTCTTCTAGTCACTTCCTGGCTGAAGCCTGAGGCCATCTCCCTGTCTGTTAGACTTGCAGTGCCCTAGAGCAGTACCATAGAAGCCTGTGAGCTATGAATTTTTAAAATACAGAAGTGTATTGTGAATCTTGGGATCTTTAGAAAGAAAAAAAAGTGAGAAAATCCAAAGATAAACTCCTTCTTGTGAAGAAGGTAAAGTTTGTCTTTGAACCCTCTGACCATCCATGCTTAATTAATGTGCTGACCTAGAATGATCATATCTATCACTAACTTCAATATTTAATTAATCCAACATGTATTTATTGAGTATATAATGAGTGCTAGCACTGTTTTAGGTGCTAAAGAGTAGAAAATTTTAAGTTGGAGCTGCTTTAAGGTAGAATTTCTAGTTCTGAATACAGGTTTCTTTTAACTACTTCCCAGAGCATATGTTATATAAGTACTATAAGTTTAACATATGTAATATAAGTAATAGCTGTAATATATAAATATGATGCAATGATGCCTCACATTATTGACAACTTATTATTTAAATAATTGCCTGTCTTTAGTAACGTGGGATTTCATTTCATTCAGCAGATATGTGTCATACAAATAAGCCAGATTAAATTATCTGCATCTCATTCAGTTATAGCATTAAAGTCTTTGCTGTTTATGTGGCTTAGTTGTCCATGTCCAATTTTAAATAAAATCAAAGAAAGTTAATAACAAAATAGACATTTCCAAATGGAGACCTGTTTCTCCTGAGATGCCAGTGCAGGGACACACATCTCCAGAGGACGTGGGTAAGGCCCTGAGATGCACACTTGGGATTAGGATCTTCCACCCCAGAGGAACTGCAGAAGCCCTGCCAGCCTGATACATGCACAGGGGTCCTAGTTGTGCTCACTCTGACTCCTCCCAGCTGCCACTGCTGGAATGGGTGGGACATAGCTGATGCTGATTCCTCCCTTCCCACTCACTCTCCTCTAGAAGTGGAGCCCTTTAAGTCTCTGTACCTTTCGGAGAAGATCCTGCTCCGGCTCCTGAAACATCCCAACGTGATCCAGGAGCTGAAGTTTGATGAGAAGAACAAGAAGGCCCCGGAACACTACCTCTACCAGCGCAACCGCCCTGTGGACTACTTTGTGCTGCTTCTACAGGTGAGTAGGAAAGTCAGGGAACCTCTAAGAGCCAGACGAGGGCATCTCCAGGGTGAAGAAATGGCCATGCCTCCTTCAGCACCAAGTTCCAAGACTTGGCTGCTGCCTCAGGAATAAGGCCAGTTGGGTGGACATTTCTTCATGACCTGCAGGAGGGGCCTAGACGTGGAAGACTGGTGTGCTGGGATCTTTGACATTTAGTCTGACAACTCAGCGATGTTTGGGGTGGGTTGAATACCTCTCCGATAGAGGGGTTCTGCTTCTAAACTTCCAGAACTGCTGCTCTGCGGAAGCTATAATACCTCCTCATCTCTGCTTGAACATCCCCTGAAATGAAACTGCCCACTGCCTCCTAAACTTTAGACAACTCTTCTTTAAACCCTTCTCTCTGTCAAGTGGAAATCTCACCATCTGTGACTTCCATACTGGTCCTTGCTCTGCTCTCTGGAGGTACATGGGACACATTCATTCTCTCAGCTGCATTTCAGCCTTTGCAGTTCCTGAAATCTTCTCCCCCTTCAGAGGACCAGGAAGGGGAAAAATGACCTGTTCAAAGAAGTGCAACATCTCCCCAGTGCTCACATAAGTATGATCACCTTCTGCTCTGGATACCTGAATAGGCCTGTCTTAAATAAGTGTCTGACATGATTACAGCTTGTAACACTGCTGGTGCCCTGTCTGACTGCACCATTAGCTCTGTCACTGATTCCCTGTCCTTTCCCAACATAATGTTGTGAATCCTAAATACACTGATTGTATTTTAAAATCTTGATTAAGCTCACATGAACTTAGAAATGGTCTCTTTGTTACTGTCCACTTCCAGCCTCTCTGCTCTGTCACTATAACTTGCCTCACGTATATCTTTCCAAATGGTCTGAACAAAATGACCTCTCTTCTCCAAAAAATGGAGTCATTTGCTTCACTGTTGGAAATCAACAAGAATCCTGTTACATTGTTTGTATAATGTAATGATCACATAGTTTCATGTCTTATGCTAAATATAAACTTAACAGTTTTCAAATAAAACATGGAATAAAATATAGTAGCAAGGGTGTACACTCAGAAATTTGAAAAATATGGCTTTAAAATTCTATTGTTGCCATTTCCTAATTAACCTTGACCAAGTTATTCAATCTCTGAGCCTCAAAATTGAGTCCCTTGTAAATTGAGGATAAAAATGGCATGGGCTTCATGGGGTTGTGGGGCGAATTGCATGAGAATCTATGCAGTGCACATAACACAGTGTCATGTCCGTGCATGCTACGCATTACACATCAGCTATCACTATTATTGGCAATGAATTAAACAAGCTTCACACAGAATTAGATTTTATCTTTTTTTCTTTTTTCTTTTTTTTTTTTTTGAGACAGAGTCTCACTGTGTCACCCAGGCTGGAGTGCAGTGGCCCGATCTCAGCTCACTGCAACCTCTGCCTCCCTGGTTCAAGCGATTCTCCTGCCTCAGTCTCCCGAGCAGCTAGGACTACAGGTGTGCACCACCACACCCAGCTAATTTTTGTATGTTTAGTAGAGATGGGGTTTCACCATATTGGCCAGGCTGGTCTCAAACTCCTGACCTTGTGATCCACCCGCCTTGGCCTCCCAAAGTGCTGGGATTACAGGCATGAGCCACCGCACCCGGCCTAGATTTTATCTTGACCTGACTTAGGAATGGTCCAATCTTGGACTAAACCGGTGGGGCAGTTTATGAGGCCCTGGGTTAGCTAGTGCTTAGGCCTGCATCATGGAAGGGCCATTACAGTACGCAAGGACAGCTTGGTTATTCATGACTGGATGCTGTTTTATGAACAACGAAGCACTGAATTTACTGCAAAGAGCTACTAAAGCTGGAGGTGCTTTCTCAAATGTAAATCTGGAGAGAATTAACATTCCTCTGTGATAAGAACATGGGTCTAGTCCACTTGTTATCCAAGCAGAAATGCTTAGGGTTCTAGTCAATAGTAGAACTGGAAGTGCTCATACACATTCATAGTATACTTCCTTTTTTTTTTTTCCAGGGTAAAGTGGAGGTGGAGGTTGGTAAGGAAGGCCTTCGCTTTGAAAATGGAGCCTTTACTTACTATGGTGTCCCAGCCATCATGACCACTGCTTGCTCAGGTATTCTAGTTTCCATTTGTTTATTGGGAAAGTAATGGGATATGGTAGAAAAAGCACAGGGGTTCAAGTCTTGACTCCCCCTTTGACTCTTGTTAATCCGCCTGGACAAGCCATTTAGCCTCCTTGGCTTTAGTTCCTTCCTCTGCAAAATGGGTGTATGAATCACTTTTCATTCAGTTAGTGCTTAAAAAAAAAGTGACAAAAAATTGAATTGTAAAAAGCAGTAATATTTTCAAGTGTTAGGGATCTAGGGTGGTAGATTTCAATATGAAAAGACAAGTTTAGTTTATTTTGCTTTTCATACTTGTTCCCTACCCTTCCATTTAATTGCCTGGTTTTTACAGGGTTAATTGGTGCTGGGGGTGGATAGAAGAGGGAAGATTCCCATAAGAAGTGTGTTTTCTGAGTTGCCTCTGAAACCCACTACATCCTTCTGTCCTTAGATAATGACGTGCGGAAGGTTGGAAGTCTGGCTGGATCTTCTGTCTTTCGTATGTATCTCTCAAATCCCTTCCTCGTCCTCCCCATCGTAGTCCTGCCTCAGCCGGCTCTGGGAACCTGGAACAAGCACTTTGAGCCTGGGCTGGGGCTAAGACAAATGCTGGCAGCCCCTTTGTAATGTTCTGCCAGGAACACTGCTTCCTGCTAGGTACCCACAGACCATGGGAGGTTGGGTCCTGTGTGTCTGGAATGTTTTCTGCTGCTTCTCTGCTCACATGGTTGGGGGGATGCAGGGGTTGTAAGGGAAGGCACTGCTTATTGCCACCTTCCAGGGAATGCAGGCAGGTGATTTGTGTGCTTGGGCAGAAGCTCAGCCCTTCCTTCTGTGCAATAACAATTCACCCATGGCCTTTACTCAAAAACTCTCATATGCTATTAGTGTGTCTGTGGGGTTTGTCCTCAGTAAGAAGTGACTGCAAGATTTGGGGATCTAAGTTCCACCCTTGTGCAATACGTTGCTTATCTGCTTCTCTTTCCTGGTTCTCCACCTCTCAGCTAGTGGAGAGGTATCTGCCAGCTGGCTGTGCATGCTGTTGGTGGGGGCAGGCACAGGGCTGATGGCTGGTGTGCTCTGCCCCTTCTGTGCTGTGCCTTCTTGCTGTTCCCTGTGTAGTTATTGCACTTGTGTTTAAAGGGCGTGGCATTTTTTGTGATTAAAAGTGTGATCCAGAAAGAATTATTTCTCTAGATTTCTTTCTGATTCATGGATCTGAATTTTGCATTGCTTTCAGCTGTGTTTACAGTGATCACTTCAATGCCAAATAGGGCCTTTCCTCTCATCATAAAAAAAGATTTTACATATTGCCTTGTGGTGCGAAGTATCAGAGGGTCCCAGAGCTTGATATCTTAGTCCCTGGAACATGGCAAGGTAGATACCATTTTAACATGAGTGAAACTAAAGAAATGACTTGCTTCGAATCACCCAGTAAGTTGGTGACCGGCCAAGATGCTTCCTGGTGTCCTGGCTAGTTCACACAGCACAATAAAATACAGATTTCAGATCCATCATATTCTGGAATGCAATTTCTAAGTGGAAATAGTGGAACAATTTACAGTTTAATTGTTACAGTGTAATAGCCCAGCCAGTGGCTGAAATGAAATACCTGCCCCGTGTGAAGAGTGTCAAAACATGAGTTGGAGGAGATCTGTAAAATTGAAAAGACCCTGGTACATTATTATACTTAAGACAATGAATCTCAATCAAGATTGATGAAGGAAGCATCAGTGCTCAGTAGAACTCTGGATGGGTGAGGGACGGGCTACAGGACTTTGGCAAACCTTAGTTCTCTAAGGGAAATTTCCATCATCCATCACATTAGGGACTTCTCCTGGGATTCTAATATGTTACCTAGAAATGTCTTTGGTCTCTTCCAGAAGACTAAAAGAGGTGGAAATTCTGAGAAAAAAAGACCTACATATGGCTTCCTAGCCCACCCAATTTATATGACCTTCTTTCTAAAAAATAAAAAAATAAAAAAAATTGCTGTGGCCGGGCATGGTGGCTCTCACCTGTAATCCCAGCACTTTGGGAGGCCAGGACGGGCGGATCACGTAGTCAGGAGATCGAGACCATCCTGGCCAACATGGTGAAACCCTGTCTCTACTAAAAATACAAAAATTAGCCAGGCATAGTAGCATGTGCCTTTGATCCCAGCTACTCCGGAGGCTGAGGCGGGTGAATCGCTTGAACCCGGGAGGTGGAGGTTGCAGTGAGCCGAGATCATGCCACCGTACTCCAGCCTGGCTACAGAGCAAGATTCCATCTCAAAAAAAAAAAAAATTGTTTTAAGTAGAAGGAAGATGTTATCCGATTTCTTCCTTTCCTTCCTTCTTGTCTCTAGTTCTTGCTTTCAGAAGCTTTCAGTTGCATCAGTGAGATAGAAATAAAGTTGCAACATTGATTTCTCCTTTAAAACTAGTTAACTGAAAAGAAGCATAGCACTCTTTCTCCTTCTGTCCCCATGTTACTGAGCATCTCTGTAAATCTTGAGAAGGAAAAAGAAATATTATTAGCCAATGGGGTAAAAAGACATTTTCCATCCTCCCCAAACCCATACTTAGTGTAGTGAAGTGTGAAAACTTCAAAGGCCGCCCATACCCCACAGTTATCCCAGGTGAATGCTCAGCCCATGGTCCAGCCACCCAGCATCTTTCACTGGCCAAGAACCTCAACCTATAGGTTGAGGGAGAGCTTAAGTCTAAGCTAAAAGGCAATAAAATCTTGTAGGGTCTTGGCCCAGCCCCATCCACCTATGCTTGAAGCTAGCTTAATCAGCCTTAGAGGATGAGGAGTGAGATTATGAGTTTGCTGGAATACTGGCACGATGACCTATGCTTCAAAGTTGAGCTTGAGGCTACAAAGAAGTCTCTGGCTTTCCTGTATGAGGTGAAGGGAACATAATCTACACTGTCTTCTTCTTCTTGGTTCTGATTGCCAGGAACCCAGGGTAGCTGGAATAGGTGCACACACAGGTGTGCAGATGTGGAAAGAACAGGTCTCCTGTCTGTTTGGTATATACATTTATGCATTGTATACAATGTATACAGTTTGGTGTATACATTTATACATTTAGAACTATGATTCTTCTTGAGAATAGAGAGTTTCTTAACTCCATTGTGTCTCATAATATTAGAGGCCCATTCTAATATTCATTAACATCTCATGTCAGAGTAAAGGATTATCAGGTAGGTAATTTCAAATAAAATCATTTGGTGTAGCAAATAAAACTGCAGAAGCAGTCTATTTCCGTATGCTATCATCTGCAGACTGGTTTCATTTAGCTCCTTAAAAAGGACTCTGGGAATGATCAGATAAGAGAGATGAAGACAGGTTCCCATAGTTCCCATGCCCAGACACTGCTTGAAGGGGGAGGGGCTGGACCGTTACTACACACTCAACTCTACCCGGGCCCCCAGGTGATAGCCAGCACCGTTTCAAACTCTGTGGGGAAAGAGAAGGAAAAGGGAACGGAGAGATACTTTGGACCACTGGTACTTGCCACGAAGTGGCTTTATTTAATTCATCAAGTTGATTCACATTAACACTGCTAGAGATATTGTTCTTCCTTTATCCCTATCCTCTAGCAATGCACAGTTCTTCACCAACACTGTGACCAGAGGCATCTCCTAGGAGTCTGAGGCAGGATCTAGCTTCCTCAAGGATGCCCCTAGCAGGAGCACACGCTTTCCATTCAGGACTCTGAGTACCTATGCAGGTGCCCTTGGCAGTTGAGCTCCATGGGAGCTGGGAGAGCTTGGTGGGAATGCAGCGCTGGGCTCCCAGCATGTTTGCTGGCTCAAAATGGGAGCCTCAGAGAATGCTGCCTACATGCTTCCCACAGGGCTCGGCTTGTGCTTGTACATCTGATTCCAAGATGTGTTGCACATCTTTTCAGATGACCTTCAGCAAAATCCATTTTATTTTCTTGTCTTTCTGGAGAGTGACTTTGTAAGAGGATGTGATTCCTGTGTTTTCAGAGTCAGGATTCCTTTTTGCAGAGAAATGTGATGTTGTGAAGATCCAGGAACAGACTGTCTCACCCACTTTGTTCTTTGTCTCTTTCCTTTTGTGTTTATATCTTCCCTTTCGCAACTCACAAATCCTTGGCCCCTGACTCTTTAGTGCCCGTCTCTGTGTCTCGTACCTTCGCTGTCAGCAGAGGGGACTCTCTGGCAGGCTCCCCAGGTAAACATGCATGGGTGTCTCGGGTCTCTGTAGATCCAGAGGGGTTTGCAAGAAGCCTTTGGCCTCTGTCACTTTCCTGCATGAGAACTAATCTCTCCACCAGGCACTCCTGTGACTAAGGCATAGCACTTTTCACAAATAGTACTCATTTGCACATACCACCCAGGCATTGCTGGTTCAGTGGTGTCATTTGTGAGTTTACCTCCCAGGAACGTATCTGTGTATGCACATGGAAAAATGGTGGGGGTGAGGGATAGTGTGAGTTTTTCCTTATTTGTCTGACTACAGAATGGAGGGATGAGGAGTACAGCATGAATGAAGTAGGAATAGTGGAATACTATGCTTTATTTCTACCTATTTTCTTTCTACCTTTCTTTCCTTCCATGTCCTCATCTTCCTAATAATGTTACTCTGTGATGATCATATTCTCACGAGCTCTGCTCGTACAAAAGATGCTATATGTAAAACTTTCAAAACAACTTTTCATTAGGTTTAACCTCTTTTGTTGATAAATGAAATAGTCACTGGGTTTCTTTTTAATCGGGTAACAATTCCTCATAGAGCTAGACAATAATTCAATGACTGAGAAGAATGCAACAAATCTGAATGATCAACGGTTTGTTTTCATCTCTAGAGGTTGTTCTCTTGGGCTCATAGAGCAAGTAATGACTAAACCAGGAATGTATTTGTTAAATTGCCCTGCAGTTAGAACACAGTCCAATTTCCTCTACCCTCTAAATCTGTATCCCTTATCATGTTGCTGGGGTAATGATACTAAGACCCTACCATATCCTCAGTCATCGAGAAATCGCTTATGTTTCTCCGTCTGTATAGTAGACCCTCAACATTTAAAAAAGGCTATGTTTTGAGACTTCAAACGCTGCAATTTGCAACCTCAGAAGTGTTTATGTTGACTTCTGTTTTTTCCCCACATCGCTTTTTTTCATCAAAAACCATCTGGTCCTCATGTTAATCTATACAAGATAAGTTAACCACCTTCTCAAATTTCACCGAAGTTTTCTGTCTGTCTCTCAATGGTGATTTTCCACTAAGAAATAGTTTTTCTTGCTTTGTGAGAGCTCATGCCTTCATAATGACTACAGGATCGGATAGTCAATGTGAAATGCCAGTCTGGTGCCCTCACCAGCTAAATGGTCTACTCCTACATGCCAGCAAAATTAGAAATGACCACTTGATGGACCTTCAAATTCCTTCACATGCAGTGAATCTTGGTGAATTCCAAGAGTGTGCTGTGAAGGTTCAGAGGAAAGGGGAGATGCACATTTTAAAAGACTTTCAGCCCAAAAGATCAAAGCGAGGATGTGTTTTCCTTTTTAATTAACCTTCAGTTAACCAGATGACCTAGTTAATTGTAACTTCCCAGTTAAAGGAAGGTTAATTCTCGTTCATCTGTATTGATTGTGATAAAGTTCATGATAACCCAATGTCAGACAGAGATGAAAGTGATTCCCTCCTGCTGTGCAGAACCCCCAGGAAGTGCTGAGACTTCTGATCCAACTCTGGGTAGTGTCATGTGCCCCTGGGAGTATTTTCAACTTTCCCCCCTTTTCCATGACTGTGGATATTCAACACAACAGGAGATTAGTGTCAACACAATGGAAACCCTACCCATAAAGAGGTAAGCTTATTCCCACCCTTGGTTTAACTCTGCAGGGTGGAGCAATGGTGGGTACAGTTGAAGAAAACCAGAGGTAGGGAGTGCCTAGTTTCTCCTTTGGCTTATTCCTGTCCACCTTATGTCTGGTCTCTATCTAGAGCTAATCACTGTGCCTTCCCAGTGATCAGGTGACATCCACAGGACCTATTCTGTGGTATTTCCTCTGTCACTCTTGCTTTTGTTCCATATCATTAAAAGAAGTAGCCTCAGAGGTCTGGGATTTTGTAGAAAGAAGTTCCAGGTAACTTCTGGCCCTATAAGCACAGACTTTGGAACCGAGGGTTCTTATTCAGTGCTCGATTGTCCATTCATAATGTGCATTGAGATCAACAATGATGCCATTTTCTCCTAGAATATACCAAAGTACCTAAAAAATTTTTTTACTTTGCAAAATGTGCTAAGTGGAAATATTGATTTCTGATCCAGATACATTAATTTACATATATGCTAAATCTCAACCCTATCTTATATGGGGGGAAAATAAATCCTAGAAATTAGTAGGGCCTTTAAGTTTAAAAAAGAACTGTCATTGTCTTATTTGACTCCCCACAATCACTTTGGGAGATAGGCAGGAATTGTCATTGAAAAACAACAGATTAAAAAACAGGTTCTGAGAAAGTCAGTCAGTGTTGTATGTGTAGTAGGTAGGTAGAGGGACAAGGACTGGAATCTAAATCTTAGCTCCTGCTCTCCATCTACTGCCTGCGACCTTGCTGTACCTCTGAATATAGACATTTTGTGCCCCCTAGAGGGCTGTGATTTATTTGCATTTTGAAAGCAGTGCTAATTACGAATCTGGTGCTCACACTAGATTGAGGACAGGGGTCTCTGCACCAAATATTGCCATCGTTATCCATAGGGAGTCTCTTTCTATTTGAGCCTTAGTTTGAAATAAGAGCACAGTGGTTCACAGATTACCTCCAGAGTGTGGTGTGGTTAACCAACTTGGCAGGTGCTTTCATTTAAAAATGAAACTTCTGATCAGGGGTTTCCCCTGAAAGTACACAGCCCCACTGCAATTATCATTCCCTTTCCCCAGATTCACTCCTTCTTTCTTCTCCTGGTGGTGGAGATAATTTTCAATTCCCCATGACAGTCCTTTCAAATCCACAAAAGCACAGAGACAGAGACTTTGGAACCAAGGGTTCTTTTTCAGTGCTCGGTTATCTATTCATAATGTGCACTGAGATCAATAATGACAGTTTTCTGCTTGAATATACAGGGAATCTCTAAAAATAATATTTCTACTTTGCAAAATGTGGTAAGTGGAAATATTCCTTCGGGTTGGCTCTTGTGTAATGAACATTTGGGAACCATTAAAGCTCCGTGTAAAGTGAATGAGTTCATCTGGGATCCTAACTTGGGCTTAGAGTTCACATTGTAGTTTTGACAGACAGCTGGCTTTGGTGTTCGGTTGTCTGATGCTAAATATTGCCCCAGTATAATGAATTTTAATAATTCTAGTTTGTACTCTTACAGGTCTGTGTAATTAAGCTTCCTCATCCATTTTGGAGAACAGAGATGGCCCATGGCACAATTACAGTCAGACCAAAGTAGGCCATTCCCCCTCATCCCTCACTGATGGTACAAAAGATGTAGGCAGGCAACCCCTGAACCCTCCTTTTTCCTCAAATCCCCATAAGGAAAATGGGAGCTTAGCATTCTACTTCTGTGTCTTGGGGTCTGATTCCAGGATAGGGTTGTGAAGGCTCCCTGGATACAGGTGTCGCAAATGAAGCAAGATTCCCAGAGCTGCTGTGTATAGATTTTCAGGGCCCCTGACTATTACTGCGGAAGGAGAGGAGATTCCATCCAGCCCCAATTACAGTGTGAAGTCCTCTACCATACCCTTTGCCACCCTGCCCCCAGTTTTACCCTAGTGCCTTCTCCGCCCAAATATGTTGGTGTTACATATCACTGTTTGATCTGTCTCCTTCCAGACCTCCTTGCACTATACTTAGGATTTTCCTCCTCGCTTCACTCCCCCAAGCTGTGCCTCTGTGCTCTTAGGATATGCCAAGGGGAATTACACAACTTGAACTAGTTTGCCATGCTGCTAGGACACTTGTCTGTTACTGATTTCTTCTGCTTTTTATTAAAAGCATTTCCATGTCCCTTGCTCAGAAACCTCTGAGTGTATGTGCACAATTACCAAAATGCCAAGTCATCAGCATCCCACCTATTGAGGAATGTCAGACTCCAGGACACAAAAACATTGATCTCACACAATACTCAGAGGAGCTGGGACCTTCTCATGGAGTGAAGGTTCTTTTTTCTTTTAAAAATTGCTTTTATAGACTCGATCTTTGTAAGACAGTTGTATCGTTTGGTGTTGGGAATCCTTTATGATTTTATAAATAAACTCTCAATAGCATTGTTTTTACTTAAAAAAAAAAAAAAGACATGTTTTTCCTCCTCCCAGCACAATAGTGATGTAGCTTGTGTTTGACATGTGAGTCCCTATGGTTGTCATCTACACTGGGTGCCAGTGAAATGATGAGAGCTTTGGAGGGAACTGGGATGTAGCTGTTGCCTCTGTCTCCAACAGGAGAGGCTTCCACGGATGGAAGGAGTTTAGTAGATAAAATGGGGCTATTTCCCTGTTGTCCTTCATGAACATATCTTGAATTGTGACATAAGAGATGAGGATGTGGAACAAGTGGTGTAGGGTGTGTGAAGCCCATGTCTGGCCAGGCAAAGTGGAGGATTATTGAGGAATGGTGGTGATTCTCTGGGCAGCTGAAGCCACAAGCCCTGCTCACACTGTCTTCCCTTGGTTATGTCCAAACTGAGTTGAGGTCAAAACCCACCAGGTCAAGGTATGGTTTTCCAGATGCTGCACTGGGGCCAAAGAAGCTACTCTTGGGCAGGACTGTCTGCCCCACTTTTCTGCAACAATTAGCCTGGAGGAAAGAACACAGACTTATCCAGCCACCACCCTAAAATAGCCACAAATGGGTCTGGCCAAGCCAGAACTCATCAATTTGCTTCCTCTTCTTCTTTTTTTTATAGATTTAGGGGGTACAAGTGCATTTTTGTTACATAGATATATTGCATAGTCGTGAAGTCTGAGCTTTTAGTGTGGCCATCACCCAAATAGTATACATTGTACTCATTATGTAATTTCTATCCCTCACCTTCTCCTGCCCTTCTGGGTCTTCAAGGTCTATTATTTCCCTTTGTCCACTTGTACATATTATTTAGCTCCCACTTACAAGAGAAATGATGCAGTCTTTGACTTTCTGAGTTATTTCACTTAAGATAATTGCCTCTATTTCCATCCATGTTGCTGCAAAAGACATGATTTCATTCTTTTTATGGCTGAGTAATATTTCATTGTGTGTACACACATACACACACACACGGACACACAGACACACACACACACACAGACACACACACACACATATATATATATACAAAATCACATTTTCTTTATCCAGTCATCCATTGATGGACACTTGGGTTGATTCTGTATCTTTGCTATTGTGAATAGTGCTGCAAGAAACATACACGTACAGGTATCTTTTTTACGTAATTTCTTTTCCTTTGGGTAGATACCCGGTTGTGGGCTTGCTGGCTTGAATGCTAGTTCTATTTTTAAGAACTCATCAGTTTGTTTTCAAGGAATCAGGCCCAGAAGTGAAATGTACCTTTTTCTGCCCAACACTACTGCTTTTTACAATCGCCTTGGTGCTTCATGTTGTCCTCTACAGCACCATCACTGTCCCTGTCCTGTCAGTTCTTAGTCGCTCTGGAGAAGGGTCTGGTCCTTCATCATACAGTGGATGGGTAGGGCCCTAGGCACCTGACTTCAGGACCCCCTGTTTCACATGCCCTTATTAAACAAACAGTCTTGCTGCTCCATGTGGCCTCTTCCTCAAGTTACTGGGTCAAGGCCTGAGGCTTCTTGGTGCCCTTCGATTCTAGTTGCACACTATTTTACTCTATCCAGCCACATTTCTGGAGTGTCTTGCTCCCCACCCTCACTTCTTGGGGAAGTCAGCTTCCCCAGAATGACTTTAGGTTTGTGATGATTTAAGAGCTTTAGTGACTTTAAGAGCTTTAGTTTGATGATTTAAGAGCTTTAATGACTTTAGCTTTGTGATGATTTAAGAGCTCTGAAACCTTTTTTAAAAACGAATTTAGATTATAAACTTTAAGAGTCATTGTATCACCCTGTGGGACCCTGACGTGCTGATTCATTTATTCTACACGTTTTCCTTGAGTACCTTCTCTAGGCCAGGCACTGTGCTAGATGCTGGGCGTACAATGAGGATAACCAGAGAAGACAAGGTCTCTGCCCTCGTGGAATTAAAAGTTGAATTAAGTAGATGTAACAAGTAGTTACTAATATGTAATTAATACTTGTGAAAGTGCTTTGAAAGGATGGACGGGGGTCACGATAGAGGAGAACAGGAGGAATCTTCTTAGGTGACCAGACAAGTTCTTCAGAGAAGGTGGTGCCTCAGCTGAGAACTAGTGACTGAGGAGCAGACAGCCATTAACTGAGGCGGGAGGAGGTGGGGTAGGAAGGGGAAATGGCATTCCTTGAGGTGGGGAAAGCCTGCATGGTTAAGGACGCCCAGGGAGGCCAGTGGCTAAAGCAAAGCAAGAGAGGGGAAAGGAGGTCCCAAGATAAGATCAGATGGGAAAGCAGGGGCCAGGTCACAGCAAGGAATTTGGATTTTATTCAGACAAAACAGGAAGCTGATTTGTGTTTTAAAAATGTGATTCTGGCAGCTGAGGTGAAAACAGATTATAAGATTCTAAGTGGGGAGACTGTGGTCCAGGTGAGGCTGAGGTAGCTGGGATTTGAGTGGAGACAGAGATAGGACCGATGGGCTCATTATGTCAGATGGATAGCAAGGCTCCATGTGGGGCTGAGGGAGCGGCAGGAGTCAAGGACAATCCTGGGGTTTCTGGTTTCAGGAACTGCATATAAGTGGATGACACTTACTGAGAAGGGGGAAGATTGGAAGTGGACTCCTTAATTCCATAATCAGATCAAGACAGTGATGATTATGGTTCTAATGAGAAAATGATTCAACCTATTATTTTACTCTTTCTGCTACATGGTTTGCCAGACAACAGCTTGGCAGCTAAATAGATCATCAACCTTCCATGACTCATTCCAAATAGAGTCTAATCAAATATTTTGCTTTATCTCAAGAGACAGGATTACATTCCCAAGGTTCTACCCTGAAAGAGCAGAATCTATAAAGAATCTGATTTTTCATTTGAGCCCCCTGAGCTAAATCTGTGTTAAGAGAAGCTGACAGCCTCCACATCCCCTTTTTTGGAAGAAGCAGAAGGATTGGGGGAGCTTTGCAGTCTACCACTTGGGGTAGTTCCACAGTTGAGAAGATGTTTGGAGTCACCTTTGGTATCCTCTTTTCTGTTGTTCCTAGAGAGGGCAGCTCATATAAAAACAAGTGAGATGGTCTTAATTGAACTTTTCCAAGAAGTATTTCTTAAAAATGTGAAAAGAATCTGGCTAAGCATTCAGGAGATCTTTGACAGAAGGCCTGCAGATTATCCCAGTGCCCCCCTCAGGCCTCTGCAAGAGGGAGCCCAGCCCTAGACCCACACTGTGGCCCTTCTCAGTCCAGCCCATCTGTATGGGGCAAAGAGTTCTCAGGGCCAAAGGGATGTGCTGAGCCAGAGCCTGTGTCTTCCCTTCTAAACCACATTTCAGATATCCAGAATCCTGGAATCCCCACCCAAACAATCCTAGGGGACCAGGGGTCCAGAAGCCCTAGGGCCAGTGCTGGCTATCCACCCACAGCTCTGTTTTCTGGCATGGTTGCTATGAACATTTGTCAAGGAAGAGGATAAAGCCTATTTTTACCATTTATCAATGTAATTTCTAACTTAAAAATATTTATCCTTGTGGTTTGTGGGCTTCCGTTTGTCCCAGGCCCTGCCAATGTGGGGGCAGGCCTGAGTTCTTCCCACTAAAATATATGGCCACATGAGGATTGGTTGCCTGTGCTGTGACAGATGGTTTTGAGGGCACACCCAAGGCCTTGGCCTTTCTAAAATAAGGTTTGTGATTGGAGTTGATGTAAAATACCTCACCATGGTAGAGGGGCACATGGTCTAGGGTAGCAAGCCATGCCTATAGTACTGACCTCATCTCATTCGGGGTCCTTGTGCACCTAACCTGAAGACAAGAACCAAGGAAGATGTGAACCACCCGTCCCCGCTGTCTGGGGAAAACAGATGCTCTAGCTCCTCACTGGGAGAGGTTGTGGGGAGCAGCTGAGTGGAAGGGAGCCATGAGTTTGTCTTAAGTATTTGTTCCTCTTAGGAATAAACATCAACAAAGCAGCTCAGCTCCTTCGCGGGCTCTGGTGGGAAGGGTGAGGCTCATCACCACCACCCAGTGTTACCATTGCCTGAAAGTCGTATGGGATCTCAGTAAACAACACCTATCTCTCCCTCCTTTCCTGTCTCCCTCCCTCCCCCTTCTTCCTCCCCACCCATCCCTCCTTGTCTTTTCTCCATCTCTCACCATCTGCAGTAAACCGGTCCCCTTCTCGCTGCAGTGGGTTGAATCGTTCTGAGTCTCCAAACCGAGAGCGCAGTGACTTTGGGGGCAGCAACACTCAGCTGTACAGCAGCAACAACAACCTCTACATGCCTGACTACTCAGTCCACATCCTCAGCGATGTGCAGTTTGTGAAGGTAACTCCCCCAGGAAGGTTATCCTCTCCCTCCCAGTGGGCAGTGTTGGCTGGGTGAGCGGGACAAGAAGACCACCCCCATTCCTAGGCGGGATGTGCGCACCATTCCCCTGTGTTCCAATACAGTGCTGGGTGGTAACTGCTACTGGCTGTATAAAGGCTGTTTTCAGTAAGCTTTAGGACTGTTCATTATTTGTCACTCTTTTAACATCTCCTGGCCCCCTTTTTTCATGTGGGGAAATGAGGCACAAAGCAATAGATTAGCTTGCCTGACACAAGTTGCTACCAGAATCATTTCCTTTGGATCCCCTACCATTGGCATCAGTTTGATTTTGTTCATTGGTCTTTCTAAGATAAGATTTTTCTAAGATAAGTTTGCAGGTGATTAATAAACCAAGTGATATATAGAAGAAACTATGCTATACATCTGCCTGTCTGTTGGTTAAATAGAAGAAACCATGCTATACTTTTACATATGATAATATATTTTTATACCTTAAAGTCTAAAACACAACTTGACCTGTCTGTTAACTGAAAATCTTTTGTAGTCACTAGTAGGACCCCTTGAAAATTACTAAGCTATTTGAAGAGAACCATGTGCAAGTGCCCAGGAGAGAGGTAGCAAAAGGCTCATGGCCTCATAATTAAGGAGGAGGAGAGCTGTTTCTTCATCCCCTCACTGGGATTGGCATCACACAGGAGCCTTTACATTTTCCCCTT
The DNA here is from genome assembly GCF_006542625.1 of Nomascus leucogenys. Taxonomy (NCBI): domain Eukaryota; kingdom Metazoa; phylum Chordata; class Mammalia; order Primates; family Hylobatidae; genus Nomascus; species Nomascus leucogenys. The sequence continues at coordinate 34,291,884 of NC_044383.1, read as the reverse complement.
TCCTCTTGTTTCCATAGGTTCTATTTTTTTTTTGAGACAGAATCTCGCTCTGCTGCCCAGGCTGGAGTGCAGTGGCATGATCTCGGCTCACTGCAACCTCCGCCTCCCAGGTTCAAGCAATCCTCCTGCCTCAGCCTCCTGAGTAGCTGGGACTACAGGCACACGCCACCGCGTCCAGCTAATTTTTGTGTTTTTAGTAGAGATGGGGTTTCACCATGTTGGTCAGGTTGGTCTTGATCTCTTGACTTCATGATCCACCTGCCTTGGCCTCCCAAAGTGCTGGGATTACAGGCGTGAGCCACCACACCCAGCCTGTTTTGTTTCCTAGTATTCTGCAAACCATGACAAACTTTGTCCTGAGATCTAGCTAGAGCTCCATTTATCCCAGGCCAGCAGAACACCCAGTGAGCTCACTTGGTAGCTGTTGTACAGTTGCAGGCTGGGTCATGAGAGGTGCACTGAAATCACCAGGGTGGAAGAAGGTCCTTCTTTCTAGAACACACGCCTTCATTATTTGGAGAGGGGTGTGTGCTGGTCGGCTTTCTGTGTTTCAGGACTTTGTGGACAGCCCTGAGTTAAAACTGACATCAGCCTATAAAAGTAACCTTGAAAAGTAACCATGGAATGTTGCCAGAGGGAGGGATAGAACCTGGGGGATGGGGTGAGACAATAACTGTTTTTTGCAATAAACTGTGCAAGGCACTTTACTGAGTCCTTTGTTTGAATTATCCATTTAGTCTCACAGCCACCCTATGAGGTAGGTATCGCTGTCATTCCCATTTTCTAGATGAAGAGTTGAGGTTTGAGGAGTATAAGGTCACATGTCTAGTAAATGGCACAGCCAGGCTTCAAAGTTGGGTCTTTCTGCCTCCAGAATCCAAGCCCTGAAGTCAGTGGGCTTTAGAGTGAGTGGTAGGACATCGGAGCTAAAGGAACCCGGGGGAAGTGCCTTTACGAGCTGACCGAGCAATGCTCATGGGTGCATATGACTGTGGACACTTAAGTCTAACGTGACAAGGAGGTTAAACCTTAGAAAACCATAGCCCACAATTCTGCTCCTCATAGCTTCCATCCCTGAAGGCTTCTCATTGCTAATGCAGACGTTCCCCAGAAGGGGAGGTAGGGAAAAAGTGGGAAAAGAGGAACTCTAATATGTTAAGTCTGGTTGGTTTTCGTGTTGGACATGTGATCTGTGGGGAAAGAAATGGAAAGTCATATAGAGTATGTGATTCAACAAACATTGAATGGAGGCCTGCTCTGTTCTTGGCACTGTTGAGGTACTGTGGTGAAGACAGCAAGCTGCTGCCTTTCGGGAGCTTACAGGCTAATGAGGGAGAAAGATGACAACCACATACGTAACCTAGGTAATTTCAGGTAGTACTAAGGGCTGTGAAGGAAATAAAGAGGTCATTGGGATCAGTGATTGGGCAGAGAAGGCAAGGAGACTGCTCTTGAAATGGTTATCAGACAGGCTGAGGAAGGACATTTTTGCTGAGACTTGAAAGGGGAGGGGGAGAATGTTCAAGATAGAAACAACAGAGGCTGGAAGGAGCTTGGGTCTGAGTGCCGGCCCATGGCGTGCAAAGGCAGAGGCTCCATGAGAATGCACCATCACAGGTGGTATCACCTGGGATCTTTAGGCCATAGTAAGGAATTTGGATTCTATTTTAAGTGTGGTGGGGGTGTGTGTGTGTGTGTGTGTGTGTGTGTGTGTGTGTGTGTAGAGACAGGATTCTCACTATGTTTCCCAGACTGGTCTCAAACTCTTGACCTCCAGCGATCCTCCCACCTCAGCCTCCCAAAGTGATGTGATTACAGCCAGAATTTTTAAGTTTGTTTCTCTTTTCATTTATATCAGTCATTTTCGGCCACTGTAACAAATTACCATAGACTGTGTGGCTTAAGCAACAGATATTTATTTCTCACCATTCTGGAGGCTGGGAAGTCCAATATCAAGGTGCCAGCAGATCCAGCATCTGATGAAGGCTTACTACGTAGTTTGCAGATTGCCTCTCATTGTATTCTCACATGGTGGAGAGCAAAGAAAGGAAGTAAACTCTCTCTCTCTCTTTTTTTTTTTTTTTTTTTTAATTGAGACAGGGTCTCACTATGTTGACTGGGCTGGTCTTAAACTCCTGGCCTCAAGTGATCCTCTTGCCTCAGCCTCCCAAAGTGCTGACAAGCTCTCTTCTTATAAGGGCACTAATTCCCTTCATGAGAAATTCACCCTTATATCCTAATCACCTCCCAAAGGCCCCAGCTGCTAATACCACCACATTGGGGTTAGGATTTCAACATATGAATATTGAGGAGACACAAACATTCAGTCCATAACCATTCATATCAGAAGTTGAGAAAATCAGTATGAAGATTTGGTTTGCTGCTTGGAGTAGAAAAGTGAAGGAGATTTTGAAGAGTCATGTTCAATGTGCAAAAACATCATCAGGCTTTACAGATTGGACAGTACTTTCAGGAGATGGATTTGGCAACTCCTCAGAGGAATGTGCTAAGATGATTACCTAGCATTAAGTTTGTAAGGATTTTCTTAAAACTTGCCAATGGGCTGGGCGTGGTGGCTCACGCCTGTAATCCCAGCACTTTGGGAGGCCGAGGCGGGTGGATCACCTGAGGTCAGGAGTTCGTGACCAGCCTGGCCAACATGGAGAAACCCTATCTGTACTAAAAATACAAAAATTAGCCAGGCGTGGTGGCAGGCATCTGTAATCCCAGCTATTCAGGAGGCTGAGGCAGGAAAATCACTTGAACCTGGGAGGCAGAGGTGGCAGTGAGCTGAGATCGTGCCACTGCACTCCAGCCTGGGTGACAGAGGGAGACTCGGCCTCAAAAAAAAAAAAAAAAAAAAAAATTGCCAATGATCTCCAACCCTAGAACATAAGGAAAAGGAACATTCTACAAATCACAAGGAACATAAAAGTCTGTTTCCCAATGTGAGATAGTGTCAGTGTTGAAAACCCCAAGTCCCAGGTCAGTTCTCAGGTGTAGGTGTCAGTCCTTTTTGTCCAAACAGAAGACTTTGCTGGATCAGTGAAGCGGAGCAGCACAGAATTTGATTTTTCTTTCCATCTGGATATTTTGAAATCAAGAAGAATAAATGTCAAAAGTAGAGAAGTTGAGAGGAAGGTGGAAACCAATTAAGTGTTATTCAACCGGGCGCGGCAGCTCACGCCTGTAATCCCAGCATTTTGGGAGGCTGACGTGGGCAGATCATCTGAGGTCAGGAGTTTCAGACCAGCCTGGCCAACATGGTGAAACCCTGTCTCTACTAAAAATACAAGAAAAATTAGCCAGGCATGGTGGTGGGCATCTGTAATCCCAGCTATTCAGGAGGCTGAGGCAGGAGAATCACTTCAACCCAGGACACGGAGGTTGTAGTGAGCCAAGGCCATTGCACTCCACCTGAGTGACAAGAGTGAGACTCTGTCTTCAAAAAACAAAAAAAAGAGTGTTATTCGAAAACCTCTTCAGGCCAGGCGCAGTGGCTCACACCTGTAATCCCAGCAATTTGGGAGGCTGAGGCAGGCAGATCACTTGAGGTCAGGAGTTCAAGACCACCCTGGCCAACATGGCGAAACCCCATTTCTACTAAAAATACAAAAATTACCCAGGCATGGTGGCGGGCACCTGTAATCCCAGCTACTTGGGAGGCTGAGGCAGGAGAATTGCTTGAACCTGGGAGGCGGAGGTTGTGGTGAGCCGAGATCGGCACCACTGCACTCCAGCCTGGGCAACAAGAGCGAAACTCCGTCTCAAAAAAAAAAAAAAAAAAAAACTTTGATTAAAATGGGTAGTTCTCCAAAAAGGAATTCTGTGAGTTCAAGCTCTTTTTTTTAACACAAGTGTCTTTTTTGTTTTGATTTTCTCTTTTCTTTTTTTTTTTTTAATATAAGATTCTGCCTTAGATTAACATTGAAAATTACCTCCTCCTGATTGATTAGACTGTGTTAGGGACGTTATTTAGGCTGCCCATTTATCTACCTCCCTCACCCATCTCTCCCCGTCTTTCCTTTTGTTGTTATTGTGTTTTTTAACATGAGAGTTTTGGGGGAAGCTAAAGAGAAGACTGCAAGATGAGTGTTTTCACAGGTTGAAGCCCCTGTGGTTGGCTGCTGGAAGGTTTCACAAGGGCTTTTTATATCCAACAGACTGAAGGTCCAGAATTAAGTCCAGGAGTAATTGAACTTCAAGATAAGTTACAAAATGAGATGGAAAGGTGCATCTAATAGTTATCTGGGAAAGGTGTTAAACAAAGCCATGATTAATAGTAGTTAATAAGTTATGAAGGTACCAAAGAATTCTTATGAAGGTTTTTTGAAATGTGTTCTGTGTCATCATTAAGCTAAGAATACTTGGCAGATGTCTTACAGTCTGGACTGTGTAACCTTGACCACGATTCCTCATCACCATCTTGTGGCCAAATCCCTAGATTGCAGCATTGTGTCTTCAGGGTTGAATAAACCACTTGAAAGTGAAAACAGAACATTATACCATGATAGGAGGCCAGGTGCAGTGGCTCACACCTGTAATCCCACCACTTTGGGAGGCTGAGACAGGAGAATCACTTGAGGCCAGGAGTGTGAGACCAGCCTGGGCAACAAAGTGAGACCCCATCTCTACAAAAATAAATTTTTAAATTAGCCAGGCATGGTGGCATGCACTTGTAGTCCCAGCTACTTGGGAGGCTGAGGCAGGAAGATTGCTTAAACCCAGGAGTTCAAGGTTACAGTGAGCTGTGATCATGCCACTGCACTCCAGCCTGCGCAACAGAGCGAGACCCTGTCTCTAAAATAAAATGACAGGAGACATCACATTAGCCTAAAGGTTAACTTCTGGACACCTTGGCTGCTAAGTCAAAAAGTCCAGAAAGGCACCCTTGCTTTTCACTACTTTCAGAATAAACAGACCTCCGCGTCCTTTGTAGCGTAGTGGGTGCTTGGATTCTAAACTGGCCACTCTATAATATAGAGAAGACAATTTGAACTAAAGCTGTTGCTAATAAATGGTTATGTCTACTGCAAAGAAGAGTAAACAAAAACATGGAGTCTGTTGAAAAGTGGCTTGATTCCCTCAGTCAACTAATCGATAAGTATTTGTTAAGCATTAACAATGGTTCTCGGTGCCATGAGCTATACTACAGAAATATAAATCTAATAAAAATATATCCTCTGCCTTATAAGTAGATTAAGACCTAGTTAGAGAGAGGAAGCTTAAGGTAAGTTGAATAATAGTGACCAATGCAGGGTACTATCTAATTCATTACAAAATTATGTGGAATTTTTTTTTTTTGATGGAGTCTCGCTCTGTCCCCCAGGCTGGAGTGCAGTGGTGCGATCTTGGCTCACTGCAACCTCTGCCTCCTGGGTTCAAGCAATTCTCCTGCCTCAGCCTCCTGAGTAGTCAGGATTACAGGCGTGTGCCACCACGCCTGGCTAATTTTTGTATTTTTAATAGAGACAAGGTTTCACCATGTTGGTCAGGCTGATCTTGAACTCCTGACCTTGTGATCCGCCCACCTCGGCCTCCCAAAGTGCTGGGATTACAGGTGTGAACCACTATCTGGAATTTTTTAAGCACTAATAGGCTGGAGAATGTACTTTAGGAATTTGGAAAGAACAAGAGGAGAGTTAAGGCAATGCCATGCAAAGGGACACCCTTAAACGGGTATGGAAGGCAAGTAGACATGATGCATTCGAGGGACTGGGTAGAGAGAGAAGCTGGGCGGGACCAGTGGTTCTGTCCTGGTGAGTAGTGGGAGTGCTGCTGGCCCTGCAAGGCCAGGTCATCGAAACTGGGCACAGCCGTTTAGGCGGTCCACTAAACCTTCACCATCCAGTACAGTAGCCAGTAGCCATGTATAAATACAGCCATTTAGTACATGCGGCTATTGAACGCATGAAGTGTGACTCTTTCAAACTGATGTGCTATAAGTGCAAAATACACATTGTATTTCAAGACCAGTGTGAAAAAGAAAGTAAAATTCCTCACTAATCACTTCAACTAATCACATGATGATGTGAAATTATTTTGGATATATTGGGTTAAATGAAATATGTTATTAAAATTAACTTTACCTGTTTTTACTTTTTAAACTGTGACTACTAGAAAACTTTGAATTACCCATGGGACTCACGTTACATTTCTCTTCAACGGTATTATGCTAGATTAAAAGAAGTTGTCATAAGTTGTTGAACAAGGGGAAGGAACTGACAAGAAGTGATACCCGAACCTAGAAATGCCTTTGGGAGAGGCAGAGCAGAGTTGCTTCCCTGGATACATTGGCACCTTGTCAACAATTTCTTTTAAGGCAACACATTGACATGGCAGAAGTTCATGATTTAAAAAAAAATTTTTTTTAAAAAAGCTGTGTGAAAGCAAGGCTGTTAAAGCTGTGAGTCACATAGAGGATTTAGCCATTGGGCGGTACCTTTCCTTTTATATAAACACCTACCAACAGTGCAGACCCTCTCCAGCCCCTACCCCTCCCCAGCCTCACTGCCATACATTGCCATGCTTCTTCCCACTAATGTCAGACCCTGGCTATGGCTGTCTGAATCTTCTCTTTAGCATCACTGACAAGTGGTGGTTTAACATCTGTGTGAATGCCTCCAATGATGAGGAACTCGGTACCTTACGAGGAAGTGTGTCCCATTCACTCAGCATTGTTACCAAAAATACTTTCT